>NC_057353.1:54760000-55086666 GCF_016509475.1 Prionailurus bengalensis
AGTGATTCTTAAACCTTACTTTGCCTAAAGATCACTGGAAAGTTGAATAATAGTGCAGACTTCTGGGTAAGAGTCACAAAAATTCCAGTTCAGAAGGCCTGGGGGGAATCCAGGAATCTGCATTTTCTTTTTTTTTTTTTTTTAATTTTTTTTCAACGTTTTTTATTCTATTTTTGGGACAGAGAGAGACAGAGCATGAACGGGGGAGGGGCAGAGAGAGAGGGAGACACAGAAGCGGAAACAGGCTCCAGGCTCCGAGCCATCAGCCCAGAGCCTGACGCGGGGCTCGAACTCACGGACCGTGAGATCGTGACCTGGCTGAAGTCGGACGCTTAACCGACTGCGCCAACCAGGCGCCCCAGGAATCTGCATTTTCAATAAATCTCAGATGACTGTGCAGCCAGCAGTCACAGACCACACTGGGGAGGAGACCTCCAAAGATAAAGAGCACATGGAATCTCCCTCCAGGTGCAGTCAGATTGCAAAGACTTTCTTCAATAGGAAGTTGAAGGTAAGTAAAAAGTCGAGGTGAACCAGCTGCCAACAGGAGGAGTCAGTTTGAAGACAAAGTGCCCAGAAGAGAAGAATCTAACTTCCAGAGTGGCCTGCACCCTCACGGCCTTCCGAAGGCACCCTCCTGGGCTAAATCCATCTTCAGAGGGTTGGAAAGGAAGACAGGGACTTGGAGGAGGCACACATTTGAATACTGGCCCAGGTCCAGTCAAACTCATGTGTACACATGTTGGTTTGCAAAGCTAGTGGATAATTAGTAGTGGGTCCATGATTTGAAGTCTTCATAATCCTGTTTTAAAGAGGAAGGACTGGCCAGTTTAGAGCTGGGGGTGTCAAATACCATTCAGCAGAGAGAATAACTTCACAATCTAGAAAACTCTCCATCTGGGTTATGCCATCAGCCTTAACTTGCTGCCTTGGGTGTGGCCAATGTGTCCAAGGCTAACATGCTGAATGGCACCAAATGAACCACATAGGCAACACATCATCTTCCACGATGAATCAGCATCAGACACAAACCCTTCGGCAGGTGGTTCCATCTCCCACTGCCTTCCACCGAACAGGTCTGGGAAGGGTTACATCCACTGTGGCCATGAACTTCATCCTAACTGATTGTTCTGGGAGCCTGGTAATAAGGAAAGCAAATCCTCCCTGAAAAATTTTCCAGACTTTTGCACATTCCTTGTCAAATTCTTAATTTCTTGTCAAATTCACAGAACTGAACGGACTTTCTGCCCCTTTAAAAAAGCTAGATGGGGAGTCTGCTGCTTCTATTTAAGGAGAAGTGTTGTTTATCCAGTGTTTACCAAAATGAAGTGCCTGCCCTCCAGGTCTGGCAGGAAAACCTAAATCAGGGAAAAGCAAACTGGAGGTGGCTGGTGGGATCAGAGCAAGGGTGTCAATGCAGAATGAGTTAATGGGGGAGGGAAGAGGTGATAAGGCCTGGGAGAGAGAAATTCGGACTGATTAAAGTCAGGGACAGGGCTAGGACTGAGGTCTGTGACTTTAAGTCCAGAGTGTAAGAGAAAGGGATAGGATGAGTCTTGTTCGAAGTCACCTCATTTTCTACTCTCAGTGAAGCGGTGTTGTCCGCAGGCAGTTTGACACCATGAATGGAACAAAAACACCCACTTCCTAGGAGATGACATAATTTACTACTCACTGCAGTGACCTGCAACAACACTCTAAGACAACATGGTGTTTCATTTTGTTTTTTAACTTTACTTTTGTCGTAAGCACTGTTTTCCTAATTGACTCCAAGATCTAGAGGCACTTGGGTGGCTCAGTCGGTTAAGCTTCTGACTTCAGCTCAGGTCATGATCTTGCAGTTCGTGAGTTCGAGCCCTGCATCTGGCTCTGTGCTGACAGCTCAGAGCCTGGAGCCTGCTTCACATTCTGTCTCCCTCTCTCTCTGCCCCTCCCACTCATGCTCTCTCTCTCTCTCTCTCAAAAAACAAAACAAAACATTAAAAAATTAAAAAAGAAAAAAGACTCTACTATCTAACAGGCTTGATTGCCTCTCTTCATCCTTGCCACCCCGTGTGACACTCTCCAGGTCACACCACACAGCTCTTGTTCTGCACTCATAGGCCCCGCCACCTGTGACAGTGGCCTCACCTCCAGGGGTGCCATGATCCACATCTACACTGAAATTGCCTCTGGATCTCAGCCCACTCCCTTGACTTTCTCTGTAGCACTGAACTTCCCCTTTCCTGCACTGAAACAGTCTGTCAGAGAATTACATCAATGGAACTTGTCAGCACTCAGTCATGCTCCACTTCTCATATCTTAATGTCCTTTCCTGTTGGTTCATGAATGATGTATCCCCTTTTCTGTTTCTCTCTTGCATTTCAATCTCTGTGAAGTTGTTTCTCTTTGCTTTTTATGAGGTGCTATGGTTTAGTAGCTTCCATTACTAGCTGTGTGACCTTGGAAAAGCCATGTAGCCTCTCTGTGTCTTCCTTTCTTCTATGAGAGGAAAAAAACAATAGCATCTATCTCGTCGAGTTGTTGAAAAGATTAAGTAAGTTAATATATGAAAAAGTAGTGCCTGGCATTCGGCAAACACTTTAAAATACTGCCCTAATTTTTATTTTTCTTCTTATGATTACCCTCCCTGAACCACATCTGGATCCCAACACTATGTAAGACCAGAATCAAAGAAGAGGACTTGGATCAGGAACCAGGAGTGAGGTGAGCTGTCCCGTGAAGTGTGAGCAGCAAACCAAAACTAGCATGAAAATAAACAAATAGAAGATGGTTCTGATAGAGAATGGTAAGGATTCGTTCTCCTCCAATTAGATTATAAATCAACAAGGGAATCCTCAGATACGGGCTGTATCGACTGAATTCTCCAATTTCACGTGAAAGCCTGAAACACACGAAAGAATAGCCAACTAGAGAACCTTCTCCTAGAGACTGTGGGTCACACGCACGGTGGGAGACGACATTCCACAAGGGTGAGATGTCATTAGTTCATATTTGAATGCCCACAGCTCTTGGTACACCTAGCAAATGTCAGGCTGAGACACTGATCCTGCTGTCAGAAACAGGCAAATGCCTTAGCAGGGAGCTAACTTAGGTTCTAAAAAAGGTCAACAAAGGGAAGTACTATTTCCTGCTGGAAAGATTAAGATTCCATGGAAGAGGCTGACTAAACTAGCCAGCTTTCAAAACTACCCATGATCATTCAAGTCTGTAGCACGAGGGGCTGTGGAGACAGTCGTGCAGGGTGAAGGGAACAGCATACGAGGGAAGTAACACCAGAGGAAAAGCAATAGCAAGGAAATGAGGCAATAAAGGCACTTCAGAGGCAAGTCGTTTAACATCCTTCTAAGACACAGGCCCCCAAATTTGTGTCTGGCAACAAGTCTTTTGTACTGGACACAGTCTTCCTCATTTTCTAAAATTCCTACTTTTGCTTCTCTGAGAAAAAATGTAGACGTGTTATCTTTTTCCGAGAAGTAGGTATCAGAGAAAAGGAACCACATGTTTTTCCTACCCCAGTGATACTACAGCCATGCTTTGTCTGAATGACTCTGCTGGCGATCTTCAGTGACCTACTGATATCTTCCCTCAGTGACCTTCATTTATAAAGAACCAAATGGGCCAAATGACATGAGAGATGGGAGAAAGAGGCAAAGCCTTCAGGCCACAGTGCTGTGTGGGAACCAAGCATGGGCCTAGAAGGTGACATTTCATTATTTTCTCTGCAACTTAGAAATCGATTTCCTCACTCCCTCCTCCTCTTTTAAAAATGAGTCGCAGATGCACAGAATTGGATTAATCAGACTCCTTGGTTCTTGACACACTCTCATCATTGGTCCATGCAAGACGATCTTTATTTCTTTACTGACTGGTTTGTATGAACCAGTATTTATGTTTATTTGTTTAGTATTTATTTATTGTATTTATATTTTTGTTTACATTTAACATAATAATCAGGGAAGAAACCACCACCCATCACAAAAACTAGAACATCCACACTAACTTGTATTTACCTCCTCATCTTATACCCTGTTCACCATTTCCTTCCTTTCCTTTTTATTTATTTATTTATTTTTTATTTTTTTTTTTTTTATTTATTTTTTTTTCAACGTGTATTTATTTTTGGGACAGAGAGAGACAGAGCATGAAAGGGGGAGGGTCAGAGAGAGAGGGAGACACAGAATCGGAAGCAGGCTCCAGGCTCTGAGCCGTCAGCCCAGAGCCTGATGCGGGGCTCGAACTCACGGACCGCGAGATCGTGACCTGGCTGAAGTCTGACGCTTAACCGACTGCACCACCCAGGCGCCCCTTTCCTTTCCTTTTTATAAAGAATTATCACATGTATAAATATTCCAAAAAACCAGATTCTTTTTTACTTTCTGTCTTGTCTGTCTTTCATTTTTTCAACAGGCTACCATGATATCTATAATCTTTGGGGACAATTTTAATTTAAAATCATATTGCTAAGATTCTCCATATATTTGCGGTGCATTCATTTGACTGCTATCTAATATTCCATTGTAATACTCATACCATAATTTCTTCAATCTCCTGATGATGAGAAAATGAATTGGGTTTATTCCAGTTACTCATCTAGCCAGAGTTTCCATTCTGATAAACAACTATTTGTATTTCCAGAGGCACAAGTCTCCCTAAGGAAAAAACTCAGAGAGCAAATCCACTTTAATGTAATATATTCCACAGACGAAAAGAAATGCTCTGCAGATCGTTCATCTTTCTGTACTCTTACCTCTTACTGCCATGGAGGATCAACAGTTACAAGTAAAACTATAATGTCTGCCTTACCCTATCCCAATTTTAGGGTCCAACGTGCCTGAGATGATCCTCCATTCTTGGGTCATTCTGACCCTGAGTAGCCCTAAAAGATGAGAGATTACATGATGTCATTTGGGTTTTGCTTAGGTTACTCCATGACTTTCCCCCTTAGTGTCGACAATGAGACCAGCCCAGAGACATGAGAAGACCCCCAGAGTCACTGGACTATAAATATATCCTCACCGAGGGAGAAAATCCTTGCTCCATGGTGCTTCCTTAACACAGCCCAGAACTGGGTAAAGTACCTACTTCTAAAGCCAAACACTGGGTTTGAGTCACAGGTAAGGGAACCACCTGGGTTTTAAACCAGGCCCCACTGTTTGGGGAAGGGGAAGAGACTGTGTAAAAGTTTCTACATCAGAAAGCAACTGCCCTGCTTTGGAAATATTAAAGATAAAGATTTTTATATTTTGATTTTCATCTAACCATCTCCATGTTAGAGCTGAAGATTTGTCGCTTCCAAGCGTCTTGGTCAAGTTAAGCAATGAGGTCTGTGGAGCAGGTCAGCAATCATGGGGTAGATTTTAAACCATCCTCTGCTCCTAAATTCACCAAAATCATCTACTTATTCCTCAGAGATGGTGGTTCTCAAAGTTTGGTCCCCAAATCAGCAGCAGCAGCAGCAGCAGCACCTGGGACCTTGTTAGAAATGCCCACATTCAGACCACATCCCAGACCTACTGAGGCAGCAACTCAGAGGTAGGGGTGAGGCCCCAGTAATCTAGTTTTTAACAAGCCCTTGAGATATCTGTACACTCAAGTTGGAGAAGCACGGCTCTAAGACACTCTGATCGAGATGCCCTCAAAGATCATCTAGCCTAGCTCCTGAATGGCTGCCTCTGGGAAGCGGAGTGCGGGCTTGACTGTGATTTAAATAGAGCTGTACACCACAGAAAACACTTTGGTAATCAAGTTTTACACATTTCACATTCAAGATGAGTCAATTGCTTAATTTACTTGGCATAAATCTGAGTGTTACTAACCATGCTTCACTTAACTGACAATACGTATCTAACAGCTGTAGATAAGAGCAGCGTCTAGCTTTGGAAGGTTCTGAGTTCAAATATTTGATCTTTTCTTGAATGACAATGTGACCACAGGCAATCACTTAATCTCTCCACACCTCAGCTTCCTCAATCCAAAAAGGGATCAAGCACGCCTGTTTGATGGGATCATTGTGAGAATTTAAGGACAGACTGGGACAATTGTTAAGTGCACAATAAATATCCATCATTATTATTGGCCTATTTATTCATATGTTTGGTATGTGTTGCTAAACACTTATGTTTCTTTAAGAATTCTTGCATATGGGCATCATAAATGTGTGTGTTCTTAAATTACTATGACTGAAATAGGAAGGTGAAGTGCTTATTAATGACTAACCTCTAATTCAATGATATAAAGTTTTTACAGATTACTGGGCAGTAATGGTCAGAAATGGCTTATTATGTTCATACACTGTTCAGCATGGTTTACTTGTTTTCTCACTCAATCCTCACACCACGCCCATGAGACAGGTGGTTTTATTCTCATTTTACAGATGAGAGAAGGAAAGGACAGCCATAGCCACAGCCATTGCTCGTGGTGACAGCCACAGCCATTGCTCGTGGTGACACAGCTCATAAATGGTGAAGCTGGGATTTGAAACCAGGTATATTGGCCTGAGAAAGATCACAATAAAAAGTGCATCAAAATATGCCTTAAACACTAAGAATGCACACCTGCATGGAACTTCAAGGGTTGGGGAAATACTGTTTTTTCCATTAATGGTCGCTTGCTTGCTCTTGCAAAGGGCATGCTGAAAGCTTTGAAAATTCATTTACAAACAATCTGCAGCAGGGGTTTTAACAAGATTACAGCCACTCTGCTTGGCTCTGCATCCCTTTCTGAGAGCAAACAGGGAGGAGACAGCTCTTTTTTTTTTTTTTTTAGCACATTAACCCTAGGGGCTGAGCCATTCCTGCATTTTCAACAGAGATAACAGGATTGAATCTTCATTCTTAAGTGAAAAGTGAACATACTGTGAATACACTTAAAAGAAGTACTGTCATTTTAAAACATCTAATAGAAAGGGACTCTTCATGGTGTGGTCTGAGGACCATCTGCATCATGTCATCTAGACTATTTGCTGAAAATACACACTGACTCCCATAATCCACATTTTTATGAACTGTCCAGGTGATCTTTTACATACAGTAAAGTTTGAAAACCACTATAATCAATGGCTCTTGTTTTTAATATTTAACCATAAACTGCAAGCCACCTGCTCAGATCTGTTTAGTGACTCTGAACTCCGTCTGCTTCTTCCCATCCAGAATGCTCCACCACAGACCATCAGCATTTCTCGCCCAGAATTACTGAAACAGCCACACACTGTGCCCTAGCAGCTCACCGTGGCCCTGAACACTCCATCTCCCACGCTGTTCCAGAGCATCAATCTCATTAGGTGGCTCCCCTGTTGAAACCCTCTAATGGCACCCCACATCCTTAAGATCAAGTCCAAATGCATGATTTACAAGCCCTTTATAATCTCTTTAGCTGCTACTGTACCCCAGCCAGTGCAACCACCACCATTTCCTGAAGGCAGCACAGTACTCTTTAGACTCCCAGCTTCCACACATGCTGTTCCCTCTACCTGGATTATTTTCCTGTCCCTCTGAGCCTGACTAACTACTACCTGTTATTCAGGTCTCTGGCCTCTTTGACCTTCAGGAAGGGCCCCTCCTTCATGCTCTCACCCTACCCAGAATTTAAGAAGCATTTATCACACTGCACTGCAATGCCTGGTTACAATTTCCCAGCATGTCATCAGCTCCTTGGGCACTCTTTTTTTTTAAGTTTATTTATTTATTTTGAGAGGTAGGGGGAGGGGTAGAAAGAGAGAGGAGAGAGAGACTCAAGCAGGCTCCATGTGTCAGAGTAGAGCCAACGTGGACTTGATGTGGGGCTCGACCCCACAAACTGAGAGATCATGATCTGAGCTGAAATCAATAGTCAGAGGCTTAACTGACTGAGGCACCCAGATGGTCCTCCTTGAGGGCTTTTGTTCATTGTATCCCAGGGTGTAATGCAGCCGTTAGCACACAGTAGGTGCTGTTGCCTCGACAGATTTAAAAGTTCCCCACTCTCAGCATTCAGCAGTGGCTCCTGAAAAAGCTCTCCGAGCTACCTTCCTCTTTCTCTCCCTTCAACTGGACTGACAGACTAGTATTACTTACAATTAGGATAGATATTCCCTCCACCCCTATCTCTACCCCATATGACCAAATCTCTTAAAACTCAAGCTTTCAGCCCAAAACTTGGCATGCAAAACACGCAGCCTAGGAAGGCCTGTGTGTCATTCATCCCTGTCTCCCTAGGGCCAAGCACAGTGCCTGGCATATACAGTAGGCTCAGAAAAATATTTGTTGAATGAAGGGGGAAGGTACTGAAAGAACTTACAGATCTGGCTGAAATAACACCACTAAATTTTTTTAATGTTTATTTATTTTTGAGAGAGAGAGCAGGGGAGAGACAGAGAGAGAAGGAGCCAGAGGATCTGAAGCGGGTTCCGTGCTGACAGCAGAGAGCTGGATGAGGGGCTCAAACTCATGAACTGTGAGATCATGACCTAAGCTGAAGTCAGATACTTAACCGACAGAGCCACCCTGGTGCCACCCCAACCCCGACTAATTTTTGAGAAACCACAAAGGAAGAGAAGTAACAGGTTGGAGATGAACAAAAAGTAAACAGGTATTCAAAGCAGACAGAAAGGTAAATTCTGAAAATTATAAACTGCCAAGTTTGGTGTTGATCAGTAAAACTGTAGAGGCAAGTAGGAGCCAGCAAGAGTTCACTAAGAACCAGATAGGACACACAGCTCTCACTTCCTTTTCTGACAGAGTTAGGATTGCAGGCTACCACATAAATCACACGTGTGGAATCCAGTAGGCATTTAGTCACTTAGAACAGTCTTCCGAACAAGGTGGAGATGTGCACTGGGTGATGGCACAGTCCAGTACCCAAAGGATGTTGACTAATGGATTGCCTGTCAACCTTGAGGGAAATCTCCAGTGATTTGTCACCTGACTCTGCCCTTGTCCTTAACCTACTTAACATGCTTTATTAATGACATGCATGAAACACAAAAGGTATGGTGTTGATGGCAGATTACAGATTACACAGGCCTTGAAGGGATAACCTACTCAAGGAAGGACGGGGTCAGGTACTAAAGTTACCAGCTGCTGTGAACCAAAAGCTGAATGTGATAGAAACTCTATGTCTGCCATTTCCTTTAATTCTTCCTTTCAAAAACATTCAGAGTGTAGACGAGGAAACTGAGGTTCTGAGTGTGACGTGATTTGCCCCACGCCATGAGTTAGTAAACAGCAGAGCTGGTTGACTCCAGTTTCTTTTCCACCCTCTCTGCTTGGGACCTCACGATCAGAATTCACAAAGATCTAAGAACTGGAAACCAAGATAATAACATTCAATTTAGTCCATTTCAAATATGTAGTAAACCTTGCACTTGCTAAGGCTTTGGGAGTAGAGATTGGGGAGGAGGGGCCTGGAGAAGAACTCCAGGGCCCAAAGACCCTGTCAGGAGATGGGCCACACAAACAACTGGAATATGAGAGGACAAGATGGGTGCAATATAGACAGGGGGACCCTGAGGGAACACAGAGGGAGAAGAAATACTTCTAGCCAGGTGAGGGTAATGGGGGAGGAGATATGTCATGGATGAGATGCCACTTAAGATGGGCCTCGAACACTGGACAGAATAGGAACAAGTGTTGGGGGTGCAGAAAGGGACAGACCTCAGGTGAAAGGGATGGCCGGACCTGACACATGAAGGAAGGAAAACACAGGGAATATTCAGAATATGTTGGATCCCTTGTTTGGCTGGAGGATAGTGATCGGATGAGATAAAGCAGCCACAGAGGTGAGTTGTCCTGGAATGCTGAAGAATGTGAATGCTGTGCTCAGGGAGTTTACTTGGAAGGCAAGAGGGAGCCATGCGGAGTTTTGGATGGAATGGTGATATGAATACAGTGATGTTTTTGCAGATATAGTGACAGCAATATCTGGGGGAGAGATTGGAGGCTGGAAGGCAAGGCAGATGACTATGACAGTTAGGAGGTGGGTCATATGGTGAAGGGAGGAGAGCCCTGACAGTGGAGAACCTTCCCAGTTCTGAACCTAGTTGTTAGGTTCAGAAAATTAACTGCATTGGTTCAACGTCATCCAGGTGAATAAAAGAATTTAAAACAGCAAAAGCAGAAAGTATGTGAAACATTAACAAACACCCTCACCTTGTGTTACATGCTTGACTGCAATGCCACTACATAAAAGAACAATTGAATGAAGATATGTATGTTTTCTGCCCTATCAGAGTGGAAAAGCAAACCAAACAGGAACTTTCTCAGCCAAATGAAAGAAAGAAATGACTCTCATATTGCCTGAGGACTGTGCAAAAAATTAAATAATCTAATCAGAATGGATTGAGATGCTCCGAGATCAATGCTAGATTTAATCTAGTGCCGTGTAATCCACCTTTAAAGCAAATATCTTTTCTTTGGAAGCACAAATGTCAATAAAATAAAACAAACAAACTGGGTAAATTCTGGCCACTTCTGGCATCTATACAGAGTGTTGGAACAAAAGCAAATGGAGAAACAGAAAGGCTAGAGGGGTTTGTTTTAATTCAGACATGTGTTCAAGGAACTAAAGTGAGAATCAGGGAGAGGGAATAATAGGGTCACATGGAAATGTTTCCAGGAGAAAACCTGGCAGCACAACAGAGAGAATTCTGGATCAAGGGCCTGGCTTGGAGGAGAGCAGGTGCAAAGCAGGTGGAAAAGCTATTGCACTCTGCTCAGAGAGACCTGTTCAAGGCCTAACCTGCCCAGGGATGGGACACTACCTCGGAGGCGGCCCTCCCACTGTGACCTTGCAGAGAGCCGGGTGCATGCTGGGCAGGGAGACAAGGCATTCTGCAAACTGGCTCAGCTTCCATCAGCCAGCTCCAGCATTGCACCTCACACCACTGTTTACCAATTAAAAATTATCTGAACTCTCCAGCTTCTGAACAAAATGCTTTTGCCTGTCCCCCTGAAAAAATTGTCTACTGATTCTTAGGTGGTTTATAGTATTTAAAAAGAATGAAGCACACTCACAATTAGATTAGGCTCCACACACAAATTATGCTCTGAATTTCCATGGACTTGTTTAATGGAACCTTCCCCAGGATCTCCACTCAAAGTGACATCTGGCACGGAGCACAAGTTCCCAGGCCAACACTTTGCTTGCCTTGCTAATCTGCCCCACCCCCAGCCCTCCACAAGTTAACTTTTAAATTCAAGTGTACTCAGTGTTCTCTCTTCTCTCCACCCCTTTCCTCCTCACCCCACAATGTTCTTTGAAAAAGCAAAATGGAATGGAAAAGCAAAACAGACGGTCACAAAAATACTGAGGCCACTGTCTTCAGGACCACTGGAGAATAACTGCACAGTGGTAAGACAGAGAGGATAGGTAGGGGAATGATAGTTTGAAAATATCTCCAAAGAACTAAATGGTATGTGCCTAATTTCTGTGGACTATATCTATGAGCACCCCCAATGAGGCAAAACTAACAAGGCTCAAAAGGAACAAGCTCACTGAAGCTGAATTCCAATTTCTCCCTGACATACAGCACCACACAAATATCCTCTGGGCTCTGGGGAGCTTCCGTTCATTCACAAACATCTAGAGAGGACCTAGAAAGTTCTAGGCACTGTGCTAACTATGGAGAACATAAAGGCAAAGAAAACATGGCTCCAGGTCTTTTAAATCTTACCCTTGTGTTCAGACATATTTTTAGAGACACATATGTAATAAGATGTTAAGATTGTTTTTGAAGTGCAAGGCAATACAAAACACACATTTCGATATGGTGGTGACCTGGGGGGGGAGGCAGAGAATGGGATCTGGGAGATCACACGGGCAGCTTTGGGGGTGGTAATTCTAAGAGTGGAAGGTGGGTCACAAATATTTGCCTTATTATTATAGTGAACGCCTTACATGTATGTTATATATATTCTTGTTATGCATCACATTTTATACATAACATTAAAAAGAAACAGGGAAGCAGCTAAAATTAATTTAAAATAAAAGATAATAAAATGATAAGGAAAGAAAGAAAGAAAGAAGAAAGAAAGAGAGAGGAAAGAAAGAAAGAGGAAAGAAAGAAAGAGGAAGGAAGGAAGGAAGGAAGGAAGGAAGGAAGGAAGAAAATGTAGTCCATGTCCTAGAGAGGCTCACATCCCAGCAGAAGAAAGAGCCATCTAAAAAATAATTATTAGATATAACATAGTAATCATAACAACAGAATTTTTTTAAAACTCTAAGGGAGAGGAACCCCTGGGTGGTTGAGCGTTTGACTCTTGGTTTTGGTTCAGGTCTTGATCTTGGGGTTTGTGGGACTAAGTGCTGACAGCATGGAGCCTGCTTGGGATTCTCTGTCTCTCTCCCTCTCTCTCTGCCCCTCTTCGACTCTCTCTCTCTCTCTCTCTCAAAATAAATAAATGAACTTAAAAAAAAAAAAACAACCCTAAGGGAGTACATAGTATTCAAATGAACAGCAATGGCTTGTGAAGTTCTGATACCTCAGTGTCTGCACATTTAAACAGCTGGTTTAACCCTTTATAAGTGTCAGTACAACACTACTTCCCCTGGGATGATTTTCAGACTCCCAAAGTTTGGGTTCTAAGGTCCTCCTCTCTGCACTCACGGGACCCTGTACCTCCCCCAGAAACATGTTACACATCTTACAGGGAACCCCATGTTTACAGTTATATCCCAGTACGTGGCTCAGTATCTGACTCATCAATAACTACTTGTTGAAAAAACAAATGAGTAGCATTACAGGTTCCGTTCTGTTAAGAGGTGGCTGAGACTAAAGAAAGAAGGAAGGGTGGGAACGCTAAGTTGGAGAATCCCATCCAAAATTCAAGAATGCCCCAGCTTCGTGCAGACAAAACCCCTTACTATCCCTGGCAAGCCCGGCTTGGTGGGATACGACACCGGGGCACCACTTACAGATCCTAACCCATTGCTCAGTACGCCTAGAGCTTCTCAGCCTGTGGCCTGGATCCTTCTCCTCTTCCAGTAACTGAGGGGAGAAGCATTGGATGTCAGGCAGGATCAGGTTCAGGCACAACCTCCATCTCTCAAGAACAGTCAGGCCCGCCAACAGTCTCGGCAGAAATCAGATCGTCCTGGCAGAGGGTTTCAGAGTCTTACTATCTCAGCCACAGGGGTGAGGACAAGAAGCCAAAGACTCAGGAAGATCCAGTTTCCCCGAATAATGTTGCCGCCACACAAGGCAAGGAAGCATGCCTCCCTCTGAAACTGCCACAAACTCCCTCTGCTGAAAAAAAAGACTCAGCGAACAGAGCTGAGAGCTCAAAATGCTCCTCAGATGTCAACAAAAGGATGTGACCCACAACTCACGCCTGCAGCACCAAGTGCCTAACGGAACACTTGACAAACTGTGCACCATCAGAGCATCTGACTGTGTGGCCGATAACAATGGGAAAGAAAGTGGGGCATTATTTTGGTCACCAGACCAGCATTGTAAAGATAAAAGGTCACCATGCTGGTGGGGATGTTGCTAAGGATTTAACGTTTGCCTTGAAACTTACAACAGAGGGCTTATTCTAGTTCGATTATCTGAGTGATATTGCATATGAAATCATGTTTAGCATAATATATTTAACTATGTATTTGGACATACGTTGATTCCCAAGTTCCCAAACTCCCGAGAGCTCATTTTAAATCACTTCGTAAAATGTCTTCCCTTTTTTTCCATTCGAGTGGATTGGTATGGTCCTTGTTCCACATGCCACGTTCTTTCCAGGGCAAACAGATGGAAAGAGAGGATATGCCAGAAAGAAGAAATGGAAAATGAAAATGACATAAAAATAAAAATAAAGCTGCAAAATGTAATCTGGGTCAACTCCTCATGCGTTTTTAAAATCAACACCAGCAGGCTCTGTGCATAGGGCATTGGTTTTATATGTACTTTTTTTTTTGGCTCAGATGTCACACAGGATTAGTGCAAAAGGAAAAGTCCCAGCATGGGGCCTATTTTTATACAGATTAATCAATCATTCCTGTCTCTTCCTTTCCCATCACCCCCCAAACTTTCAACTTAATGAAACTGTTCTCTTTTCAAAGTGTCATTTACTACACTCTGAATGGAAATCCTTTCAGGAAAGGAAGTGAACTTAAACTTTGAACCTAGATTTTTCACTGTCATATTTTTAATTTATTATAAATATTAACAACTTATGCTATGGCCTACCCCCTTTTATCTTACAGACCCATTGTGGAATGCTACATATCCACTAGTGGTAGCAAACTGAGTAGGCAAACGCTTTGTTATATGCATGTATAGCCATTTAACCAAAAGAGAAAAGCACACACTGGAAAAGAGAAGACTATTCTCTATCTCACATTTTGTTAGGTACATTATCTTGTACAGTGAATGCCATCATTCCCATCAGAATACTAAGCACATAGTTAGATTCTCAGTAAGTATTTGATAGAAAATTTGATAGGGTTAAGGGAACCAAACCAAAGAATTGTGCAAGCTCTGAGCCACAGCCTCCCTTGACTATATGGCATCACAAAAATGGTGATGATGATACTCATAGTATTCATAATACAACAGCTAATAATTACTGTATGCCATGTGTCACTGATGATGTCACTCAATTTTCAAAGCAGCCTTATATCACAGGTCCTATTACTGTTCCATTGTACAGATGAGGAAACAGTTTTAGAGAGGGGGTTCACATATTTTGAGGTCGAAAAAAATCCCATGTTATGCTGGTTTGCAGAGAAGGGGACAGACACATCGAGATGGTGAAATGGGGCCCTATGCTACCAATCAGCTGAAAAACATTGGAAAAGTGTCATTGACATTGTTTCCATGTCTCCAAAAGCATGATCACAACAGAGTTCATCATGCCCCTTTATCTGTCTGCTATTCCTTTGACAGATGGAAATTATATTTATAAAATATTAAGGCAATGACCTAAAGCTTGACCTCAGTGACAAAGTCAGATGTGGACTTGTCACACACTCTCACAGGGTGATATTTTTTCACCACTTTGGGCAATAAAAATTGAGCCATGACTAACAGTTGTCAGTCATAAGTACAGAAAATAAAAGAAATTTACAATCTAGCATGATATTCTGTGCTCACTCTTTTATGTGATTAAAAATGAATTTCTTTTATACCAATATAACACATGCTCTGCTTTTTGTTTAGACCTGCTGGATGCTATCTACTGTGGATGGCCTAAAAATCTAAATATTACACAATTTTAAAGTTATTGAACTACACTTAGGCTTACCATATGTATAGGCTTCCTTTGTTTCTAGTAATTAATTTTAACACCACAGACATTAATCATTTGCCCACCAGATGAAAATCGCTTTAAGATGACTCATTTATTTTACAACATTGCAAACCCAACCCTTATGCTCTTGGAATGTAGAGTAAAGAGGAAGCGTTAGATCAAATCAGTCAATAAAAAGGAGAAGAAGAAGAAGAAGAAGAAGAAGACGAAGAAGAAAACTTTTCGACATCCCAATTCCATGTACATGAAGAGTTTCAGAGTTTCTCCTGGATGCCACGTGAGAAAAGTAAATTAAAACTGGTCAGAGATGTGCTCTGAATAATTTCCATGAACTGGCAGACAAGAGCACGGGAGCAAGCTCTCTCGATAATAAATACACTGCGTCTCAGCCTACACAGAGGCCCACTGCAACTATGCACAGTGCCAATTAGCATTAATTGTGGTTGTGCTCAACTATTCCCAGAGCGCACCGCTGGGGAAGGCCAGGCTTTGCATTTACAAATGCAGCATGCGATGCTCAGACTTAGAAGAGCGTTCTAAAATGTAAATGTCCATGGTCAATCTATCTTCATTGCGTTGGCTTTGAATTCCACAAACAGACTCACAGATGACAAGGGGTATTTAAAACAATATATGTGTGTATTTTTAAAAGTTTAGTTATAGACTCTGCATTCAGAATATCTGAAAGGCAGAGTTGAAATTTGCTTTTAGACTACATTTTTCGCCTACCACAACTAACTTTACACACACAGACATACACAAAGAGCATATCCTCTGTGATCCAATATAATTATTTACTTACTGTGACTAATACTACTTACTTAGAAGGTAAGCTCCGTAGACTTTCATGGCAAACACTGCCTCTGCAAACAGCCTCCCGCCACAGGCTGGGGTATGTCTCGTGCAGAAATACAGTGTGAGCAGCTCATCTCTCCATGGAGTACAGTCTTAGAGTGGGGTATCCATGGAGACAGAGCCTCCTCCATGTGCAGGGCAAGGAAGTTCCTCTGCTGGGCACCATAGCAACAGGAGGCAGAGAGATGGCTGGCCTATCAGGGAAGAGGAGCTTCTCCCTGGTGACTGCAGCATTTCAAATGAAACCATCGCCCTCGTGAATGGACACAAAGCATTTAAAGAAATACCAAATTGTCAAATAGAAGGAAATGCCTGCACAAGTCAGGGCTGATCCTTTGACAATGTTGGAGCAAAATGCTTAGTCTTTCTACAATGACTGTATCCCAATGGGCAAGGAAGAAATTGCATCAAAACCCCACACATTCCTAAATTTAATGGCAAGAATGTGAAGCTTGGGGAAAAAATGCTTGTTGTACTCCATGAATTCCAGATATTTAAATATGCAAGGCACCTCACAGAGCTGCCCAAGAGAGAGGAACAGGAGAGATCTGTTGTTCTGAAGGGAGGAAAGGAATCGAGGACTCCCTGGGCATAGTCCTTCCAAATGGATTTGCTTAGAGTAGACATGTTTATTAAGCTCTCACCAAAGCCCTCCATTATATCAGAATAATTCTTACAAAACAGTTATCTGTGATAAAACCAGACCAATGCAGAGGAGATGGTGAGTAGACATTCCAATGCCTTAATACTGTGCTATTTGTCAACTTTCCCCATTTCTTATTTAATGACAATAATGACAGTGATTATTTATTGAGCACATACTGTGTACCAGGCAAACACCATCACTACATGATACACATGTTTACCTCTAAAGCTGTGCTCTTTGTAAACTTGCCTCATTTCTTATTTAATAGCAGTGATAACAGAGATAATTCAATACGTTCAATAAATATATTGAACACATACAGCATGCCGGCAGACACCATCACTACAAACAAAACTTCCTGCCAGACATTAACAATGATTTTTGCAAAGATACAGGATGTGCACGTGGACCTCTCAGTGATGTGCAGTATGCATATGCTATACACCCGATACATTTTACGATTCTCACAGCAACCTGCAAAAGCTAAGTATTAATTACTCCTCTATATTATAAAGAAAAAGAGAAGACTTTCTTTTCTCCATAGGTCTGCAAGTGGCCTGGTTCACCCTATTCAGTGTCTAAATATAAGGTGAGGTAACCTCCTCCCACAATTATCTCTCAGAAAAGGAGAAACCCCATATATTAGAGTCTTTCCATAGTCTCTTATTATAGAGCTCTTGCTCATAATTACCTTCTCTGAACAAAAAGTGCTGTTTGAAAAACACACATCAGTCTGAATTGACCTCAATCAGTGTTAGTTTGGGCTGCCTATGGAGGTCAACTGATGGGCTTGTTTAAAATGAAGGAGGCTAAGAAATGAAAAAAACAGATTATGTAATTATTCCTGTGATTTCCCCCATCCTTTAAAAGAACCTTTTAAATGGCAATATGGTCAATGGTTAAATTGTAGAGATCACAAAAACCCATATCCCTTGCTAACTGAACTCAAGAACCAAATAGCTTTGGATAATGAAGGGTATTTGTATAAATCTACAGGAAAACAGAAAAATCAGCTGTCCTCATGCTACAGTGGATGTTGTGACAGCTTGCAGGTTGTCTACCTCCATTTTCCCCTTTTTCCACAGTAACAGGTGCCTGTTTGACCAAGTGTCCTGGGATATAATTGGAAATGACTTCTGTGTCCTGACCTTAAAGTGACTGAGTGCCCCCGGTCCCTTTCCCCCTTCCTCTGCCTAGTAGGTCACAGCCAACCTGACATAGGTTGTGATTCGGTGATCAGGTGATTAAGGATCACCCAAATACCTAGGTTTTGTTTAGCAAGAGACAAATAAACTTCTGTCTGGTTTTAACCTCTGTGTTTTATTTAATCTTTATATTTAACCTTTGTATTTATAACCTCTTTTTTACAGTAACTTCACTGATACCTTCATCGTACTTGTAGTTTTAAAGAAAATGTCCAATGAGAGCACTAGACGTGGATTCAAAATTGCTTCGTATCAAACAAATTGGGTGGAAGTGAAAATGATGTGTTCCAGAAAAGCCAGAGGAGTTGGAAAGTAACTCTAGGGATGAGAAAAACTGAATAAAAATCTTACATTAACTGTGAACAAAAACACCCCCCAATGTTTCTAAATTAATAGTACAGTATAAATAAGTATATTTAACTAAAATAACGAATAAAAATTCCATCAGAAACGGACTCTTCCATTCAGATCTCCTAAGATTTACTCGAGCTAGCAAGTGAAATAAAATTTTTTTATTCTCATTAGGGAAATGCGAGTCCTTCGATTCTGCTATATACACTGCATCCCTATATCTTTCTCTGTTTGCACCGTCCTTCCTAGGCTAAGCCATCTAAACTTAAGTACATCTTCTTCCAGTTTCCCATCCTGATGATCCAAGCTCCACAGAATAGTCAAAAGGATCTCAAACATTTACCTTGAATTATGTCTGTCTTCTTGAAACCCTCCAATGGCTTCCCAGTAATCAAACGACACAGACTTCACCTGACACCACTCTCTCCCTTCCTAACTCACTGCCTTACCCCCACCCCCACACGTCCCTAAATATGAAGGGATATGGCTAAGTTCTCAGCTCAAATGTCATCTCCTCAGACACTCCCTTGCCTCATCCCCAGTCACTGTCTACATAAATTACCTTGCTTCATTTGTCACTATCTGAACTCATCTTGTTTGTCTGCTTGTGTATCAGCCATCTCCCCATGTTAAAGGCAGACTCCATGAGAACAGGCATCTTGTCTGCTTCTTCCCTCTATCCTTACTGTCTAGAACAACGGTAGCAGCACAGACTAAATGCTTAATAAATATCAGCTGCATGAAAGCTGGTCAATGTACAGCCAGGATTCAAACTAGGTTTAGCGGAAACCTCTTAGATGTGATGAAGTGCGGGTTCCCTTTCTTTTCTTTAGACTCTGACGTGAACCTCATGCTTCTGCTATGCCATAAACATTCTAGTCCATGCATCTCCAAGTATATGCAGCCAGGTTCCTGAGGCATTACCTCACTTAAACCATGGCCTGCATCCTTGGCTGCTATCAGATACAAGCTTAGGTGGCAGAAAATGTTAACGCAGTGAATTACCCAAGCAAACATACTATGTGGTTCAACACATTCTTTTTCTCTTTTTTAAAAATAATGTTTATTTATTTATTTTGTGGGAGACAGAGACAATGCAAGTGGGGGAGGCACAGAGAAAGAGAGAATCCCAAGCAGGCTCCACGCTGCCAGCACAGAGCCCAGCGCGGGGCTTGAACCCACAAAGTCGTGAGATCATGACCTGAGCCAAAACCAAGAGTCAGACGCTTAACCGACTGAGCTACCCAGGTGCCTCTCAACCTATAACTTTTTGTCTATAGCCCTGCTGTACACCAAAATGCCACAAAACGAATTGTACCCACAAAAGAGACAGTGAGATCAGGGTATTTAACTGTCTGGCTCTTCTCCTATCAGGGCTTTCATTCCTACACAGAAGCGCGTGTCCAATTGCTTCACACGTAGCCTCAGAGTTCTTTCCCTCTGGGTTCTGAGTAACTCCGCCCTCTTCTGGGCCCTTCAGGATGTAGAAATAACTCCAAGCTGCTGACAAGGCCAAATATTTCACCATGCCTCATTGGATCCCCTTAATTATGCCCCCACCTCTGCACACAGACAGTGTCTTCGATAAACTCTCCTCAGTTAGTACAAAAACAAAAGTCTAATCTAAAGCATAGATCTGCATGATTTATAACTCTTGGTTTCCACGTTTATGTATAAGGTTCCAGGTTTATTTCTCTTCCGTTGGCAGTCGATAAGTATGTTTAATAGTGAGTGTGTGGTCTGCTGGAACATCTGCTATGTATGGGAAACCAATAATGCTTCGTTCTCAACACATTAGAGCACTTAGTAAGCATTTGGCAGGCCCCCAAACTGGTGGCCATAACACTACACATGCAATAAATGCTAGCAGACCCAGGATTTGGATGGCAGTCACCTTTGGGAAGAAGGGGATTACAATCCACTAATTCTTAGGGGAACACCATTACCGGACCATTTGGCACCATTAGCTTGATTGGGTGCATCCTCAAAAGCACAGATGGGAGGAAGGCATGAGAGTGAATATGTAACCTTGCACAAAGATAAACACTTCCGTCCACTCATCACATTTCAGCTTTATTTTACTGATCTGGTGTCTGCTGGGGAAAAGTGACAGACTGAACAATAGTCTACCACAACATGTTCTCTGCTGTATTCTGGGTGAGCATTCTTGCTCTCGGGGTGAAAGAAAGGTTCAGAGGCTCATTTCCGTATAAATGCAAAAGCTCTTGTATAAATTGACAAAGTCTAATGACCTCTGCTTAGGAAAGTATTCATGATATGCAGGGTAGCACAATAAACATTTTGACAAGCAGGAAAGGACTAGTTTATGATTAAGAGGAGAACACCGACGATCTTAACATTCCTTTGATGTTCGTATCCTCATAGTTGATTGATCTGCACCCAAACAGTCTTATGTGTTCAACTCTGTGGACTTTATTGAAGCTATATTGAGGTTCATTGATTTTGTTATTGGCAACAACCAGCATAATCTACATATGGACTATATTAGCTAATTTATAAAAATTAGTAAGAATTTTTAGGGTTTTACAGACATTAAAGAAAAATAATTTCTGTCTTATTCAACACATTTTTCTCAATTGTCACACTCCCTTATTGCAATTAAAATTATTCCTTTGAAGGCAGACCTTATAAGCAGGGCAATGGTTAAAAACTAATACCAAGACTGCCCTGTTTCAGTCTACTTACAGGCTGTGTGACCTTGAATGAGTTACTTAACTTTTCTATGCCTCGGTTTCTCCATCTGTAACACAGGGGATAATGGTATCCTTTTCTCCCACTGATGTTAGGATTAAATGAGTAATGTGCTTAGAATTTTGATTGGGATAATCAGTGCTTGATAAATATTAGCTAAAAAAATTTTTTAGAGGAACATATTGCAATTCAACAGTTTTTATTTTAATTTTATTTATTTATTTATTTATTTAGACAGAGAGTCAGGAAGAGGGGCAGAAGAGAGAGGGAGAGAGAAAGAATCTCACAAGGGGCAGAGAGGGAGAGAGAGGGAGAAAGAGAGAAACAGGGCTCACCCAATGTGGAGCTCGAACTCATGAACCATGAGTTCATGACCAGAGATGAAGTCTGATGCTTAACTGACTGAGCCATCCAGGTGTTGAGAGAGAGAGAGAGAGAGAGAGAGAGGAGAATCTTAAGCAGGTTCTATGCACAGCACAGAACTGGATATGGGGTTCGATCCCACAACCCTGGGATCATGACCTAAGCTGAAATCAAGAGTTGGACACTCAACCAACTGAGTCACCCAGGTGCCTCCATCCAAAGTGGTTTTTTTTTTTCAAGTAATTTAATTTTTTAAGTACTCTTTAAAGTTTTTTTTTCTAAAGTAATTTAATTTTTTAAGTACTCTTTAAAGTTTTTTTTTCTAAAGTAATTTAATTTTTTAAGTAATCTCTACACCCATGTTGGGCTCAAACTCACAACCCTAAGATCAAGAGTCGCATGCTCTACTGGCAGAGCCAGCCAGGCACCCCTAGCTAAAAAATTTTTAAATCCAATTTCAGAGTGTTATCCAAGCCCACAGTTCCATATAATATATCTTCCAGATATTTTCATAAGGTCTTCAGTATCTAAAATAGATCACAGCCTTACTGCTGCAAGACCTTTGATTATAACTGTAAGCTGTTAGAAAAATCATGCCTTGCCAAGAATGCTGAAAGTTTCCGTAGAACCAAAATCTTTTAGCTCTAAAATTTTAATTTTTTCCACTCTATGAAAATATTTCTAAAATGCTTAGGACATTTTTCTGCCCTCACACACATCATTTTCTGCCAACTCCACCATCACAATGACTCAGTCTGTTTCTACAACATTAATTACTGCACAAAGTGCTACAAAGCACTTACATTTAAGAGGCCACTGTGCTTTTTAGTGGTCTTTTGTCTGCTCTTTCATATTTTCCCATCTCCCTCCTCATTGTCAAGGCATCAGCTGTCAATTCACACTGTTGCCAGTGTTCTCCTGTGACAAACACTGCTCCCATTTTATGTAAACTAGGATCCCATGACATGCTAGAGTGGGGTTTCAAATAAACACAAGTTCTGTGTGGTGAGAGTTTTTTTTTTTTTAATGTTTATTTATTTTTGAGAGAGAGAGATAGAGAGACAAAGAGAGACAGTGCAAGCGGGGAAGGGACAGAGACAGGGGGACACAGAATCCGAAGCAGGCTCCAGGCTCTGAGCTGTCAGCACAGAGCCCAATGCGGGGCCTGAACCCACAAACTGCCAGATCACAACCTGGGCTGAAGTTGGATGCCTAACTGACTGAGGCACCCGGGAGCCCCTGTGGGGTGAGAGTTTTAAAGAGTTTTCTTGTAAAGGAACGTGCACAGAATTTGTGTCACCTATGGTAGCCACAAATGACCACTATGAACATGCACTTGAGGAATTATTTTGTGGAGGGTCCAATGTTGGGCACTTTACATTCATTAGTCTATTGAATCTTCGAAAGAACCCATTTTACAGATGCTGAATACAAGGCTTTAGGGAGATAAAAGTAGCTGAAGACCACAAAGCGATAAAGTGGTGGTATGAAAATTTGAACCTAGTATGTTGGACACCCGAGTCTGGTGGTCAGAAAGTGCTCCCAACCCCGACGGACACTTTCTTTTTCCCACGCCAAGTCAAGTTGCATAACCTAGGGGGCAGCAGCACGTGTTGACATTCTCAAGCTCTCAACTCCCCTCCAGGCAGCTCAAGTTATTATCAGGTTGGCCTGCCCCAGGTAAGTTGTCTAGCTCTCCTTTATTTCACAGAACTAACTTTGAAGTGAAGGCATGCTACTGATAAGCACAGGAACATCTGTAGCTATCAGCTGTATGAGAAAGAGCCTCCATCTACTGAGGGAACCAGTGTTGATTAATCGCTAACCTAGCTGGTGCCTTCTGAGTTTTCTAGCATCTGCCTCTGAATGTGGGAAATAGTCTTTTTAAAGTAACCAAGCCTCTGTTATTGTTGTGAGGTTATTATAGTTCATCTGGCCAGGTCTCCAATTTCCATAGCCCGGGTGGTGTCAGATGACAAGGGAATACTGCTTTAGTTTGAATGCTGATGGAGCACAGTGACATCTTTCAAATGCAGATTTCAACATTTCAGTTTCTAAATGTGGATTTCTTTTAAATTATTGTGACCCTAACCATTTGCTTTTTATCTGTCTCCTCAATCAGCAGGTGTGTTTTTTTTTTTCTCCTTCCTTGTCTTCCAATTATTTGTTTAAATCTTGTAATTGTTTCCCCAGCTCTCCATCAAGCCTTGTGGGGAAAGGATTTAGTATTTCTTTTTGTAGAATAATGACACCAAGGTCTTTTTCTTTCTCAAACTAAGATAGACCAAGTAGTAAATCCAGCATTATAGGAGGCCCAGGAATGTTGTTTAATCCCATTAGGCCTTGCCTTTCTGGGTAAAAATCATCAGGAAAACTGCAAACCAAACTTTTTTTTAAATTAATTTACTTTTTAAAATATTTTAGTTAGTTAACATACAGTGCAATACTGGTTTCAGAAGTAGAATTTAGTGATTCCTCACTTACTTACAACACCCTGTGCTCATGGACAAGGGTCCATCACCCATCTAGCTCGTCCCCACACACCTCCTTCCATCAACCCTGTTTGTTCTCTGTTGTTAAGAGTCTCTGGTGGTTTGTTTTCCCTCTCTTCTCTTTTTCTGCAAACCAAACTTGAGAGGAGCACCTGGGAGAAGAATTGTTACCACGGCAGATTCCTCAGAGCCCCCAGTTGGAATGCCTTCATTTCTTTCCTTCTGATCTGCACTATGGGCCAGATCAATCACACAGTATTCTGTCTTCAGTTACAAAGCAGGGATGGCACTGAGGTCTTCTTTGCATCCCTCCAACGCCCTTCCCATGCCAAATATAATCCCTTGCACAGAGTGTACACTCTATTTCTCGTTTAAATATTTATTGGACACCTACCTATAAAGACAGGCGCTGCATTAGGCTCTGGGGATTCAGTCTTGAATGTTTGCTGAACTGACTTGTAGATAAAAGGAAACCATGAAAATGCAAAGCCATTATCCAACTGGACCATAGGGATGTCTCCTTTTGCTCTTTGGTGGCAATTTTTAATTAAATGTGCATAGGCATTAAGTGATAGAAGCCAAAATGACAGAAGGCTCACTGCCTCCAAGAAGTTCCTGAACAGGTCCTGCCTGGAGGAAGGAAGGGCTTTCATGCTGTGTGTGCCACGGTGCCCAGCTGGCAAGGTGCAGGCTTGCTCAGCTCACCTTTCTAAGCCTTTCCCGGCATCCTGTGACAGATTTCCCTTCTCCTTCTGCATCGGATACTCAGTGAGCATTATTAGCTCTTTATCTAAATGACTAAAGGGGCATTTCAAGAACTCCTTTTTGAGGTGAATAGCAGTTTTCCAGAATCTAGAACAATGGACCTAAAATTAAATGGGCCTGGGTTATTTAATGTTAAAGAGTCCTGGAACATCTGTAGAAGAGACACTAATTGCTTGCTATTTTAATAAATTGGTATTGGTTCTAATGAGTTGATTTATTTTAAAAAAGTAGAGCACACATCAAGGGCTGAATATGGGTTTGAGCTGAGGGGAGACTGTCACTTGGGGTTAGGGAGGAGGCAGAACGTTTTAACCTGAGAGCAGAATCTTCTTGTGGTTTAACAGATGAGGTCTCTGCATTTTATAAATTGTGGAGTCATCCAGGGGCCTCGTTTCCAGGATTTCCTCTCTTCATATTTATGAGACCGACAGGTTTATTCTGCCGAAAGTTCAGAGAACTATAGGTCACGGTGCAGATTTTTCTACAAAGAGCTTACTGTACAGAACTGAGTCCCACTCAAAGGCTTGAGCAACTTTTTCGCTGATGACATTAGGAATTTTAGGCAACTAAGAAATAAGCTTTAGGGATCTCTCTGACCTTGGTTAAATGCAAATAAATAAAAACATTGTTAAGATAAAGATTGTTTAGGTGATATGAATGCCTATGAGCAAGTAAATCAGAATTCTGGTGACAAAAGTTGTTTTTTGACAAAAGTGGTGTTTCAGGCTCTGCCTCTGGGCAAGGGTCATTACACCAGGATTCATAATTTCTTTTTTTTAAATTTTTTTTTCAACGTTTATTTATTTATTTATTTATTTATTTATTTTTCAACGTTTATTTATTTTTGGGACAGAGAGAGACAGAGCATGAACGGGGGAGGGGCAGAGAGAGAGGGAGACACAGAATCGGAAACAGGCTCCAGGCTCTGAGCCATCAGCCCAGAGCCCGACGCGGGGCTCGAACTCACGGACCGCGAGATCGTGACCTGGCCGAAGTCGGACGCTTAACCGACTGCGCCACCCAGGCACCCCCAACGTTTATTTATTTTTGGGACAGAGAGAGACAGAGCATGAACGGGGGAGGGGCAGAGAGAGAGGGAGACACAGAATGGGAAACAGGCTCCAGGCTCTGAGCCATCAGCCCAGAGCCTGACGCGGGGCTCGAACTCACGGACCGAGAGATCGTGACCTGGCTGAAGTCGGACGCTTAACCGACTGCGCCACCCAGGCGCCCCAGGATTCATAATTTCTGATAAAGGAGGTCTAAGAAACCTCAGAAATAGGAAGTGATATTTTGTGCATATGGGTATTTTTCTGGAGTATAGGTTCATAGCCCTCATGATTCCCAAAGGATCCATGAACTAAAACAACATGAAGACTGTTCTTGTTTTCTTCCTTTTATCTTTCTTTCTTTCTTTCTTTCTTTCTTTCTTTCTTTCTTTCTTTCCTTCCCTCCTTCCTTCCTTCCTTCCTTCCTTCCCTCCTCCTCCTTCCTTCCCTCCCTTTATTTCTTTTTCTTAATTGTATGCATTTTCTTCAGGATGACCTAAGGCCTTAAACATTCTCAGCAAGCAAGTGGCTGGTCTTTGGCAAGTGGGTACCTACTACTGGAGGATTAAGGACTTGCTCAGCATGAATCCTGCACACACACATATGGATTTAAGTCTTATGGTAACGTATGATTATTCTTATTACGATTATTGAAACAAGGAATGATAATCTTAACGCCCATTTAATCTTAGTTTGTTCTTGCTGCACCATACTTGTCTCCTGTTTTACTCTTTCCTTGTATTGTTACCTCTACAAAATGTTTTTGGAATGAGGAGAGAGGTAGGGAGGGGGGGATGGGAAACCAAAATGAAATAATTTCACGTCGCATCCAAACCCTGCACACGTTGCATACAATGCCTGCACAGTGAAATCACTGTTTTGTTTTTGTTTTTTCAATTCACGCAGCTGGCATTCTTTCCTGCACCATTTTATCTTTTCAATTCCACAGCCTACCTTTGCTGTTGAGCCCCCACTATTCACCGGACTCTGTGTTAGGAATATAAAAAGAGGATGACAAGGCTCCTGCTCTTAAGCTTACATCCCATATGTTAGAGAAATAGATTCTATTGGGTGGGTACTCCCTGGTTAAAAGAAAACTGAGAAGATATTTCCAAAGAACATATACAAATAGCCAATAAGCACATGAAAAGACGCTCATAGTTATTAGCCACGTAAATCAAAAGCACTATGAAATACCACTTCACACTCACTAGAATGGGTATAATAAAAAAGACAGACAGTCACAACTGTCAACAAAGATGTGGTGAGACTGGAACCTTCATACATTGCTAGTGGGGATGTAAAATGGTGCATTTTGGAAAACTTTGGCAGTTCCTCAAACTGTTAAATATGGTTACCATATGACTCAGCAATTTCTTTCCTAGGTATATACCCAAAAGAACCGAAAGCATATTCATGAAAAACTGTTACATGAATGTTCATAGCATTTATATAATAGCCAAGAACCAGAAACTATGCAAATGTCCATCACCTGTGAATGGATAAACAAAATGTATAACCATACCAAGCAAGACTTTAATAAAGAAAAAGCTGGAGGTGGCAGGTGTGAAGAGGTAGATGGGAACTCTGTACCCTCCATTCAGTTTTTCTGTAAACCTAAAATTGCTCCCAAAAAAGTCCACTTAAAACTATGGTATAGCTATACAATGGGATATTACTGAGCCACAAAAATGAGTGAAATACTAATGCATGCTACATTGATGAACTGTGAAACATTATGCTAAGCGAAAGCAGCCAAATACAAAAGGCCATGTACTGTATGATTCCATTTATATAAGATGTCCAGAATGGGCAGGCCCACAGAGACAGAGTAAGTTAGTGGTTGCCAGGGGCTGGGGAAAAGGGAGAGCAGAGAGTAGTTGCTAATGGGTAGGAGGTTTCTTTTGGGAGATGATAAAAATGTTCTGAAATTTGATAGTGGTGATATTTGCATAACTTTTTGAATAAACTACAAACCAGTTAATTGTATACTTTAAAAGGGTGAATACTACGGTACGTGAATTATATCTCAATTTTAAAAAGAACCACTGAGCTGGAGGAGGGAGGGGGGTAGTTCCTGTCCTTGGGTACACAAGGTAATGGTTTATTTGCTGGCTCAAATCACATCACATTCTTTTAACTCATTGTCTCTGTCTTAAGCATTGAAGGTATCCAACACTTTTTCTACAATAACCATCTTTCCCTTTTATATTCTGACTTCCCCTTTTCTTTTTCATATTATTTCAAAGCAAAGGACTATTAACGAACTCATCATGACTACCATTTATCAAGAGCCTAAGAAAGGGGTTTCTTTTTCACACCGTTTAAGTTGTATTCTGAGACTAAACAACATTGTCTTTGGTTGACCAAACGCAAGATGAAGAATAATCCATTAAGATGTGCTGAGCAAATCAGTTATTCAGGAAGAACAAAAGCAGACAGAGATGGAAGAGGACAAAGGACCAAACCTTGGCTCCAATGAAATAAAGCTGTCTATAGCTCCTTGCACAATAATGCCATCACCAAACAAAAATGAGAAGACAAACGTAAAGAATGAGGACTCCTATAAGTCATTAATCTGTCTTTTCAGTCTCATAAATACGTACAGCATTCACTGTGGGTGTCCAAGAAAATAACGCAATATGGCAGCTCTCAATGCCAACGCTCAGAGATTTTTACTTTAAAGTTATAACTTTAGTTTTACTAAAACTGTACTTATTCATATAACGTACATATTTCTGGGATGTAAAATATTTATTTATATATTGCAAATTCTGAGAACTGACATTTTCTGGTGTTCATGGTGTCTCACCCATTGTAATAAAAATCTCCATTTCATCTCATATTTTACAATATTGAACATCTATATGTATACATATAACATCATATTCATATTTAATTTTTAAAAGCAAATAAAATAACTAGGCCAGTAAGTATGCCCAGCCCTATAGATCTGCATCGAGATAACCTGTTCTTTTCATAATCTGTAGGCACTTTAAGTGGTTCCAAGTAATTTCATCGTATAATTTCTGCTAGAATTACATAGTATAAATGTGTTAGACCATCCAGTTTACATTTCTCCAACTTTGCTCTTTTTTCTATGTCTATATAATGCACATATGTCCCTACACTTACTCAATTATTAACAATAAGTACACAAAATATTCCACTCTCTGCCCACTTCCTTAAAAAAAAAAAGAGAGATGATTCTGGGTAGTGGGTATAACATCAATATAGTACTCTTTGTCTTGATATACAAGTGCTTTGTTTCAAATGTGAAATCACCCCAGTCATATTGTTCTGAGAAAAACATTAAGAGTAAGTGCATTTACCTGGCTTTACAAGGCCTGATTTTGGTTCCTTCTTATATCGAGATGACTGGATGCTTCCTTCACTAACCATTCCAACTGTGCATTTCTTTCTGGAAAAGTCTTCATCACTTCCAGGGCAAAAGCCAACAGGGCTGTTTCCGGTATCCGAGGGTGTCTTCACAGGAGACACTGACTGGCTACTTGGACAGCCTGTGTCATCTGGAAGACAGGAATCAATAAGTGTTTAATGAGGAGGAGGAAATCAATGATGGCAAAGAGAAGCCATGCAGTGAGCCATGCACACGTGCACTCACACACACGTGCACGGCTCAGGAGGCTCTGGGTTAATGCCTGGGGATGCCTCTCCTTTTATTTTCCATATTTTGGCCAATTGTGTTAACAAAGAAAATATCAGCTATCATAGAACATATTTTAAGGCAAAATCTTCTAAGCTTTTTGGACCATAAATATTCCTGTAACATTCATGTTGTCAACATGTAAAGATTTGTCTGTTTTAACACTTTAGGTAGTATCCTTTTGGGTCAAAACTGTCTATAGATTTTTTCATGCAGTTAGTAATAAAAAGTTCACATAGCAACTTGGGGGCATTAGTGTGAACTCTTCAGAGGTGTTTGTGTTAGGAAAAAAACGTTACTTGAATATCACTGACCACATCCAGTTTTCGATTACTTGGCTTATCAACTGGTCAATAGAGTTTGAGAGGTAACAGAATTGGCTTTTGGAGTTCAAGGGAGCAGAAAAAAGTGATCCTGTTTTATTACCATACATACCCACCCAAAATATATTAATCCAATATCTTGCTGTCTGTGCTAAACTGGTAAAATGAAAATAATATTCAATTAGAAACTTTCCCTTAACTTTCAAGTTATAGATTATAACTATTATCATTATTATAAGCTACCATGTATGATATGAAATGACCTGTGTAGATGCTTATTAAGCAAACAGGAAAGTCATAGCTGGCTCCTATAAATGCTTTCCATACTTATTAAATATTCATTGTGGTTGGTTAATTCATTTATACTTTGATGATGAGAACTGTATGGGAATTTAAAGTAAATCAATATTACTTAAAAGTATGTCAAATCAAAATAGTCAATTAGTGGTAAATATTCATTACTAAATAATTCTTCATTATACAGAAATATTTTGACGGCAGGGTTACTTTGGTAACTCATAAGAGAAAAAAATGAATAAAGACTTTTAGTACTAAACCTTAGAACTATTACATTTTTATGAATATTAAAAGAACTAAAATAATTTGCTCCCCATGAAAGACCATCTTAAACTCCATAGCTTTTTAAATAAAGACTGAAACAGAACTAGGCATGAATAAAATATACTGGTTGCCTGAAATAAGATGACTAGAATCCATATAAAAAGTAATTGCCATTGTTTCATTTTTGGCTTTTATTTCAGTTTTTATGAAACTGATATTAAGAAATATCCTAGTTTCTGGAACAAAGTGAACTTGGCACTGGTAAAATGATTTGTTTCTCCTAATATCCTTTTTTTCTTTTTACTTTTGGACATACTAGTACACACAGGACCTCAATGGTCCATTCTTGGAAGTGGATGGTTTTTAGTGCACTGTTCATTCCTTCTGCCTTGGCTGCTCTTTTATTTTATTTTATTTTTAAAAAAATTTTTTTAACGTTTATTTATTTTTGAGACAGAGAGAGACAGAGCATGAACAAGGGAGGAGCAGAGAGAGAGGGAGACACAGAATCTGAAACAGGCTCCAGGCTCTGAGCTGTCAGCACAGAGCCCGACGCGGGGCTCGAACTCACGGACCGCGAGATCATGACCTGAGCCGAAGTCGGACGTTAACCGACCAAGCCACCCAGGCACCCCTTGGCTGCTCTTTTAAAAATGCCAGTTCTTACCAAACTCCAGAAGAAATTTTGGCCCTGAATTACAGTGATGAGAACCCCTCTGGGCTGCTACCTCTCGACTCTTTCATCAAGTATTGTCCCTGACTTTCTCTTACATTTGCATGCCTCATGCTTCAACCCAAAGAAATCCTAGTTTCCCTCTAAAGGTGCAAAGCTGCTAATTACTCAGACAGATTCTAGCAATTTTACAAGGCTCAACAGGTCTGTACATTGCCTCAGGAGGTCCTCTGTTCTTGATTCCTCTGATCCCAAAACAGATAAACCCAAGCAAATGAGGTCTAATCATTCAAAAATACCCACTGCCTTTAAAATTATTTCCTTATGAATCACTTCCATAAATTACTCCTTTGGAAAGAAAGATGGCCCAAATAGAAATCCATGCTTCAAATTCTCTACCCTAAAATGTAATTTTTCTTGAAAACTCTCAGACTCAAGGGAACAAAGTCCAACAATGTCCAGTATTGAGAAACACTGTCAAAATTATAATTTAAATAGATAGAAAGCAAATGTGTTTTGTTGGTTCTATTATCATTTTGCCAGGAATATGTGTAAACCATGTTTTCAGTACTAATAATGTTAAGGATTAAGTGCTAGGTCTGGTGAAAAATTGGGACCTGAAATTATATAGAAAAGTGGCAGTTTAGGGAAGGCAGAAGTACATGGAATGTGTGCTTCACCTATATTTACAGCTAGTATCTCCAGGAGAAGGGATTTAGAAGATGAATACTTAAATAAATCTGACGTAGGTACTACATACAGCATCTGAATCACTGCATAAACTGGTGTTCACCCACATCTCTTAACTGTCTAGTACTGCCCTTCATCTTGAGGGGGAAACAATAGACATGATCTTTCATTGGTTAAACAAACATATACATATATATATCAAGTCTTCGCACTGAACCAGCCCACAGGCATTATACCCAGCCCCCACACTGATGGAGCTTATAAATAAGCAAAAGGGATTGGGTAAATATCACTTACAATACATAGTTCCTGTAAATTGGCAAGTTTGTTAAAGCAAATCCATACTCAAGAAAGTCGGTGAGTTATCAGAGAAGTTTGGGGGTATTCACCTGTTTTGTCTGATGGGATCAATACTAACAAAGGAATCTGGTTTTAGACAGGGCAAGGCCATTAAATTTCCTACGAGAGAGAATAAACTTTAAGTCATGCAAAGTAAGACCCTAGCAAAGGCAACAGAGGCCCCTGTACCAGTCATCCGGTAACCTGAGGCACCTGAGGTATTTTCCTCTGGTAGCACTGAAAAAGTCGTTATTTTTTCAACAAGTCTTGCTTAAGATTCCTTTCCCCCTTTCCCTCCCCTTCCTTGCTCTTCCTCCTCCTCCTTTTTAACATCATGGTTTCAGTTGGAGACAGACTACCAGTCCAGATGAAGATGATACTCCTTTCCAAAATTCTATGTAAAATATTCTCCCTTCACATTTACTGTAAGATTCTAAGAAGACTGTAGCCAAGTTGATGCTTTTTGGTTATTCATGTCTAATCTTACTATGTGCCAAACTACATGTGGATCAAGCACATACTTAAAGAGATTTATTTATTTATTAAACCCACTTCAATTAAATCCTTTGAGTACGCCTTCTGTTTCCTGCTGCTACTAGCTGAATTTGTCCTGTGGAATCCATAGATTTATAACCACAGAATTTATAATTATGGCTTTTTTGGTTATGTTAGTATAAAGAAACTATCAATGACAAAAATTTCTAAGACGACGCCATGAGGAAACTATTTCAGGGCAGGAAATGACTGAAATCCTGAATGATCTACCCAAAAAGTGTGGAGTGTTTCAAATTTCCAGAAAAATGCCTGAGAAAAACAAGAACATTTCAGCCTGGCTTTGGCATAGGGAACCTTTCCTGAAAGGCTTTAGGAAAAGCATGTGGAAGACTGTCAGTCTATTGGAGAGGGAGAAGTTTTTCTTTTAAAACACACACACACACACACACACACACACACACACACACCCCTCTACCTCAGCGCTTACACAATTGAGCTTTTACACTTCTTTATTATTCACAGTAAGTATAACTTCATTAAAAAAAACATGCAACAAGACCAAGTTTCATGTTTTACACATTGTGATCCATTTGAAAATACAGGATAACTTCCTTCTGAGGTAAATAATTTTAAATCCCGCTTAAAAAGGCCCAGGATGGTCCCTGGTGGAGCAGGGGTAAAGGTGACTCTTATCAAGGCTTTTGATCACCATCTATAATGAAGGAGACTAATTTACATTTCCTCCTTGATTTATATTAAGGAATAGGTTATTTTGTTCTTGTTCATTTGCTCTGAATCTGTCAGCACACAGGATTAAGGATAAAGAAAGAATACTCATAGATCCAGGAAGTTCCACAAGCTGTGGCCTATCTAAAGTCCTGTAAAGAAACAGACCTACTAAATAGTTTCCAAATTGTTGTTAAGGAAAAAAAATGTTGAGGTCTATAAAGACAGATGAGACAAAATTATTATAATTTTGTAGCCTGGGGATTGTTTTAAAAAAATGTTCTTTAATCTATTTTTCCTCTTTTTACATTACAAGCTCTTTAAGAATATGGGACATAGTTAATAATTGTACAATTATAATTCTGAAAAAATGTGTATATAAGTATATTTTAAAATAATTTGTATCTTGGGGCACCTGGGTGGCTCAGTTGGTTACGCATCCGACTCTTGATTTCGGGTCAGGTCACGATCTCACAGTTTATGGGCTCGAGCCTTGCATCAGGCTCTGCGCTAACAGTGCAGAGACTGCTTGAGAGTCTCTCTTTCCCTCTCTCTCTCTGCTAGTGCTCTCTCTCTCTCTCTCAAAAATAAATAAACTTAAATATATATATATATTTAAAATAATTTGTATCTTATTTTAAATGCATTAAAGGAACTTGCTAAGTTAAAGGAAATCTGTTGGGGTTGTTAAAATTTTAACTTACTATTTATTTATTATTTATTTTAATGTTTATTTATTATTGAGAGAGAGAGAGAGAGGAGACAGAGCACAAGCAGAAAGGCAGAGAGACAGGGAGACACAGAATCCGAGGCAAGCTCCAGGCTGTCAGCACAGAGCCCGATGTGGGGCTTGAACCCACAAATGGTGAGATCATGACCTGAGCCAAAGTCAGATACTTAACTGACTAGGCCATCCAAGTGCCCCTAACTTAATCCTTAAAATCATAAAAGTAATAATTCTTAATGCAGAGGATCTAGATAGAGTACAGAAGAGTACAAAGAAGTAAAAAGAGAAAATAAACAGACAATAGTTTCCTATAACAGGAAAAATATTTAACAATTTTGCATATTTCTTATTGATCTTTTAATTATGCATATGGTTTACTTTCTCTCTTGCTTTTTAAAGCTCTGTTTCAACATATAGTATAGACAGTTTCATTACTCTGTTACTGAATACTTTCCCCAGGAACCTGTTAGGCTATAAAGAAAGAAGCTATTAAAGACTGACAGGAGCCAACACAAAAGGGACCACATTGGCCAAAGATGGGACAATTTGAGCATCAGAAAGAATACATAATTAATGCCAGCTGACTGATAACCACTGGATACACAAAAAAATTCTGTGAGCTCAGAGTCATAAAAATAGGAGAGAGAGAAAGAAGGACCCTTTTCACCTAAAAGAATGCCAACACACTGGAAATCATTGGCAGTGATCTAGGGACCAATTCTTTATATCGAACTGTGGCAATTAAAAGGAAAGAAAAAACTAGCATATATCCTGATTGAAAAACCGTTCCTGTACAAACTATATTTCAGTATAACTGAAATCCCTCACTGATATTGGAGAGTTCTCCTTTACAGAAGCATCTGGTTAATGAAAATATATGGAATAACAGAAAGTTACTTTTTTGTAACTATTTTTTAAATGTTTATTTATTTATTTTGAGAGACAGAGAGTGCGAGCATGCAGGGGAGAGGGGCAGAGAGAGGGAGGCTCCATATTTCGCGTGGAGCCCAATGTGGGGCTCGATCTCAAGACCATGAGATCATGCATGAGCCAAAATCAAGGAGTCAGATGCTTAATTGACTGAGCCACACAGGTGCCCCAATTTTGTAATTGTTTCTAATGAAAGAATTGATTTAGATAACACACATAATAGATGAGACATGAGACAATAGTCTGATAGAGAATTTCCAGTGAAGAGATCAGACCTTACCCATCTCTACCCATTCTTAGCATCACCAGTAGTGGGATAACAGACACGATGTACCTTCTGATGGGATGTCCAGATGAAACACACAGCTTTCCCCATGAAGTATTCTTGCCACAAAAATTTCCCCTGAATCTAACCAAGTTTAAAGCTAATGTCCACCTTATAAAATATATGGAGAACAGAGAGTAATGAGTTAAAACGGGCTGGCAAGCTGCAACCTGCAGGCAAATTCTGCTTGCTGCCTGCTTTTGTAAACAGAATGTTACTGGAACACAGCCATGCTGAATCCTTTAGGTATTGTCTACTGTGGCTTTCCAGCTACAATGGCAGAGTTGAATAATTATGACACAGATCGTCTGGCTAGCAAAGTCGTAAATATTTACTATTTTGTTCTTTACAGAAAAAGTTGCTTGGCCTCTGGGTTAAATGATATGAGGAAGCAAACAGACACTTTTGAAACAACTGGAGCTATTTCAATATTCTCCATGATACCAAGGAATTATGGTAATTGTGCAGTAATGAAAATGGCACTATGATTAGGTAAGAAAATGTCAATTTTTTAAAGAAATGCTTGCTGAGGTGTATAGGTAGAAATGAAATGACATGAGGCCTGGAGATTTGCTTTTTAAAATGCTTCAGCAAAGTAAAAAAAGAAAAAAGGGAATAGACGTAGCAAATATGACAATATCTTGTTATTGCTTAATCTTGTCAAATAAGCAGTATATGGGGGTCACCATAATATTCTGTTTCTGAGTATGTTTTTAAAAGTTCCTTGGGGCGCCTGGGTGGCTCAGTCGGTTAAGCGGCCGACTTTGGCTCAGGTCATGATCTCGCGGTCCGTGGGTTCGAGCCCCGCATCGGCTCTGTGCTGACAGCTCAGAGCCTGGAGCCTGTTTCAGATTCTGTGTCTCCCTCTCTCTGACCTTCCCCCGTTAATGCTTTGTCTCTCTCTGTCTCAAAAATAAATAAAAAAATGTTAAAAAAATTTTTTTTAAAGTTCCAAAATATTTGATTTAATTTCTCAAAAACGTACTTTAAATGAGTAATTATTTAAAATAGATACAGGGGCGCCTGGGTGGCGCAGTCGGTTAAGCGTCCCACTTCGGCTCAAGTCATGATCTCGCGGTCCGTGAGTTTGAGCCCCGTGTCAGGCTCTGGGCTGATGGCTCAGAGCCTGGAGCCTGTTTCCGATTCTGTGTCTCCCTCTCTCTCTGCCCCTCCCCCGTTCATGCTCTGTCTCTCTCTGTCCCAAAAATAAATAAACGTTGAAAAAAAAATTTTTTTTTAAAAAATAAAAAATAAATAAATAAATAGATACAAACATATCATTTTAAAAAGTCAATTCCATCTTGTGGGTTATTTTAGGTTGTTTCTAATTTTGTCACTACTGTTGAAATTGTTTTGAATAACACATTTTAAAAATAAATCTTTGGTCAAATTTTTTTATTGTCTTATAGAACGTATATCCAAAGTGGAATTACTAAGCCCTCAAAGAAGTTTGAGACAACTTATACTCCTATTATTATTGAATGAGAGTGTCCTACTTATAAAATTCCTGCAAGTATTGAATACCATTTGTTTGCATTTTTGCCAAATTAATAATGAAAAACATATTTTTGATGTTTTAGCTGCATATATTTAATTATTAGTGAAGCTTAATATATTTCATATGTTCACTGGATCTTTTTACTTAGTCTATGAATTGTTAGTTTGACAATTTTTCCACTAAAATGTTATGGATTTCTTATTGATCTGTAAGAAATCCTTATATATATGAAGGGCACTAATCCTTTGTTATGTTTCACTGAGTTTGCTTGTTTTAATTTACAGTGTTTTTAAAAAAAATTTTAATATTTTTGAGAGAGAGAGAGAGAGAGAGAGAGAGAGAGAGAGAAAGAGACAGCACGAGCAGGGGAGGGGCAGAGAGAGGGAGACAGAATCCGAAGCAGGCTCCAGGCTCCAAGCTGTCAGCACAGAGCCCAACGCAGGGCTGAATGCACCAACGGTGAGACCATGACCTGAGCCAGAGACTGACGTCCAACCGACTGACTGACTCACCCAGGCGCCCCTTAATTTACAATGTTTTTTTTTAATTTTTTTTTTCAACGTTTATTTTTTATTGGGACAGAGAGAGACAGAGCATGAACGGGGGAGGGGCAGAGAGAGAGGGAGACACAGAATCAGAAACAGGCTTCAGGCTCTGAGCCATCAGCCCAGAGCCCGACGCGGGGCTCGAACTCACGGACCGCGAGATCGTGACCTGGCTGAAGTGGGACGCTTAACCGACTGCGCCACCCAGGCGCCCCTACAATGTTTTGACATACAAACCTTCTTCTACTTCTAGTTGTCAAATCTCTCCATATTTTCCTTTGTGATTTCTTCTGATGCTTTAATGATTAGAATGTCCTTCTTCACTCCAAGATCAATTAAACATTTACTTACATTTTCTTCTAGATTTTTATAGTTTCACTCTTCATTTAAATTTAATCCATCTAGAATTCATTAATTTTTTAATGTTTTATTTATTTTTGAGAGAGAGAGAGAGAGAGAGAGAGAGAGAAAGAAATCGTGAGTGGGGGAGGGGCAGCAAGAGAGTGAGACCGAGAATCCAAGCAGGCTCTGCACTGAGAGTGCAGAGCCTGACTTGGGGCTTGAATTCACGGATCATGAGATTCATGATCTGAGCCCAAATCAAGAGTCGGACACTTAACTGACTGAGCCACATAGGCACCCCTGGAATTCATTTTAAGAGGCGATGGGAGGTTAGATGCCAACTTTATTATTATTATTATTTAATTTTTTAAGGAAATTTATTCTTTCCATATTACTTTGCAATGTTTTTTTGATAAAAATTTGAAATCAATAATATTTCTCGCAAAGCGAGTATATATACATTTAAAACCCCCATTTTAAAATAATAAGCTTGCCCAGTTAAGATTGCGTGTGTGTGTGTGTATCACATAATTTCCTGAGATTTAACTACAGTGCCTAACAACCAATGTCATCAAACTTTTGGTGGCAATTATGATGACCAAGTCACTACTTCATCCTTGCACCAGTTCCATACAAAAGTAAAACACAGGTTATAAAGATTACAAACAAAATATTTCTTCAAAGTCCAAGAAACATTTCTGAAACTTCTGGTTCATTTTTGAATTTAGATCTTGGAGCTCATTTGTTTCCCAAAATGCTGAACTAAACAATTCCAGAAGATGTACTTAAAAGTAACATCAGGCAGAGGAAAACGTGGTTTTATGCCATGACGTCTTGAAACATTCAGTTATGGTTTGATGTTCTTCAGTGTTCATTTGAATAATTTGGAGGAAAAAAAATCATTGTTGTTCTAAGGAAACATTAAACTACATGGAAATTTAGTTGATTCTCAGGAATGACTGAAGCATTTACAGACTACTTACTCATCCATTCAACAAATATTTACTATCTATGTGCTGCACACTGCTGTAAGTGTTAGTATTATTTCTGTTCCAGATCCTAACATTTCCCAAGACAGTCTGATGGAGACATAAAACGTCACAGTTTAAACTCATGCTTAATCTGAACCTTGTGAAATTCCTACCACAAACCATTCAAATGCCCTGAAAGGATGTAGGTAAGATAAGAAAAGTGATACTTATTAAGTAGCTATCAAGTAACACTAATTTTTAATAATATTTCATAGGTGGGAAAGCTGAGGCCCAGAGAGGTTAAGAATTCCACAGTCACACAACTACTAAGTAACTAACTCAAGATTCAAACTCAGGTTTCCCTGACTCTGAAATCTGTTTTCTTCACTACCACAAGCCAGTTTCTTTCTAAAATTTTCTACCTATGTTTGTTCCAAGAGGAAACAGCAGCAATTCTGGGAATGCTCAAATTAAAAACAGACAAAGGAAGCTGTTAGAAAGAAGCCATCCCATAATAAACAGACCACAAAAATTCGAAGCAAGAAGTTCTAGCTGGTTCTAGTTTTCCAATATTCTTGCTTCAACACTGTAACCATATAATGCTTGCCATTCAGAGAATTTTGCTTCTAGATTTGAACAGGACAATTTAAACTTCTTTTCCTTTACCTAATTTTAGCATTTTTTGGAGTGAGAATTCACAAGTCTACAAGGCTTTACACTAATTGCTTCAGTATTACAGTGTGACACTACCCAACAGCCAATGTTGAAGTGTAAGAATACCATCCATCCATCCACTCAACCATCCAACTAACCATCCATCCATCCATCCATCCATTCAACCATCCAACTAACCATCCATCCATCCATCCATCCATCCACCCATCCATTCCTTCCACAAATAATTACTGATTTCCTATTACATGACAGGTAGTCATCTACATATTAAGGATGTCATGATGATCAAGACTCTCTAAGAGCCTTGTCCTGAAGAAGTTCACATTCTAGTGGTGGGGAGAGACAGTTAATAAACAAGTAAAAAAAGAAATACATAGAGAAGATATCTGATTGTGTTTACTATTAATGAAACAAACTGGGTGATATCACATAGACTAGCTAGGTGGGGGGGTGGGAAGTATTTCATCAGACAGGATGTCATGGAAGGCCCTGAAGAGGTAATTTGAGCTGAGACCAAACACATGAGAAGGAACTAATCATGGAAAAGGCAGGGAAAAGAACTCCAGGTAGATGGAGCAATAAGGAGTTTGGTATATTGAGGAAACTGAAGGAAGGCCAGGAAGGGTGATAGGGAGAGAAGGACTAATGACGAGGTTGGAGGGAGGCAGAAGCCAGAACATGTGCAAGATTATAGGCCAGGAATCCCAAGTTTATGTTAAGTGCGATGGAAGCCTTAAAGTGCATTAAGCAGATGACAACAATTTGGTTTGTGGAGAACAGACTGTATTAGTGATGATATATCTAGCTAATATTTACTGAGTGCCTACTAAGTACCAGGCATGTTGTAATAAGTCTTAATAAGTTAACCTAATAACCCTTCAAGACAGGCACTAATATCATCCTGCTTTGCCGAAGGCATACAAACCTAGCATAGAATTTAAGCCACCTGCTTGAGGTTGTAGTCAGTAAGTGGTAGAGCCATGGTATGAATCCAAACAGGCTAACTCCAGAGCCTCCTTTTTAACCACTATGTAGTGTGGCCCCTTTAGGAATGAATGAGCCCAAGCATATAAACATGTGGAGCCCCTGACATGGTAGAAATCAGAGATGATAATGGTTTGACTAGGTGGTAGCTGTGAAAAAATCAAAGAAAGTAGATGGATTTGGGATTTACTTTGGAAAAATAATTGGAAGCATTTGATTCACAATAATGAAAAATAGGAAGGGATCGAGGATGTCTTCAAGTGTTTTTTTTTTGTTTTTGTTTTTTAGAAACAGAGAGAGAGCACTAGGGAGAGGGGCAGAGGGACACAGAAACAAAGTGAGAGAGAGAGAGAGAGAGAGAGAGAAAGAGAGAGAGAGAGAGAGAGAGAGAGAGAGAGAGAGAGAGAGAGAAAGAACCTCAAGCAGACTCCATGCTCAGTGCAGAGCCTGACATGGGGCTTGATCCCATGGATCATGACCTGAGCTGAAATCAAGAGTTGGATGCTCAAATGACTGAGTCACCCAGGTGCCCCTCTTCAAGGTTTTTTTGTGTAAGCAACTGGTCCATGGTGGTCATTTCTGAGTTGGAGAAAAATGGGTTTATAAGCATGTAGGTGCTACAACCAAGAATTCTGTTTTTGATATGTTAAATTTGAGGTACAAACTAACCATGAACTGGAAGATATCAACTAGGCAGTTGGATATGAGAGCCTGAAGCTCAGGGGAGAGGCCAGAAGCATCACCATCCTACAGCTGAGAAATTTAGAGGTGGGAGCCCTTGGGGAGGGCAGGAGCAGGAGGGGGCAATGTGACAAGTGAGGACAAGGAGAGGGGGGGAGCCAGCAATGGTGCCCAAGAAGTGACTCGAGAGGCAGGTGGAGCCTCAGAGGGGTGGGACCAGAGGCTAAGGAGGAAAATCCTTCCTAAGGGAGGGGCTTGTTCATTTGTGTTGAGTGCTGCTGGGAAGTCACAGAAAATGAGGGCAGACAAGAGAAAGATCTGCCAGCAAGGCCACTCACATGCCTGGCAAGGGCAAATTATGGAGTTTTGCTGTGAAAAGGAGAAACAGGATGGCAGGCACAAAGAGATGAGGGGTCAAAGGAGCCTATTTCCTTTAAGGATGTGTCTACTCGAGTGAGTGTATGTATGAGCTGGTGGAAACGAGCTGGGGAAAGTAATGCAACGAAGCCCTTCCACCAAGACTTGTCACCTACATCTATAAAAATGGAGAGGGGAGTAATTATTTAATGAATGTCTCCCTGGTTTCTTGGAGACAAAATAATCATCTCCCATGCAAACATTCCTGGGATTTCTGAGCTATTTTGGAGCTTTGAGCTCTCCCTAATGTCATTCTGGTGCATACTTCGGCGGTGGAGAAGGATGAGAGTAAGTGAAGTAAAGGAAGGCAGGTGTCCATTTCTTCATAGGACGCACGCTGTTTTGGAAACAAGGGCCCCTACTTGGTTTTTCACCAAGCATCAAGATGTTTGATTTGTGTTAGCAGCCAGAGGAGAAGGAGTTTGGAGGGGAATATATCTCAGTTCCAACTAAATAGTTAATGTAGTATGAGAAAGGAAACTATGGAAGGGTTCTGGTGAGGGGGTAGCAGGTGCAGAAACAGGGGAGCAGTGTGGCTCTGTCACTGCCCCAAGACAGGGGCGCCCGGCAGGTGGTGTGTCGAGGGGATCTGTCCTGCAAGCTTCCATTTTCCGTGCTTGGTCCTTTTGGAACGACGGTTCTGAAATAGGCATGTTACTAATACTTCTGATTCCCTCTCCTTAGCAATAGGGGTTTATTTGCAGTTTCTGATGCCATGCCTTTTTAAAGATTCAGTTATTTTTTTAAAGGTTCCTTGGTGGGAGAAGATGAGAGAGAGGGAGATGGGGAGGTGAGGGAGGAGAACTGGAAGGACCATCAGAAGGAAAGAGGAGAGATACAGACAGAGAGAGATCAAGAAGCTATCTCACCATCTCTTGAAGACTCTAACAAGGACACTGCAAACCTCTCCAAGGACACCTGAGTTACACGTAGCTGTCTTGTAGCAACGTAAATATCTTTTCCCTTCTGTTCTATTTTTCTCACACTGAGAATCTGAATATAGTGATGGTCAGGAAGGAGAAAGGGATACAAATGAAGAAAAGTTAAGGAAAAAGCGATACTCACATAGTTCCTGTAATTGCTACCTTTGGGTTTTATCTATTAAAAAAATAATAATGGTTTCAGGTAACACATGTGTAGCATGGTTTTACTTTGTTTAAAAAAGGGAACAAAGAGAAAGAGAAATATGCTCAAAACAGTCTATTTCCAGTGACATTCATAAAATAAGGTTCTGAATTTTGAAGGTTAACCCTACAGACAAAATGTCCACCTACGAAGAATGCATTGAATAGTGTCCCTCTCTAGAGTGGAATATGTGCTGTCCTTACAATGAACGAGGGGACTTCTCTGTGCTGACAAGCAATGCCGGGAACAGGTACTGCCTGAATACACCTTCCTGGAGACCGGAGTTCTGTGGGTACTGTTCAACACTCTACATCAGCTCTCAGGATAGTGTCTTGCCCACAGCCGATGTTCAATAAATATTCACTTAACAAATAAACAGAAAGGATCACCGATCAATATAGCATGATCTCACTTTGGCAAAAAGCAAAGCAAAATAAGTCCTATAAATGTGATTACATCTACTCTATGGGTTTGCACATTTTTATTACTTTGGAATTTTAAAAATACAATAATTAGCATTAAATTATAATCCTCACAAACACCTCAGAATAAATACAAGGGTTGGTTAGGGTCCACAGACTCATGAATTCTGAGGGTTGGGTTAGAGTTTGTGAGGAATGCTAACTGTATGGTCACCCACACAAAAGGAGACAGAATAAAGACAGAGCCAGCCAGGAAAAAGGAGGAGCCCCGGGAAAATTCAGACAGCAGCGGAAAGCTGAAGGATGAGTTTCTGCAGGGTGGGGGGTGAGTGCTGGATGAGCCCACATGACAGCACTGGGAGGCACTGGGAACCTTGGTTTGGGTTCCCTAAAAAGAAAGAGGGGTCATTCAGACCTACAAATACAAAGAACAAATCGGTGGTTGCCAGAGGGGAGGGAAAGGGGAAGAAGGGAAAATTGGGTGAAGGGGAGTGGGAGATATAGGCTTCCAGTTAGAAAATAAATCACAAGAATAAAAGGTACGGCACAGGGAATACAGTCAATGGTACTGGAATAGCGTTGTGAGCACAGCATACACAGAGGGTTCTTGAAACACTATGTTGTACACCTGAAACTAATGTAACATTGTGTGTCAACTACACTCAAAATTAAAAAAAAAAAAAAAAAGAGGAGTCAGCCTGAAAAGGACTGGCCTCCTTCTGGAACCAGAGCAGTGTGACCCAGGCAGTGGAGCCTGGGGCACTATGACTGTCCAGCAGCTGAGGAGCAGCTGTCACTGGTGTCTCTCTCCCCTCTGGCAGAAGAGGGGCTGCACAGTATCTCCAAAGCAGGAGACAGCCAAGCCGAGCAGCAGGGGACATGTGGAGCAGTTACTGTGCCTGGGAGCCAGCAAAGCCACCTTCCAGTACAGGCATACTCAGCAGTCTTGTATAGCTGAAGTGCACCCCGTCTCCCCCGGGTCAGTGGGAGGAGACCAGAGCTTTCTCAAAAGCACCTGGGTGGGGGGAAGGGTGGGGTCGTGGCTAGTGTCCAGTTGTAGTGCTGGGAAATGTGAGTATGTAGCTTTGTGCTAAATTCCTTCTTGGCTCTAACCTGGGCTGCTTTTTTCTCATGCCTTGCAAGTGCCGATTTGTGAGTGGAGCGTTTTCTGATTTTCTTAGCAAGAGATCTCTCTTCTAGCTACCCAGAGCACTGGAGTCACGGTTCTATTACAGAGATTAATTACTCTTTTTGACATTTGGAGATGCTAAACCGAGATGCCAAACTCTCAAGGACAGGAATGTTTCCTTCATTTAATAAACCCATTGAGTATTAGGTACCGTTCTAGTTGTTACTCCCCCAACTACTAAGATAGTACCTGCTCTCAGTAAATTTTATTAAATGAATGAAAATACTTCACTTGTCTTACTCATAATTATGCCTTCTATCAAATTTCAATAAATACTAATTAAGCAACTGCTATATGTCAGGTATAGTGCAGGGAACTATATTGTTCCTGCCTTCACCGAGCTTAGTCTACTGGGGAGTCAGGTAACTAACTATGAAATCTAAAACCCATGTGGGTCATGTGGTATGACAGAGGAAGCATATAGTGGCACCTAAACCAGCTGTGAAATGTATCCTTCAACTACCTACCGTATACTTACCTATATTCACCTCTAGCCTTTCTTTTCTTCCTATACATGTCTTTTTGGGTCCACCCCCAGGTTTGTTACAAAGCTAAACCTTTTCCACTCATTCTCTCAATCTCTGTGTGTGTTTATTTAATTTCTTTCTTGTTTATTTCCCCTCAGCCTAACAATCTTATCAAAATACCTGTCATTTGATAAACACTCTATCTTCACTATAAATAACACTTAAGTTTATTTATTTTAAGAGAGAGAAAGAGAAAGTGAGCTGGGGAGGGGCAGAAAGAAGGACAGAGAAGGAGAGCAAGAATCCCAAGCAGACTCTGTACTGTCAGCGTGGAGCCCAATGTGGGGCTTGAACTCATGAACTGTGAGATCATGACCTGAGCTGAAACCAAGACTCCATTCTAACTGATTCAGCCACCCAGGAGCCCAAAATAACACTTGTTTTTATTCTACTTCTTTCCCATCCCAGTTAAGCTTGTTTTAAAAAGCTGTCTACACTGTATTTGTCACCTCCCATTCACATCTCAGCTTGATGCATTTTGGATTCCATCCCCACAATTTCCTGGGATTGTTTCTGCCTAAGATCACTGATGCCCTAGTGGTTTTATCCTTGAACATTTTTTAGAGAATACTTTCCTTCATCTTGTGTGACAGTGGAACCTGTTGGCTACACTCTTCTTCACTGTCACTCCTGACTCTCCTCCTTCCTCTCTGAACTCTTTTTTTGGGTGCCTTGGTTTCCTTTTTCTGTATACTCATGCTTGATCTCAGAAGTCTAGCCTTGGGCCTCTTATCTTCCTCCATGCACTGCCCTTGGGTAATATTATCAGCTCCCTTGACTTCAGCTACCCACATCTCTGCCTTCTCTCTGGAGCTCCAGACTTTTCGCTTTATCTCAAATGCAACCAAGCTTAATCTGAGCTTGTTAACCTGTCCTTTTCCCCCAGTCCTGCTGCTCCATTTGTGTTCAACCAGAGGAAATTCAGATAGAACTCTTTCTTGCCCCTTCCACTTGTAATTGGTGGACTCATATATGTATGTTCTAGCCCCTAAATCCTCTTAATACCATTTTATTGGTCTTCAACTAGACTGTCACAATGGCCTTCAAACCAGGCAGGCTCTTCGCCATCATTCCTACCTCCTTCCATCTACTGTCCAACATATAATCTGAAAGATTTTTCTAAATTGTAAATACAGTCATAACTCTTCCTTGCTGAAAACCCTTTCATGGCTCTGCAAGATCTTTAGGAATTGCCATATGGCAGCCCAGGAGCCACACCCAGCCATTTATACATGCTACTTAGCTGGCAGTTAGTTAAAAACCTGAATTTTTAGGGGTGCCTGGGTCTCTCAGTCGGTTAAGCCTCTGACTCTTGATTTTGGCTCAGGTCACAATCTCTCGGTTCGTGGGTTCAAGCTTGGGATTCTCTCTCCCTGTCCCTCTGCCCCTCCCCCCTCAAGAATAAGTAAATAAACTATATTAAAAAAAAAAAAACACCTGAATTTTTAAATTTGAATATTGTGAGAAGGGGCACATGCTGTCCAGTTCTAGACTCCCCTCTATTGTGATCTATCCAGGTGGCCTCACCCTTTACATTACTAGCCTAGTTTCTGTATGGATCTTTGATCTCATGGATCAAGTTAGCATAGCATACAAAACCTTTCCTGATCTGGCCTGGCCCACCTTTCTAATCTTATTTCATGCTTTCAACTCAGGTCGAGGATGCCAAGGCTCATGTTTATCCACTACACCACACTAATAAATGCTACTTCTTTGAATCCTTGGGCTTATGAAATGTGAGAGGCCAATGCAGATAATAAACGGACCAACAAACTCAAATTACAAGGAAGAAGTGTGTGTGGAGTGGGCGTAAGTAAAAGGGACAGGGAAACAAGTAAGTAAAAGTAGTCGCGTGGGAATCACATCTACAGACGTGGTATCCCACTTATTTTTTGATGCCAGGGTGAAGGCAGTAATAGAATTGATTTTTCCGTCTCTCTGTTTTATTCATCATCATGACTTTAGCACAATTCCTGATCCTCAGCAGGCATTTAATAAATGCTTAGTGGACACCACATTTTTGTGGAAGCTTGCAAAAAGGTGAATGTTCTGCTATTCTCAGGCTACAGTTTCTCTTTTTCCTCATTCAGTGAATCCACTGGTTATTCAGAAAGAGTATATCCAGTGTACCTGCTTTCAGAGTACCCCAAATCATCCTAATACCAAAGAAAGTAAATGCAAAAGAGTTAAAAGTATGCTAGAGATAGTAAATCCAGTGAGAGGATTACATAGGAAAATAAAGGAGGAAAATACTTTCTCCTCCTTTACTTGTCTACCATTTGAAACAAGTTACAACAATAATGTAAATATAAAGAATATTAATGCTAAGACTAATGACACAGGAATTATAAATACAGAGTGAGAAGCTATCATTTCCAGGGAATGTGGAGGCATTTTCCTTGCCCATGCCATGAGTTTAAACAGCTTGGTTGGCCACCACTTCTATCTTCTTTGATCTTTCTTCATCTTGCAATGCTACTGGGGCATACCCTTCACGTCCCTCATACAAAATTCCCAAACACACACAGACCACAAAGGATTGAGGCTGAGACTTCAGTAGGTATAAGTCATCTAGAAAGCCTATAAAATACAGATTCCTGGGTCCCTCCCATTCTGTGATAATAGATAATAGGTTAGGGTGGGGCCAAGGCATCTGCATTTCAAACAAAGTTTTCCTGAGGATTAGAAAGTAGACAAATGCCATTCTCTGAATTGCGAAACAATTCAGATCATTTTAGAACAACCTTAGTATTTTAGAACATAAAAGATTCTCATGGTACCATAATCTGCTCTCAGGCCTGATCCAATTCCATCATGGTTACTATTCACCATCCCCACTGCTCAGTAGGTCTTTTATTAAATGGCAAAAATTTTTGCTCTTGCCCTCCTAATTGCAGTCACCACATCCTCAAAGAAATATTGCCTATATTGTGACCCATATCATTAGGTGCTTATTTCTGTGGCTGAGGCAGTTAAGCACTTGAAATATCTATTATGCAACTGTGCCTGGGTCCTGTACTCATTAAAATGATACTAAAGTCTTAGGGTCTTTGTTTTTTTCTTCACAGCAGGTTGGCAGTCATTCAATTAGAGTGTAATTCAGTATTGCAGCTCACTTCACTTTAAAATGTTCATCTCAGTTCTGATGATTATGTTCAAAGATTTACTCTATCCAGATGCCAAGCTTCCTCAACTGGACAGAAGCAAAGCAGAAATATTTGTTTGGCAAGGCCTGGCAAATTTTTGGAGGTATTGTCATGTCACAGCAGGGCACTAGTCAGGTTGTAATTTGCCTTAATTGTTCTTCCCACAAATAGCAACGATGATTACCTCTAGGTCACTGGCACTCAAAGAAGGATTTCTTCCCAGTCACTGTAAAAACCAGAATACTTTCCACAAACACCTTCCTCAGGATTCCACTGCAAAGAATCCTGGATTTTGACCATTTAGTGTCTTGACCTGATACAGGTTTTAAAATTTTTTTAATGTTTATTTATTTTTGAGAGAGAGAGAGAGAGACAGAGCATGAGCAGGGAAGGAGCAGAGAGAGAGGCAGACACAGAATGTCAAGCAGGCTCCAGGCTCTAGGCTCTGAGCTGCCCGCACAGAGCCTGATGCGGGGCTCAAACTCACAAACTGCAAGATCATGACCAGAGCTGAAGTCAGATGCTTAACCAACTGAGTCACCCAGGTGCCCCACCTGGTACATGTTTTAGTGGGTTAAGTCACAAACCTGCCTATATACCTGTGTGTGCACATTAGCAACATGGAAATAACTCCGAGAAATCACTGGTCTCCCATAAAAAACCCGTGTTCTCTACACATAATTTGTTCCACCTGCCATATTTACAAGGCACCCTAAGGAGAACTAGAGTAAAACCCAGCAATCCATCTGCCTCCCAGGCGTAAGGGGTAATTATTACCTCAACTAAGCAAGGAGGAAATGCACAGCAGGCTGCTAACCAAGGCAGGTGACCGATGGAGGTGACTGACTGACTCAGCCAGGTCATGGGGCTTTTCTAAGAATGTCTGGAGTCACGGTATTATGACAAACAAAATTCACTACCAACAAAGAAAGGGGAGAAAAATGGACAGAGGCCTAGATTCAATGGGCCACACCCAGAACACAACTCACAAATATGAGTTTTGTCACTTCTTGTGGGCATGTTAAAACAAGAAACAAGGGGAAAGAGGGTGGGGGGGGAGGAAGTTGGGGTGATGTTATACCAAACCATCGGTTAAACTTTAAAAGTGTGAGAGTGGACATGAAAGCAGGTGTTTTGTTTCTATTAACCTACTATTAACTATACTTCTGTATGTATTCTTTAAAAAAAAACTTTAGCTAATATTTACTAGGAATATATAATGTTTTGTTTGCCATGCACACAAATAGGGCCTGGCTTCCAATACCATATAAACTTTACTGTGCCCAGTTAAGGTCACAATGACGAAGACCAAATACAAACTGTAAAGAATAGACTGTTTTATCAGAAGAATGATGTTGGAGTGCACAAAACACATTCATATCTTCAAAGAAATTCTGTTACTAAGAAGCTATTAAAGGAAGCGCTCTTTGGGATTATACCCCAAATGAATTGTAAAAGGTCACACACAACTCCTTCTTTCTGAAATGAGATAGATACAACACACAAATTAGCATATAGAATATCAAGTCATTAAATGTTCCTTGTCAAAGCTCCCGTGGGAAGATAGGGGAAAGGCGGGGAGTGGGGGAAGGAATACAGTAGGCAAAAATGGACAGGCCGCTTTGCAAAGACATGGTTCCCAGTCTTGTAATTTCACAGATCAGTAAAATTAAAAGAAAAACATATGGTGGACGTGGGGAACACATCAACAAAGAGTTGTCATTTATTCTGCTCAAGTTTAACCACCATCCACTATCATGACATTCTGTTATAATATAAAATTATAAAATAACAAAATAATATAATACAATATATAAAGGATAAAAAGTCAGACTCTCAAAATAAAGGGTAATTCTTTAGATCAAGTAAATTTAACTTCATGTAAACTCACCACATCCTTCTTTTAAAAACTGAGCATCTTAGAACATATGAAGCTCTTCACAATCAATGCCTTTGATATGAATTTGGGGAAAAGAGTCTCTAGCTTGCAGTTCTGAAAATGTAATTTTCAAATTAAATCGCTTTGTGTTTGAGGACCATTTTCCTCCACAATTTCATACCTGATGGTAAGAATCCCCCTAGCTCTGCCTGTCCTTTTTCACATTAGTCAGTGTGATGATTTATAAAGAACACAAGCTAATGCAGAATGATCACCGTAAGGCAATGAAGCTATGGCAGCAACAGATCTCTCTAAATTATTTTAATTTAATCCTAACAGAAGATGGCATTTTTAATGTTTGCCTGTACCTTGGTCTCTGACTTAACTGCCATGATTAAGCAGCCAACACATATTCTGGCCTCAGTGTTAAAGTGGCTGGATTAAAACCAGCTATTTCCCCCTGCTGGTTGGACGTGTTTTACATTCTCTACCTCACTGCCTGCAGCTTTAATGCTCCCCATAGTACCAAACCCATTTATTTTCCATCCCCAGACTGACCTCCTAAAGCATCATTAACACGCCCCCAAAGGGGGCTCCTGTCAATTTTAGCGCAGCACTCAAAGCTGTCTTGGGGTCTATCAGGGCTCCATAGGAAAGGAAGGCACTGAAGGAAAGGCACCAACCCAAACCTTGGGGAGCACCAACACAGAAAGATGAGGCCCAGGAACAGGGGGAATCCTATTCGGAGACTGAATGCAAGGCTAACGATGGAAAGACAGGTTTATAGACACCCATAATTAGAAGCCTCTGCCACTCAATTCTCAGCTAGTTAATGGCAGAAGGATCAATATCTACTTTCGATTTTCATGTACAGCATTAGGGCCTTAGTGGGAGACAGGTCTCCTGGGAAGGAGAAACCACCCAGGAATGGGTCTTGGAGAAAGTGATTCATGACCAAAATTTATAATTTTATTGATTTGCCTAATATATTTTCTAAAATATATTTGGAGTTTCTCTTTTGTTTTGATCAACTTCCTTTTTTTTTTTTTTCCTTGCTAACACTACTCACCTTGAAGTCAGTCACAGAGAAAACGATTATGTGGAGAAAATATCGGGAATAAATGTGGAATGGAGTTACGTAAACAAAGCGTGCCAGTTTGGAATGATATCCCCTGGGTTCATTCACACTCAAACAGTGATTCCTGAGCTCCAAAATGGAGTGAAAGCAAACAGCACTGCCTTCTGTAAACACGTTTCCAGGTCCTAGGGATCTTTGTGTTCTCTTCTTGCAAAAGTACCGAGCAAAACCATCAGTGGGTCTCCACTTTAAATTAGATTCATAAAGTCCAAATGGTAAGAAATAAGCTTTAAAATATAATATTTTGATAGAATTTTTTTTTCAGAATCAAGCAGAGCATCTGAGGCTTTACAAAGAAAAATAAAAAATTGTCAATACAGTATTTCTAATGTACAATTTATGCAAGGGATGGGGATTATTTTGTCAAAGTATATAAGAAATCCAAAGCTGCACTTAAAAGCACACTGAAAAACATAGTTACTGGTACTAAAAATAATATTGAATCCTGCTAAATTGGGGCATTAATCATAGCATCTTGATTCCTATGTTCCTTCTCATACATGTGTTAATAGAAAATTACATTTTCCCTGAGTAAGCCCTAAAAATTAGCCACTATGAAACATTCTTCATTACTAACAAGACAGTCACTCTTTTAAAGTTTACTCCATTTCCAAATACTTCTCAAAGAATACAAGTCTTTCCAAGTCACATGCTTTAATGGGTTATAACAGGCTCTGTCAAGTGATAATGGTGGCATCTTCAGAAGCTATGAAGAGATTTATGCCTTTGCCAAATGAGCTCACAACTTTAAGGAAACTTTCTTAATCATGTGCCAAAACTGACATCTATAGTTCATCTTATTAAGAACCATCATTTATTAAGTGCTTCTATTAACCAGGTACTGCATTAGGATTACCTTTAGGTCTCATTCAATCTTACAGCAACTCTACAAGGTAGGTGTTATCATCCCATTTTATGGATATAAGAACTGAGGCTCAAGGAGGTTAAGCAACCTGCCCAAGGTCACTCAACTTGTAAATGGTGAAAAGATCAGGGCTTCCAGCTCAGGTCTGACACATGACAAAGCCTGTGCTCTTTTCCTCTAAAACTACAAGGTCAGGCCCAGCCCTGGGATATAAACCTCCTTGATCCTGACCTCATTCATTAGAAGTTGTTTTATCTTTAGGGATTCCATAATTGGAAGTACACAGGTTTATAAAGGCTGTTGGTATAAAATGTAAGCAAATACATTTCCCAGAGTGAACAAAGGAATAGTTTTTTAAACGGTCATAGGAAAAGAAGTTAGATTTCACATGGTAAATTATAAACCAGAATAATATGTAAAAATAGGTATGAATTTCCATCAGGACTGAACCATACGAAACTGCTATATGTGAAGGTTAAAACAGCCAAAAAGGTGCAACCTCAGACAATTCATCCTAATAATAGAAGTGCAGATCTAGGCTCTAAGGGGCATGCTCCAGTCCATTCACAGTGCACCAGCAGAGCACAAACTTGGTGATTGTGTGTGGCTCCCATGGGTACTATACCTGAGCAGAAGCTGTTGCTGCTAATGGTCCTCGCTGAGCGCCCAGAGCTGCTGGGGTTGAACTCTCTGCTCTCTTCCTCAGAGAAGGGAGACTCAGAGGCTGGGGACACTTTGTGCTGTTGCTGGGGCAGATGGGGCCGAAGAATCAAACGGGGAATTCGGCTTCTGGAAATCTCCTTCTCATGATGCTGCACTCTCTGCTCCTTCTTAAAATCGGACATTAAAAAGAAAACAATAGGAAACTTGTTTCCCCCTCTTTCCTGTTTGTTCCTTCTGGGTTCAGTTTCTAAGAAATCACATTTCTGAATACTGTATCTTTACAAAGTACCTCTTATCTCAGTTGCTTCAGTGAACACCAAAACTCTGCCACTGAACTAATCCTTCAAATCTTCTGAAGACCACACACTTGGGCATGGGTGTGTGTGCACACACACACGTGTGTGCATGCACAGGCACACACCTCCACTCATTAGCAGGAAAGCCATTCCCTCCTCCCATGCGATTCCTAACTCACCTTCCCTCTCTGGCTTCTTCTATCACATTCAAGCTTTTGCTTCTCTCAAAGGCTCTTTATTACTCACAGCACACTCCAGCTTATTACTTGATTTCCTCTAGACTTCCATTTTGCTTTCCCTGACTTGTTCTTTCCTGTCTCCTCACAAAGTAGCCCCCTATACCTGGAACAATTCTTTCTTGATGGATCATTCAGGCTTATCTTTCAAATCCCTCCTCTTCCGGCCAGGATCTTAATTATTCATTAATATCCTGGTACACAAGGCTTGTTGCCAACAGAAAAGCAAACAAAAATCCAATACCCAGTAAGATGGCTCCACCTTTTACATCCTGGTTAGCTTTTGTTTTCCTTGCAGAACACCCATGAGAAGAGAGTTTTCTCTCTCTCTTCTTAAAAATACAGCATTAAATACAGAACCATGCCTTGGTTTTAAAAATGCAAAAAAAGTAATATTTTGGCAGGGTGTTCCAATTTTTCAAGTGCTTTCCCAACTATTACCTCATTTGATCTTTACAACCCAGGCCATAGAGAGGACACTAATTTAAATCCCTATTTACAGATGAGGAAACTGAGGCTAAAAGAGCTAAAGATCTTTAGCCAACAAGGCATATCATCTAAAAGCAGAACAAGCTTTAAGTCCAGTGTTTTTCGGGGTCACCACCGCCCTGCCTTATTAAAATGGATTCCTAGGAGGAGCTCTTTGCAAAAAACTGACTGCTTCCTCCAACCTCTGCAATCGAAAAAGGCCTTTGGATTAGTAACAAACACTATTTGGAAACATGACCTCCTGCCCGTTTCCACCGGCTTACCAGGAAGGGTCGCTGCCAAAGTAAACATCTCTGGGAGGTCTGCACAGTGCAGGAATTGAAGGGAAAGCCTCAGCCGCGGGAACTCCTGAGGTCGCTGAGGCATCTACCCCATCCAGGGCGAAAGCCGCACCCAGCCTCTGGATTTGCTCTGCACATCAGTCACCCAGCAGGTATCACACGTCAGCCACTCTCGGGCACACTGCAGACCCTGAACCAATGCTGGGTCGCTGACATGCTGGGGATCTTATTTCTCAGTCACCAGTACACCAAATCCTTTTTATTCACATCACTAACCGGGCATCATTTGAGAGCCAGATCCCAAATCCCCATTTTCAGGAGATGGATTAACCCTCCAAAGTCAATCTTTTAATCCTCGTGTCACCCCCTCAAATCTTTTCCTCCGGTACCATCTCTCCACCTCCTGGGTCTCATCGTCACCTGAACAAATGTCCTCTGCCTTCCCATCGTCCCCACCACCTCCTCGTCCCCGTTCCCTGCGACTCTGTACGCCACCCCTCCAGCTCTCACCTGACCCGCTCGGCGGGGGCCCCGCGGAGCGCGCGGACACTGCCCCCCGCGCCCCCACGACGTGCCTTACTTACCTTGGTCTCTCGAAGGGGTCCCATCGCTCCGCTGCCCGCCGGGTCCCCGCGCCGCCGCCGCCGCCGCCGTCCAGGAGGAGGCACCTGCGGGCACGGGAGCGAGGACACTGCGCTGAGCCGGCGCGGGGTGCAGGCGGCGGGTGCTGCGGGGCCGACGCGCCGCCGCCGCGGCCGCCGCTCGCTCGGCTCCGAGGGCGCGCCCGGCCGCCCCGCCCCGGCCGGACACGTGGTGCCGCCGCCTCTGCCCGCGGCCGCTCCCGGGGCGCCGCCGCCTCCTCCCCGCCACCCCCGTCACCTGCCGGACCCCGGGCGGCTCGTCGGGTCCGCCCGCCCGACCTCGCCGCCGGGACTTGCCCCTAGTACCGCGCGCCCCTCCCGCTCTGCCGAGCCCGACGCGAGGCGGGCAGGCCGGGGCTCCGAACATCTCCAGCCTGGAGGTGCCCGACCCCCTCGCTTTGGCACCTTAGGGTCCGGTTTGAAGGGGGTGCACGTCTGAGAGAAAAACGGAGAAAAACTGCGATATCACGAAGAGCCAAAATGGAGAAAGTTTTTTCCCTCGCGGCCCCTCCCTGCCCTCTTGGTTTTTAGTCAACATAAGGCTCCCCACAATTACCTCGGCAGAGAGAGATGGGGCGGGTCCCCCTGCACCCGGACCCCAGCCAAGCCAATGCTGCAGGACTGACACAGCAGCTCGTGCAGGGATCTCAAAGGCCGAGATTCTCCTTGGGGGATTTACATCAGAAAGTGCAGGGAAAAAAACGACGGGGCCGGTTCCCAAGGGCTTGGAGAGCCAGGCTGTTTAAAGGCGAGGGCAGCCTTTTTTTCTCCATCTCTGCCTTGAAGCGGTGGCCGGGGATGCGCCCCGGGGCACACTGCTATGGGAAGGGCACTACACCTGAACTCAGAAACCCAGCGCACTACTACTCTCTTCCAGCCGATGCCTTTACCTTAAAGTTCTTGACCTCTCTGAACCTCAAGTTTACCCTCGTTTAATTGAGGGATAACAATAGTATCTACCTCGAAGGTAGCTGTGAAGATTAGATGAGGAAAATAAAAACAGTTGTACCCAAAACAGTTGACTGAACAGAACTTTCCAAAGGGCACTTGAGTCACGTTCAGGTCACCCATTCAGTATTTGCTGAGGCCTCTCACATGACAGAAAAAGCATTTGTGAGACATACAAATTTGCTCAAAAAGCTTAAAATCTGTCCAACTGAGGACTTAAAATAGACATCATCAGCTGGGTCATGGGCCTTACTTATTACAATTACTACAGTTAATCTTACGCAAGTCAACATATATAATAACAGATGTCCTTTACTCAGAATTGGAGGATATTCTAAGTAGTAATGTGGACAGGACACAGTCTGATCCTTACACACAGTGTTGTACATGGGAGGACTATAATCCTTGAAAATTATATTTGAACCACCACCATCCCCATCTGTCTGCCCTGCAGACAACATTTTTCCGAGTCCTCAAATCTCAAATCTAGGAATGCACGGTATGAGTCCAAAGAGAGCCTGAAATCAGAGCATTAGAGAAATCAATTTGCCTTTTTCCTATATTCCTAAAGAAATTTTATCGCATACATCTTCATGACTTTTCAATCTACTTAGATTTCTTAAGCAGTGAGCCTGGTAGTCTTAGGGTTCTTTATTTGGAAAGAGGGGGTGATTAATTCATATTTTCTATACCCAGATTGTCTTGGATAAGGACTTCAGAAAAGTGATGATTCCTACAGTCTATTATTTCCAAAATTATATGCCCAAGGACATGTAGTATGATATAGAAATGCACTGTTAAGGCCAAAATGTGCTTCTGAATTCACTACTGAGAATTGAGAATTGAGTCTGGGGGCCTCATAGTAGAAACACTCCCCACTGAGCTGTACAAATCAGAACCTCAGAGTCATTCTTGACTTTTTCTTCTCCCTCATAAAGCCCCCACATAGCAGAAACCACCAAGTCATCTCCAAGATACTCTAGTAATAATATCTTGAATCTGATTTCTTCTGTCTACCGTTCCACTCTATTATCTGCATTTAGAGTCTAAACCACAAACATCCCAGATGATTACAGTAGTGGTCTAACAGAAGTTGTCTTGTTCCCAATCGTGCCTCTTGTTCCTTTCTTGCCAGTTTTTAAATTTTTCCACAAGGCCTTTCTGAATGGCCAAATCAAGCCATGTTTCTTCATTAAAACTCATTAACCACTTCTCAGGTGTCCTCTAATATTCAAACCCTTGAATGTGGCACAGAGGCCTTTCATGATCTGGCCTTCTTTACCTCTCTGATCTCATTTGTTACCATTCCTCATCCACCATCCTCCCTCCTTACCTGCTCCTCCTCTCTGTCCCCCCTTCCCAACCTCTGCTCCACCTACAAATGGATAACCCTCAAACTGTAGAACTTTCCGTTCTCTGGAGGTGTCATGTTTTATTTTTCCTCGAAACTGTTCACATGCTGGTCCCTCCGTCTAAAGCATTTCTTGCATTTGACTCCCCTTAACCCCCTTCAACTCCTAAAGATACATTAAGTTTCATTTTAGAAACAGCTTCTTCCAGAAAACCTCTCCTGACCCTCCAAGGTCAGTCCTTACATATTTCCAGGACACCTGTTTTAAATTCATCCCAGGAGAGCTGTTAAGATCTTGTATAAGAATTCCCTATTTATTTGTCTGTCTTCGCCAGGGATCACAGGCAGTACCTAGTACAGGTCCTGTCATACAGAAGGCACTCAATATACAACAGTCAAATGAATGGTGATAAATGAGTGAGTTCTATAAGCCCATAAGAAGTCCATCAGTACAGGGTAAAGAAAATAGGCAACTTCTGTTTTGCAAATGACTCAGATAAAGCTGCTTCCAATATGTCTTTGTATTTGATGATGGGGTGTGTGCCTAAAAAACCCAACATGTGTTCAGTGAAAGCTTTTACTGCAGAAGTGCAGGCAGTGAGAGGCTGTGCAGTAGCCCCGCTGTCACCATAGCAACCCTGCCGAGGGAAAGGCTGATGATTTAGTGTTCTAACGTCTCTTAGCTCTGTACTTTTGGAACCCAAGCCTGTTTTTCTGCTGTTCTAAAAGGCAAGTTTTACAAATGATAATATCTATGCTGCCTTTAATTTCATTCAAGTGTTTCTCATGTCATTAACAGAAATGTCTTATAACGTTTGGATTATACCACCAAAGAGATATAATCTATTATAGCATATTATATTCATCTTTCATCTGCTTTAAAATGTTCTCATGCATCATTTTCCATTTCTACTTACTTATTTTGTAGTCTCGTTTTGTAATTTTGTGGTTTCTCCTTTAGAGATGAGTGTAATGCTAGGTTTTAGAAAATATCAGCTGCTTTAGAAGACTAGAACCCATCTAGATTATAAATAATATCCATGCCCAGGCCTGGGAAGGAACTGGAAAGATAGGGTGTTATAGTTTGGGGAGAAAAGAAGAATGTGCAGGTAATTATGCCCCCCAAATCTAGGATATATTATTTACTTCTTTGTTTATGTGAAATTTATAGTTATCAAATGAATAATCTCTTTCATTTATACAAAACTTTATATTTTCAGAGCTCTATTTTTAGAACCTCACTTGAACCTCACAAAAATCCTATGAGGTGCATGTGGCCAATTCCTAAAATTAAAGAAGTGAAAAAGGACAGGTTTTTATTGATAGGAACCCCCCAGCCTGCAAACTTAAGAGAAAAGACAATATATATAAATGCATTGCAAAGAGAAAACATCTCCACCATACAACCGAGACCTACTGCAGTACCCCCCCACCTCTGCTCTCCCTCACAGCTCACCTGCGTGTGTATGCTGAGGGCTTCTCCGGACTCAGTCAAGGCTGACAAAGCACCATCTCCTAATCCTATCAGCTGTGTGAGCTAGCGCTGCCTTCTGTCTCAGTGACCCGATGTTGGGTGATCTGCACAGCAACAAGGAGCAGCTGACGTGCTTTACAACACGTCATGAGGAGAAGAAACTGCATTCTGGGGCATCCTGGGATTTTTTTGTGGTGGGGTGGAGACCCATATTTTTCTCACCAGGGAGAGAGCAGTCCATTTCCCCTTAGAAGTGTGTGTGAGTGATCAATCCTCCTCTTAGATTATGTGTGCTAATGTTACTTTATGGTTAAGGGATTTTGCTGTTGTAAAACTGTAATGAGTAGAATTCTACAAGATCTCTCCCTGAGGAGGGGGGCCAGAGAGTACCTGGGTCAGAGAGGGGAGTGGGTAGCCTGAAGTAGGGCCAGCTAGAACAGCCAATGGGTTCAGAGTGTGTCACTTATTTCTGCTCTGCAGAGCCCTCAGTCAGAGGCATCTCACAGATGAAGAACGGGAATTAAGGAAAAGTCCAGCTGAAGAGGCAGAGAGGTTGAGGGTTGGGGGCTTTGAAGGATGGTACAGATACCATCTTCCACTTGTCTGATGGGGGAGCAAACATGAGGTAATCCTCCCCAAATGCCATCTGCTGTTTGTGGCCTTTTGCCCATTTTTAAGAATAGGGACAGATACCAGCCAAAGACATAGGGATGGTGATTGTATTGAACAAATTGGGGACACGTGGTTGGACAAGTATGTGTATAGTTATCGGGGCAGTAGATTCAAACAACTAAAACTAAGATGCTCTGGAAAGTGTGAGTGTCAAGGTTGTCACCCAAATAGGAGAAACTGAGTCTTGACATTTACCTAATGAAAAGCTTCAAATGACTGGACAAGACAGCAAGATGTGTGGGTCTTACAGATTTACAGAAAGGGCAAAGAAAGTTATCTGTAAGGTAGACATAGGAAGGCCTAAATCCAGAGGCTGAATTCTGGGTGGAGAGAAAATCACCTTCACTCTTAGGAGACCAAGAGACCAGAAAGTATGAGAAGCACAGGCTGTTGAAAACTGCCTGAGCCCAGGGCGGGGAAGCAGTGACCTGGAGAGAAGATGAGGCTGAGAGTCTTTTCACACATGGAATGGGCAGAGCAGGTACCCCAGGCTGGAGGCTCTGAAGGATTCATGCAGCATCCACACCAGTCTAGGTTTAGAAAAGAAATGTATGATCTAAGTTCCTAGAAAGCAGATCTGTGGCTAGATTTGAGTTACATTAAGATAAAAGAAACTGTTTTCCATTATATCGTTTATTTCCATGATCTTTCCATTTAGCTTTCTAGTAAATGTTCTTCTCCTTCTCCTTCTTCTTTTTTGAAATTTTGCCTTTATTTCTGCTAAAAGATGAGGGAGTGGGGAAGGATTTTGAGATTGTCTACTCAAGGGGCCAGAGCAGTATAGCAAAATGGAGCAGAGCACCCCTAGAGGCCAACTCCTGTGATGGTAGCTGCAGGAGTCCAGGGGAAATCTTGAAGCACCAAGCAAGCCGGTTATACTTTTGAGAGCCCTCCTAGGACACTGCTGTGAACACCTTTCCCTCATCACCTGAAATCCTGTGGCCTAATGAGTAAATTTAGCCCCTGTTATGTAGTTGTAGCCACTTTCCTGCAGAAAAATAAATCCAGAATTTGGGAAACTAGCCAATGTTGTTTCATCTGCCTGTGTGTCCTCTTTAGCTATTTCTAGAATACTGTTTAATCAAAGGGGAAAATAAGTACTTTTTCTTTAAAGATAGCTTTAATGTTTTCTTTTTAAAGATATAAAAACCACATCATCAAAATTTGGGAAAAGAAAAATATTACTCACCATCTCATTGCCCTAACATCAGTTATCCATATTCCTTCTGTTAGCATTTTTGTGTATTTGCCTTCAGGCTTATCTATTGTGAATCAAAAACAGGACTGTTGAAATGAGAATAAAATTCTCACTTGGGGCCTCTTGAGGCCATCGCATCTGGCTATTTCTGGATGGCTGTGGTAAGCTCCCATGCCCATTGTTTTCCCAGAAGTTATTCCCCTCTGTTTTCCTATGATTGGGCACTAATACAGGATATTAGGCTCTTGGTCCTCCTTACCACTGTTGACAAACAGCTGGGGCTGCAGCCAGACACTCAGAAGCTCAAGGGTATCTTCCCAGGTTCCTGGCCCTGGTGGTTGCTGGACCAGCCAAATGTTTCATGAAGAGCTGCCAGCAATATGATGGAGAATTAGCAAATTCAAGGCTTGAGAATGACCTCAACTCAGAGGGTGGTAGAGAAACATCTGTGTCCCTTTCAAATAGAAGGCCAGCTAGTGGCCTGCCATGATATGATGCTGATTCAAGGGATAACAGGAGAGTGAAATGAGTTTCCTGAAGTCTGCAAAGACATCTGTATTGAAAAGAAAGCAGTTTAATAAAGGACATGGATTCTCCTGTCCCACAGGCCCTTCTTTGCCTCTTTCTGACTGGGTAGCCTTAGATTACCTTAACCCCTCTAGGACTCAGCATATGATAAGTGCATATTAATTTAAAAAAGGAAGGAAGGAAGGAAGGAAGGAAGGAAGGAAGGAAGGAAGGAAGGAAGGAAGGAAAGAAGGAAGGAAAGGAGGGAGGGAGGAAGGGAGGAAGGGATGGAGGGAGGGAAGGACAGAAAGAAGAACATTTTGTACAAGTTAATGTCTTTGGGGAAATTAACTTCTCTGATCCTCATTTTCTCACCTATAAAATGGACTTAATAACAGTAATTACTTCATAGTGCTATTGTAAGGATTAGATAAGAATAACTGCAAAGCCTATCATTTATGTTGGGCACATGGTAGAGCTTAATAGATACCCTCTCTCCCTCAGGATCAACCACCATTTCTATCTCCTGCTTGCTTTTTTCATATTCTCCTTATCCTGAAGATTTTTATTTTAACTTTTATTAAAGGGAAGCACTAAGGTTTTCCCCAAGTGCTTGCTTCAGGAGCACATACACTAAAGTTTCTCCTCAGGTGACTTATGAGATAGAAAGAAAATTAATTTTTCATGGGAAAAGATGCTGACAGGACTTTTCTTCCCAAAATAAGATTAAAAAGGTGGAAGGCATGATAAATGACCTGATACCTATCATCCAACAATCCATCCATCCAACAATCCATCCATCCATCCATCCATCCATCCATCCATCCATCCATCCATCTGTGTTTATTCCATTCCTATTCTGAGCCACACACTGGCTCAGATACTGTTTCCAGAGTATTCAAAGATGAACAGCTTCCTGTCCTCAAGTATCTCACAGCCCAATAGAGAAGATATGGGCATGGCCATAAGCTGCTACACTACTCACTGTGTTAGCATCTTGATAGATCAATATCCTGAGGGCTTGCCAGTATCCCCATTAGTCTGGGGTCTGAGGCTTCCAGGGGTGTTTTAAAACGAATTTCAAAGGACGGATAGGTCCTATTATAACTTTGGCCCATGTAGAGTTCCTTTCTCTCTCTCCTGTCCTCTTCTGTTTTCTCTTTTCCCCTTCCTTCCCCTTCCTAGCCCTTCACTCCCTCATTCCCACCTCCCCCTTCCCCCCCCACTCTTCTTTTTACTTGGAGAGACCCGCTACTCTACATACTGGCCTATGATGGACTGATACAGAGAGAAGCTTTAGGTTTCCCCTTGAATCTTTACTGTTTGACTGTAATCTTCTGGAAGAAAAGGGTTTGTTTCAGAGTTTTGATTACCTAATACAGCATCAAGCACATATCTGGTGCTTCAATCAATATTTTAATTAGCAATATTATTTAAAATTTCAAGAACACCGTGTTATACTGCCACCTATTGGTTCATTAGTGAATTGTTTCCTGACAGGTAAAGTCTTTCCTTTTGGTTTGCTACCAAGTCTTCATAACAAACCTTAACAGTGGCCTTATTCAAACTTCCATCACTTACAGAAAATTTCTAAAGTTTAAGGCTACACATAACTGAATACGTGGGCATTATAATGAGTATGTACTTTGTGGTCTGACATACAAATAGTTCCAAATGCTTTTCTTCTCTTTATCTGCTGAGCCACTGTAGACAAGCAAGGGAAGTCATATTTGTAAGTCATATTCAGATATTCCCTACCCTTTATATTTCCAGATCTATTTCTTAAATTATTAGACTCCATCTATTAGCAGTTTTAGGTTTACAGAAAAATTAAGCAGGAAGTACAGAGTTTCCATTTACTGTTTCAAAGATCAAAAATAGATCTCAGAATTTTGGACACAATCCATTCCTTTTTTTTTTTTTAAATCTTTGGACACAATCCATTCCTAATTAAACTCTACATCTGAAGAGGGTGCAAGCAAGTGACTATCAAATGGATCTACATCCCTCACCTCTTCCATACCCCCTACCTGCTTGGTTTGCCTCCAAGATCTTCTAACTTCATGGTGGACTCAAGGCCAAGACTTCTGGATCTTTCTTGAATACTCTTTTAAAAAATTTTTTTTTCAATGTTTATTTTTGAGAGACAGAGACAGAGTGTGAGTGGGGGTGGGGCAGAGAGAGAGGGAAACACAGAATCGGAAGCAGGTTCCAGGCTCCAGGCTGTCAGCACAGAGCCAGATGCGTGGCTTGAACTCAACAGAACCATGAGATCATGACCTGAGCCAAAGTCGGATGTGTAACCGACTGAGCCACCCAGGCACCCCTTTGATACTCTTAACAGCACTACCTCTCCTCTGACCTGAAGCTGAGCACAGGGTAGGCGGTAAGCCCCACATGCCTGCAGATGGATGACACAGCCAGACTTGCTCTCCAGCTGCAGGGGGACTTCAGTGCTGCCTGGCAATCATTTTAAGGCCCTTCATCAGCATGCTCTCCTATTTTCCACAGGGTCTATCTGAAACCCCCCCACTTTAAATCTACTGGCCTACCAACTCCACCTTCATGCTATTCAGATGCCCTTATCTCCTGACTAACAAAATAAAAGCTATTAAGAGAGCTGTCTCAATCTCTTGCCTCCAAACCTACAAATTCACTTGCTTCCACCCCAACCTCTCCATTTCTGGTCCTTCAGAATGGAAGTTATCCCTCTTCTGTACAAGGGTAATTCTTTTACTTGGGCTTTGAGTCCCACTTTTTCCACATCTTAAAGTTATCCCATCAGTTAGTCCTTCTAAGACTCCAGGTTTCTATTTCTTTATCTATAAAATGGGGCAACCATGGTACCTACCTCATAGGGTTACTATGAACATCAGAAGAGTTAATACATGTGTAGAACTTGGAAGAGTGTCTAGGGTACATCAAGCACTCAATGGCTGTTCACTGTGATTATTAGCTATTATTATTTTTGATAACTTTAACTTACTTTTTCTATCAGAGAGTTCACATCATCATTTAAACATGATGAGTCCTTTCGCAACTAAATAACTTTCTTAAACTCTTATATCTCTCTAGTACTACCCAGTAGCTTCTCCCCATTCATCATCAAACCCCTGAAAGAGTCTATGTTCTCATGTCTCACATTCTCCTTGCCCTTTCACTCTACTCATGGATGTACCACCACTCTGTCAAGAGCTCATGCCCAAAGTAAAAAATTACCTCCATTTGGTTTAATCTAATGGCTAGTTTTTATCTTAATCTTGACCTCTCAACAGGCTTTAGGATAAACACTCCCACACTTTTGAAAACTGCTTTCCTTCTGTAACTCAGCCCTCTTGTTTTTTCCCCACTTTTCTGTATCCTTTCTGGCCATTCCTTAAATGTTGATGTTCCTCAGTTACTAGCTCTGACCCTCTCATATTTTCATCCTACCTTCCCTCCCTAAGTAATATCTTTCCTTTTAATTGCTTCAATTATTACTTATAGGCAGATATTCCATAAATTCTACAAATTCACATCTCTATTGCATGACTATCCCATTAGCCATCTGGGTATCTTGAGTTTTGTATGCTATAGAGTCCACAAACTCACTATATTCCAAACTGAATCTATCATATTTCCTCTAAAAACTAATCTTCCTTCTGTGTTCTCTATATTAATAAATGCTATTATCCTGCAGACCCAGGAAGCTGGGTGGTACTCTGAGCTCTTCTCTCTCCTTCTCCTTTACAACTAATTGGAACTGAAGTCATAGCTTTTCTACCTGTTAATTATCTTTAAAACATGTTCATTTCTTTACATCGTTTCCTGTCTGGATTTCTAACCTGGCCTACAGACTTGTCTCCTTCAGTACATTTTTAAACAGTAGCCACAGTGATCTCTTAAAAGTGCAGATCTGATCACTCTCTACCCCACCCTGCATCTCCTGGCCCAGTGGAGGCCTTTCAATGCTCACCATTGCCTTGAAGATAAGATTCATACACTAACATATGGCTTGCAAGGTCTCATGATCTAATCTTTGTATTCTACCTTTGACTTTCACAAATGTTGTTTCTTCCACCTACAACACTTTCCAATCTCTAACCTCCATCTCCCACCACCACCATCTGGTTACTATTGCCCTTCAGAGAGATTCATTGAAAAATATGACTTGTTAGAGTCATGAATTTACTCCAGTCTTGAGTGTGAAATAGAAGAGAATGATTTCTGGCTTTGAAAATGCTTTCTGCTGTAACCATACGGGTGGATAGTATTGTGGAAAGATAAATCCATATTAAAGACAAGATGAACATGGGAGCTGTGTTAGCTTTTGGGCTAGTAACATGAGTTGAAGGGCAATTCAAAAGAATTTTTTAGTGATCAAGTGAAATAATGACTTCCAAATTAGTATAACTTGAAAAGCTTCTGCCAGAGATAATACATATGTTTCATCCTATTTATTATAAAATATTAATCTTAGCTTCATTATTCTAATAGACTCACTTCTCTCAAGTGAGAATTCATAGCATGCTCTTTGAAAAAGTATTCCCCTGACTCCTTGTTATAGTTTTCCCTCCTTTCCTCCTTACTACTTATTTGACTTTTAGTATTAAAATAGAAAACAATTTTAGATGAGGATTTATTTTTTAAAAAGACAATGGCATTTATATTTTTAAATACTCATGGTTGCATTGCTGTATTTTTTTAAAATAATAAACTCAGGAAAATGCAACTTTTTCAACTGTATAAATGCCTTAAGTAGATCTATGTTGAAACTTGGAAAATTTATAATAAATAGTTACTGGGACAAGAGAATACTAGAACATCCCACAATATAAACCCTTCTTATATACACTTGAGAGCAGACGGTTTCCTAATGCTTGAGATGCTAAGTATAGAAGCGTGAGTTTGTTAAAACCAATGTGCTTGCATTTCTCATAGTAAACATCTATAATTTCTGCATATAAATTACAATTTTTTTTCTGTCTACCTTAAGGCCAGTAGTTCTCTCCCCAGAGTTCTAAATTCAGAAACATGTCTATGGGAAAGGACCATGAAGTGCTGCAGATGGAGAATAAATATAGACTTAAGAATCTTCTGTTTTTCATTTTTGGCTTTTAATTATGCAATAACAGATATCTGAAATGGTATTTTTTAAAATCACAGTGGAGCTGAAGCAAATAAAAATTAGGCAGTTTCTGTAATATTCACCTAAGAACTGCCTTACAGAGTTACACTTTCATTGTTATAAATCCTATCCTGTGAATTCCAGACTTTTTATAAATAACTGATTTTATTTATTCAACAAATATTAACTGAGCCTTTCCTTGGTATGTGCCAAGAACCCTGGTAAATATTAGTGGACATTTAAGTAGTTTGGCTTGGCAGTCAAAATAGATATAATTTTTAAATTTTACTCTGTGCCCTCAACAATGCTGGGACTGTTGCCTGGCCATGGAAAATAAAGGCAGAACAATGAACCCCATCCAACCATGCTGCCATGCTGCATCCTTTTGGGCAATTTTTAAATAATAACATAAAATATGATCATTTTACATTTATGGGATAATGACATGACCTTAATATTAATAACTTCAATTTCCACCTTTAAACAACATTTGAAGATAAAGCAAAAATAAAAATGCAAGCATAAACATGACAAAATGATACTATTTATTAATGATAGACAGATGTGTATTTTTTTCTCCAAAATCAAGAAATGTGGTCAAGTGAAAATACAGCAAATCTTTCTTCCCCTTGGTTGAGTCCCATGAATCCCTTTTCCATAGAGCACTGCTATTTCTATACATATTAAAAACTTGGGGCACCTGGGTGGCTCATCGGTTGAACATCCAACTCTTGATTTTGCTTCAGGTCATGATCCCATGGTCGTGGAATTAAGCTCCACATCAGTCTCCACACTGAGGCCTAGTGTGAAGCCTACCTAAGATTCTCTCTCTCTCTCTCTCTCTCTCTCTGCCCCTCTCTCCTGCTTGCACACTTTCTCTAAAAACAAAAACAAAACACACCTAAATGGACACACAACAACCCCTTAATGATAAGAAGCGTACTCACTTTTTCATTCTATTTTGCCAGAATACTTCTATTAATACACTTTACTGCAAACCAGTCCCGTCTCCATAATTTACAAATAGAGTTAGAGATAATGGCGATTTACAGAGAGAATTTGAGTAGAAAATTCTGCTTCCTTTTTTGTATTAGAAGAATATGGTTCTTCTTCACACCTGAGGTTTTCTGAGGGTCTTTTGCCTAAAGGTAATTTGTTTGTTCTGGTGAGCTTGAAAAGAAAGAAAAGGTTGACAGCAGGTCTGTGTTACATAGTCCTGACACTGGGCCTTCTGCAGAAATGTGCATTAGATATTCAAGCCCTGCTGAAGTATTTTATTCCTGTAACCTGACTTCATCCTTTCCTTTCCACTGTTGCCATTGAAACTGGAAATGACTGCAGAATACAAATCGTATGATAAATATTTGGAAATTTGTCTTTGTAGTTTTTCAGCACCGCTGCCAAATTTCTGGCCTAGAGAGCTGCGGGAGGCTTTTCAACCTGAAACCTTTGAGCAATCCCATTCTCTAGCCAACCGGGAAGCATCCACATGATTTAATTGTAGTAGCCTTTCAAAGGGATTAATAGACACTTCGAGTTCTTTGCATATTTAAGGCTTGCTCATTTGTGGGTCGTAATTTATATCCAATAATTTTAAACACTAAGATGCATCTTCTTTATGGAGCCCCCCAAAATGCTATTTGAATAGCATCAGTATAAAAGCATTTATACTTATCAGTATAAATGAGTACAAACGAGGTCTCTCTCCCTAAAAATTTTAATCACAATATGATCCCTCATTTAATCTGATCCTACTGAAAGATGCTACTTTTGGGTTTCTTTCTGTATTCGTTAGTACATCACTGAGTGCACCGCACAAGGTCCCTTTATAGATCCTCTTGAGAGTGAGGTAAGACTTGTCAAGAAACAAGTGACAGAGAGCAGATCACACTGTCCCTCAGAGAGGCAACACTGGAGAGTAGGTTTAATACCTCAATGAGGAGAAGTAGGTTTAATACCTCAATGAGGAGAAGAAAGTATAGGACAAAGTTTAGACTAGTCAACATCTTCAGGAAGCTCTGGTTTCTCATTTGTAGGACTGGACTTCTGATCTTTTCAGTGACCAGGCTTTTAAACTGAGGCAGTAACACAAGAAAAAGGCTTTGCCTGCCCTGTTTTCTATACTATAACTAGTGCATCCCGTCGGTATTCTTTAGTGTTGTTAGACCGTCTTCCACAAATTCTGCTAAAGTTTTTAATTCAACAAACAGTGGTTGTTTGATAAAAATTATAAAGAGAAGTGTGGCAAAAATGTCAACAAAGCCAGTGTTTTCAACGTGTTCACAGCTGCTAGCTCTCTAAGTGGTGAAGACAATGTATTGAAACCAGGAAAGGCATTTCCTGCTTGAGCAGGTTGGAAACTTCTCTCTTCATTTAGAGATTAGAGCTAATAGTGTCACCCACTAAACTAATATGCTTGTTTTCACATCCACTCCAAGTACTGAGTCTGTGTAAAGAATTATTCCTCAGGGGCGCCTGGGTGGCTTGGTCGGTTAAGCGTCAGACTTCGGCTCAGGTCATGATCTCACGGTCCGTGAGTTCAAGCCCCGCGTCGGGCTCTGTGCTGACAGCTCAGAGCCTGGAGCCTCTTTCAGATTCTGTGTCTCCCTCTCTCTCCGCCCCTCCCCTGTTCATGCTCTGTCTCTGTCTCAAAAATAAATAAACGTTAAAAAAAGTTAAAAAAAAAAAAAAAGAAAAAAAAGGGAAAGAAAAAAAAAGAATTATTCCTCAAATCTCTGTATTCGTCTGCTTGGCCTCTTTTAAGCTCAAAAATTTAAAATTTGGCAAAGGAGTCTTACCCACACAGAACTTATACTTCATTTTATAGGCACTAGCACTTGTTTTTGGACCCAATAGTAAGGATGGAAAAGTACTGGGTTTGCTGAACAGTGATCATGAGATCATGTCTGACGGCTTTTCCAATGATGTGGGTGAGACTTATGTTTACTTTCAGCAGGGTAGTCTTGCCCCAAGTCTGCTCCACGATGGACTTGTAGTTGGGCAATGAGAGGAAATTACCCAAGGGAATTTCCAGTTTGGCTAATGTGTAGGCAACAGCAAACAACGTGACAATCTGCTACCTCTTATTTGCTTCGGCACCTGTAAGACTTGTATTCAGGATTGTCAAATTGAAGTTCTCCATTGTAACAGGGTAGGGACTTTTCAAAGCTGATAACCCTTTGTTGCATTTCCCTGCCTAGGTGTTTATTTATGCTGTCCTTTTTTCAACGAGGAACACAGAATGTTAGAATGTATTTCAGAGTGGCTCAATTTGAATTTCTTCTTTTGTACACAGAGAACAATAAATTTTACCAACCAAAGCTCCACTGCTAGATTCATAGGGGCTCTTCACCTCTGCTCGCCATATTTAAACTTAAACTTTAAACAACAAGTGCTATTTGTTGTTTGTTCCCTTCTGCTTTCACTTAGACTTCCCCCTCTCTTCCAAACCTTATAGCCCTTTTGCAGTTCCTTGTAAATAGGTGCAATCTAGTAACAGTATGAGAAGGGAAAAATACATATTTATTATTAATAATTAGTTTTAGAGACTGAGGTGGGTGTTTTTGTAAAATGGTTGCATAAGTCAGTTTTAAAAAATTATACTGCTAAACTCCTAAGTATACTGGTCTTGTGAAAATACAAATGCTGCATGGAAAGTAACAAAAAAAATTGGTTTTGCTCTTATATCAGCTGTAATGTTTATGAAGCAAGCAGCCAGTTAGTCAATTAGCCAAATAGCTCTGATGAAATGAGTCTAAAATATACCTAATTCTGAGCCATCATGTGGCAATATCCATTTGGCTTCATTTATTTTATTTTTTTTAAATTTTTTTTAACATTTATTTATTTTTGAGACAGAGAGAGACAGAGCATGAACGGGGGAGGGTCAGAGAGAGAGGGAGACACAGAATCTGAAACAGGCTCCAGGCTTTGAGCAGTCAGCACAGAGCCCGACGCGGGGCTCGAACTCACGGACTGTGAGATCGTGACCTGAGCCAAAGTCGGCCACTTAACCAAATGAGCCACCCAGGAGCCCCTGGCTTCATTTATTTTAATAAGAAATAGATAGATATCTTTCCACATTGATTTAAAGTTTAAAATAAAACCAGAACCATATTTTTTTGTTTGTTTGTAAATCAAAAAGTCAAAGCCCTTTTTCTTGTGAGGCTAGGAATAAAGCTGGTCCACAGTTATTCACAATTATAATAAATTGCTTCCATCAGAACTATGGTAGAAATTACAAATGATTTTAATGTCATTTGATTATTTATAAGTATTGGAAAGATGAGTACATTAGAAACTTTGTGGACATGTACTTAACTATGTCAGGATCTCAAATAATCCAATCAGGATTCCCAACTATTGTCTGATTTTTCAATGCTAAGGCTTATTTTCCAAGTCTCAAATGAGAATATATTTCCAAGTGTAGTGTGACCAGCCTATTGGTGAGATCATTAGTGCCCAAGCATAGGAAAACCTTTAATTCAAGTTTTAAGAAAACAATAACATGATCAACAAGAAAAAACAGAAGTTAGAAATAAGATAAAAGCAATAACCTGAGTAAAAATAAAATAAGACACATTAACTGATGTTATTTTCTGCTCATTTGACAAGGATTAGTAAATGTTTCTGACATTACCATTTGACTCTCATCTCCAAATTATTTCACAATGAGCAAATGATCGAGAAGTTCTGACTGTGTCACTACTTTAACTTTTGACAAATAAAAGGCAGGTACTCGTTTCACAGTGAATGGAACTAAAAATTTATGGGTATTCTCAAAGGAAATTCTGGAAACGTACAGAGAACATAGATCTTTCCACATACAACTCTGTAGTGGCTTACTCTGAAAATAATTATGAAATTCTCAACATCCTATCCCAAGAACCATGAGATAAAACAGGAGAAAGTTTAAGCTGAAATGATTTAAAGGAGAAAGGGAAACTAAGATGGTAAAAAAAAAAAAAGTGAGGATGTTGCATAGGGAAACTAAATCTCCAAGGCTTCTAATCTGGGAAGGGAAAGATGGAGAATATTTTGGACAGAAGCATGTACACTATACAGTGTACAGATACAGTGATCTCACACCCATCTACTCAGCAGGTGCTGGAATAGGACTATTGAAGAAGCACCTTCTGACCCTTGAGAAGTTAAGACAAAGTCATTGGTCTCCAAGGCACAGAGAAGTTCTCTGGTCAGGTGGAAGACAGCTAAAGAAATGATGGGGGGGGGGTGGCAAAGCTAGAGTGGCAAGTGGTAAATAAAACATTATGATATTTAATAGGTGGAATGAAACCAGTGCCAAAATTTAGTTCCTTAATCAGATGTTTGGCGCCACCTATCTAAATGCACTGAGGAGGAGCGACCTATAATTTATAATAGCAACCGGATGTAGTTTACATGTGCCTGTATAATACAGAAGAGTTTTAACTCAATGAAATGGAGAAATGGCTTTAAAAAGTATTCTGCAAAAGAACTGCAGGTTGAAGTTCCTGCTGATAGTGCCTGCCTTATCTCCCAGTATGAACTCATCATTAGCTACATTATCAAGTGAAAACAATAGAGAATAAGTTACATACATAAGGGTGTATGCTCAAAAATTGTGTCTTAGAGGTATGGGATCAAAGAAGTTTGTAGAGCTGGTCTAGGGTCATATAGAATTAAAGACCAATATACAACCTTATCAAATTCATTACCTGCGAGAAATAATATCTATGCAAAAATGCAGTCTTTGATGTCTCTGATGTATTCTTTTCTCCAGCGAACTTTCAAAATCTCTGTAATGTGTGCTCTCACATTTAAGACTTCCACCTTGTACAAGCTGACAGCTTTCATCTCCAAATCCCACCTGGACACGTCTACTTGCAAATACTGTTATTCCACACCCAAACTTTATTTCAAATGTAAGTCATTTCTTACTCTCTTCAAATTAGCTCCTTATCCCAAACTTATCTATGTCTCCCTCATTTCTTTAGGACATGAGACAGAGATTAGCACAGACGGGAAGAGAATGGGATTTGAATCTAGGCTGCCTGGGTTAAAATTTCTGCTCAAGTTATATTTTCTCTATGAATTTGTTTCCTCACCTATAAAAAAGAAGAAATATTAGTACTTACATCAATAAATGCCTCATGAAATTTAGGAAAACCCATGGTAAGCACATAAAACCCTGGCACAGAGCAAATACTCAAGAACACTGGCTATTATTATTTTTTATCTGTGCTCAAAAACTTGGGGTCATTTATTGCCATCTCAGCCACATATTTTTATTGTCTGTTTCCACTCTGTCACCAAGTCCTATCAGTTCTTCTCTCAAAAGCTGCTCCTGGCCTAGTCCCGTGGTCACTGCCCTAGAGACATGCATCCTTTCAACTTAGGCTAAAGCCAACAATCTCTTCCTCTCCCTGCCTCTCCCTGCTCTAATCTCTTTTCATACTGGCTGTAGAAGTCTCATCTTGCCATAGGACTCATCTTGTGGGCTCTCTCCTCAAAAATCTTCCTGGGCTCTCTGAGGTCTACCAGAACATAATGTAAACCATGCTTCTGGTTTTAATAGCATTCAAGGTTGGCTTTATTTTGCCAATTCCTTGGTTATTCCAGCCTACTTTCAGTTCCCCTTTTCTGAATGGAAGTATTTGTTCCACAGAACTTAGCACTCACTCTCCACTGGTTTCTTAATATCTCTTTGTCTTTTCTTCTCAACCCTCAATGCAAAGGAAGCAGTCATTTTCTTTTCTTTTTACATTCCCAAAGCATCTGGCCCAAACACAGTAAATAGATTATAAACACGTACTTGTTGATCTGAGGTCAATTCAAATATTTTACAATATAGAAAAAGTCACAGGTGATATTTATCCTGGGTTATTAAGGGAAACTTGGGTCTTCAGATATGCTCTTGATTTTTAAGATGGAAATCAAGAAAAGAGCTACCCTCTTCTTTAACACAATGCTTAATACCACTGCCAAGGATTCTGCAAATATCAAGTGAATTGTACCAGGCACTAGAAATACAGAGTCTCTTCTCTGTCCCCTTCACTCATATCTTATTTGGGAATCAAGTTTATAAAAAATATATGAATAAAAACAAGGGAATAGGGCAGAGATAGGACTGACTTTGATAGGGACAATAAAGGATGAAATGGATAGGATTGTCTCTGCATTAAACTTAACATGACATTTCCTAGGCATCATCTATCACATTTAACTCATAGCTGGCTTAAATGTTCTTATTATGATTAGTCAATGCACGTACATACAACAGTAATAAATCAATTACACTTTTGAATTTGGTCACTGAGTGCATATTTTCGACAAAATAAGTTAGAGTTAATATATGACCAAACCAATATTTGATAGAAGTTCTTTCTTTCTTTTTTTTTTTCCAGTGTCATTTAATTAAAGTATTTCTGGTAGTACTTTATTACATCGTTGTCTTTCCTTCTCCCTAGTATATTTTTAAAGTTCTCTTTTTCACTCTTATTTTCTAGTCTTTTACTTGGCCTCTAGCTTATATTTTTGCAGTAATTTACCCCTTATGCCCTTAAAGAAATACTTGAGGTACTTATTGGCTTTGTTTAGTGTTGCTGACGGTTTTCCCTATTGAACATGTTGCAGATTATCCTATACTCCTACCACTAATTAGAGTTTAAATTTGAAAGTAAGAACTATGGGGTTTGGTTTATTGTAATGTCCACTTAGTATTGCTATTACCACTAACAGGACTAATACACATGTAGTATGACCCCTTAATATATGAAGCTAAATCAACAGGTAATTTGTAATTTTGCATAGCATTGACCAAAATGATTTCTCATTCACTAAAATTCTATAATGGCTCAAATCAAGAGAAACAAAACGGCAAAAGAGTACGTGCTGATTCATGGTATAGGCATTATGTCTCAGAGTGTGTTGCTAGTACGTCAGTCCTGTGAAATGCATGGAGAAAAAAAATGCACTCCATCATTGTCAACAAGGACTGGGAAATGTTGTATATCAAGTGGCCCTTTAAAAGTTCTCAATCCAGGGTAGTAAAGAGATGAATTTGACTGTGTTTAATCTAGTATTTCCCTAACTCATTTGACCATGGTACTTTTTTTCCCTTAGAAAACCATACTCTGGCAGTCCCAGGGTTAGAAGAAACATACTTCAGGAAAGGCCAGTACAGAGTAAGTGCTGAAGATTTCAGAAATGAAAGAGACCACTCATAGTTGGGAAAGACCATTATGGAAAAGGAATGTTTTGAGTTCGATCTTGAAGATCGACAAAGGGCACATTGTGAGAGTAAAAACAGGAGAGAGAGCCCAAGGTGTTCAAGGGAAGTTTGGAAGAACCTCTTTGGGAGAAGCAGAAGGTTCCTGCAGAGTAGAAATTAGGAAATGAAAGGTTAAGACTATGTAAATGATGCTACATAGTAGAATGATTAGCAAACTATATATACGTTTCTTCTCATATAATCACAATTTCTCAAATGCTTATTTGATCATGAAACTGATTACTTAATTAAATCTTGAAGAGTCAAAAGAAAAAAAAACACTTGAGGGGCACTTGAATGTCTCACTTGGTGAGTATCTGACTTTGATCTCGGCTCAGGTCATGATCTTCTCACAGTCTGTGGGTTCAAGCTCTGTGTCAGGCTCTGTGCTGATACTGCAGGGCCTGTTTGGGATTCTCTCTCTCTCTCTCTCTCTCTCTCTCTCTCTCTCTGCCCCTCTCCCACTTGCACATGCTCTCTCTTTCTCAAAATGGATAAATAAACTTAAAAAAAAAACCTGAAGGGTCTAGGCCAGTACTGTCTAATAAAGATAATGAGCTACAAATGTACTTTCCAATTTTCTAGCTGCAACATTAAAAAAGTAAAAAGAAACAGATTAACTTAACAATATATTTTATTCAACCCAACATATCCAAAATATTAACATACCACCACGTAATCAACATAAAATTATTGGGATTTTTCTCTTTTTTTGGCCACATATCTAATACTACAATACTGGATAGCACAGGTCTACCTAATAGGATAAATTAGTTCGATAAAATAGTCAATTTGGATACTTGTTTCTAAGAACATTGGCTGTGACTGAAAGTTTTAAACTCTTTAAATTGGTAAGACACATTTGCTTTATTGGTTTCTGAAATTGATGTTTTATTTTTTAGCTGGTTTTGATATAGGCAATTTAGGTGTCATTATAGATTAAAAGTGAAAACCTCAATTTTCCCTCCAAATTAGCTAATTAATGTAAATAAATTACCTTCTTGCTCTCTTAACTATTAATAAGTTAAGAGAAGTTAGTGGCTTTGTGACAGATAAACGCAAAGGCTCTACTACATATGCCAGCTGATTTGTAACCATATACATGTTCTATGAAACTATTTTTCAGGTTTTCAGAATTTTAAATGATTCCTCCTGCTGGTACAATTTCTTCACACTTCATCACATTTCTAAATAAGTGATCATGTAACTGAAGATTTCATGTCCTGAAGGCATTATACCAATCCTTCCAAATGCTTCAACATAAAATACAAAAAAGCAATTTTATTCGCACTTCCCATTTTTGGATCCACTAAGACCATTTGGGGGAGAAAAAACTAGAAACCTGCTCTTCTGTTTTTGTTTTCTATGAATTCTCTTCACTGAGAGCTTGTACGTTTTTTGCTAAGTTTCCAAAAGCACATTTAATCCCCGTCAGAAACTGAGTGAATATGGCACATGCTTTAAATGGAAGCTCTGGAAAAATCTGCTGCTTTAAAAAGGGAAGATGAACGCCAAGGCACCTGCTGTGCCTCTAAGCAGAGAGCTCTTCTCTAAACGACCAGTGTGGACACGGGATAAGAATGGAAAATATCCAACAACACAACACAGTCTTTGAAAGTTCATGGCTTTATTCCAGGGTTTCTGAGTGTCAGCACTATTAACATATTGGGCCGGATGATTCTTTGTTGTGGGGGGCTGTGTCCTTTACACTGTGCCCTGCACTTCTGGCCTCTACTCACCAGATGCCAGTAGCACCACCCCCACACCTGCCCTCACTCTGGGCTTGACAAACCAAAAATGTCTCCAGATATTGTCAAATGTCCTCTGGGGGACAAAATTATACTTGATAGAGAACCACTGTGCTGTTCAAAGTCTGAAAATTCCAGATTTAAAATTATACTATGAGCTCTAGCTTCAGAGTACAAACCCATTAATATTATCTATATCTGCTTTACCTAAGAGCTTGCAACTCTGGAAAACAGATTAGTTTCACATACTATTTTTTTGTGTCCCACCTTCCCAATCTCAATGATCTTGTTTTAGCTTGCTCTCTAATTTAAATTTAAACGCCCAACTTCATTTTTACCTGGAATCAATATACCACCATAATATCATATTGGTATATCAACATAACACATATCATTATGATATGTTGACTTTCACAGACAATCATTACATTCAACAGTGAAAAAAATGCAGCAGATTAAAATCCCTTAGATATATTTCAAGGGTATGTATTGAAATTGTTTCTCTAACGACCTGTACTCCCTAAATAAACAAGAAGGACACTAAAACTTCATTGCCTTCAATCTGGTATTCTTCAGTAGTACCACAGAGAAGACGCAGTAATTCATGTTTTAATTAGTATGTAAAACCTCTCCAGCCACATAAAATACCATGTATGAATAAAATACTTCAAAGCAAGATGCATATTTCTCTACCTCCTTTAAAATAGTTCAGAAATGAAGCATCTTATACTTAGTACAGCCTATTTCTTGTCATATGTAAAATCTGGATATTTATGAATGGTAAAAACATACTCCATGTCGTTAAGCTTCTGTATTTATTTTGGAATGACAGAACAGGCAGGTAGATGTATTATGAGGACAAGAACATGGTAATTTCATAGAGATAGCACCTGGAACAAAGCATACACAAGATTTGTTCTCTACTACCCTCTGGTGGCTTGTTAAAAAAAAAAAGTAATAGTTAAACTTTAAAAAAATTCTAATCACTGATCATCTCAATAGTATTTATTGGTAAACACTTGTGGTAGGCTTAATGAAAATTTCTCATTTAACCATGAACAGTTGCTTGAAGTGGGTATTATGACCCACATCTGATAAGGAAACAGAAGCTCAAAGTGTTGAAATAACTTGCCCAAACTGATATACCTGGTAGAAATGGCACTCAAATTCGTACCTTTTGAATGCCAAGGCTCAAGTTCATTGTGTGTGTGCTGCTGCTTCCTGGGCAACTCTTAATGAGAGCTGGCCTGATACCATGGGCCTTGTAATTCCAGAAGGCTAATGGACTTTTTGGCAAAACAGTCAAGTCTTGTCATATTCTCATTTAAATTAATCAAATTCCACATTCAGTTTGAGAGAGAGAGATTTTTAATAGTGGAGCCATTTTCCAGCTTAGGCCTGAGAGTTAACTTGGGCCTAAAAATGTAAGCAATGTGTTGTTTAATACTGCTTGCTTTTGAGCTTTCTAAAAATGGTATCAAACTGTAAAAGAAACCTTTTTTATTAAAAAAAATTTTTTTTAACATTTATTTATTTTTGAGACAGAGAAAGACAGAGCATGAACCGGGGGGGGGGGGGGGCAGAGAGAGAGGGAGACACAGAATCAGAAGCAGGCTCCAGGCTCTGAGCCATCAGCCCAGAGCCTGACGCGGGGCTTGAACTCATGGACCGCGAGATGGTGACCTGAGCTAAAGTCGGACGCTCAACCGACTGAGCCACCCAGGTGCCCCAAAAAACGTTTTTTAAATAGGTGATGTGAATCTGTTATTTCTTTCTTTCTTACATCTCACTGGGCCACGTGTGTTTCTAGTGTTTAGGGATACAAATACTTTTATTCAGGGTTCTAATTATAAGCCAACAAGTCACCCAGTATTTAACTAATGGAAGTGACCTGTTCTGATGCTAGAAGGAAATTGGCTAAATAGCGAACTTACGAACAATTTAAAGCATTTTCAAAGATAATTTGAATTCTATTATTATTGTTATTTCTATTCTTATTTACCTCGCATGCTTTCTTTAAAACTTCAACCTAAAGTACGGCGTGATCGCGCCCCCTTTGTAGGTGTGTATGTGCTGGGAGAATAGGAGGTAAGAGGTGATTTTGACGGGGTATCACACCATAATTTTCGACAGGAAAAACAAAGCTAAAAAACATACTCATTATGGTATCATTTAAAACTACAAAATAGTAAACTGTCCTTTCAGACCACTGCTGGCAAAGATGAATATATTTTAGAGGTTCTCGAGATGACTGAGCCAGGGCAACACTGAATGATAAATGTTGTTTTATCTTCAAATAAGAAAGTCCTTCAAAACAGCCACAGTGAAAAAGATTGTGCTGATAGCTCAAGTTTGATAATTTATAACTTCAAATTCCTCTTAATTTTTATTGTGTGTATTTTGTGAGAAATAATAAATACGTGTATTTAACTTCATTACATCAGATTTTAGGTACAAATGGCCTGAGATTCGTCCACATGTCAAATATCTGAGTGCCTATGAAAGGGCAGAATTGAAAACAGAGCAAAGTTTTCACCAGGCGTAGAAATGCAGGTTTATTTCCCTGACTTATTTAATTACTTTATGAAGCAACCGATCTCTGATATTGAAGATAATTAGTGACCCCGGTGTAAATACCTATAAAATCTGATGAAGTCAATGACATTTATGGAGTATTATTACATAAAACATATCAATGTGTTGAATTTCAAGTGGAAAACATCTTATTGTCATTTCTGATTTAGTACCATGTGAGGTTTTATTCAAACACTGTATGTTTTAATTTCTGGAATGCAAGTTAGAGATTCTACCAACGAAAAGCTCCTTTGGGTTTATTCTTTCCTCATCCCACACCTCTTTCCTCATCCCAACCTGTCCAAGAACATGCAAGGCAGCAGAGGTTATCATTTCTTAACAAAAAAGAGCAGAGCCATTGATTTTTAGTTTGCACACGAAGGACATTTCTTTGTTAGCTTAAATCAGTGCTTATGCCTTGACTACAACTGTCTTTATGTAAATTCTATTGACTGAGCCTGGATCCTAGCTACATATGTAACATGTGGGAAATTCATGCACACTTACACTGTCCAAGTCCTTAATAACTGATGGAATGTTCATCACAGGTACTCTTATTTTCAGTAGAAATGTAGAGGACTGGTGGGTTTAGTCCAAATGAAGGAAAGATTAGTGATAATAGAAGTGCGAACAGAACTCTAATAAATACATTAATTTCCATGATGTAGAAATTAGATTCTGTTATTGTCTATAACATATATATATATATATATATATATATATATACACATACACACACACACACACACACACACACACACACATCAATATACCAAGAAAAACATCTAAACTGAACATGAAAATATAAAATTTTATTTTAAGGAAATTTTAAAATTCAGACTTCTCATATTTACAAAAAGAAAATTCCAGAAAACTACAATGTTACATACATTATCTTATAGATTTTTCATTTTGCAAGTCCTCCTCCCTGTCCATTTGATTTCCAAATGCCTCTTGACCCTTACAATGGTGTTTTTCCTGTAATAATGTTTTAAACGAGCCTATTGTATAATTATTTTTTGGTTTTATGTGCACTACAGAATGAGGATATAAATGGTGGTTCATTTCTGTCATCAGTGTTTAAATATATCTTTAAATAATATTTTAAATTAGAGAATATTTGTCTTATCTCTGCCAGGATATCAGTTTTTACCCAACAACCCTGATCCCTTCCTTCCTTTTCTTCTTCCTCCCTTCTTCCATCCTTCCTTTTCTTATCTATAATATCATTCTGGGTATAACATATTTTTTTTCTATTTTTCTCTACGGAAAGGAAAGACAGACAGAGATGGGTGGAGGGGAGGGGAGAGAGAGAGAGAGGGAGAGAGACAGAAATTGGCTTAGCTTGTGCAGGTTATCAAAGGGAATCTCAGTATAGACTTGCTCCTCTTTGAGTTCTAAGAGATAAAAGAACCTACAGGTTCTTTTTAAAGGACTGGTCAAGACAACATCTCTCAAATTATAAATCTTCTAGATGAAGCTACTTGCTCTTTGCAATTCATAGCACAGTAATTAGGTATGAAATTCCTGACTTCAAATGTGTAATGTTGGTTTTCCCCCCATAATAATTCTTTTTGATAGAGTGGATTCAAATTTTTATGCAGAAAATCATTCTTTATGGTTAAGTCATATAAGTTCAAGACAAAATTTATTTCAGATTTCTTAGGTTTTCTCCTCATTATGGGTATAGCATAGTATTTTTTTTAAGAGAGGAAGGCTATGTGAGTGCATATTTCATAAGCTTCTTATTCATTATTCATACCATTAGAGATAGAAAGAATATATATATACACATGGAGAATTCTCTCAGATGTGCCCTCTGAGAAGTATACTCAGTCTAAACCTCAAGGGTCTCTTTCAGTGAGGGCTGGAGGGAAGACAAGAAGACAGCAGACGGCCTTCCTAGGGATATACTGATAGTAATGCTCCAGTGGGTCCAGTATCAATGGAATTTAATTTTTGGCCACATGAATTAGGCCAATAGCACTTTACCCCAAAATACTTTGAGTAATTGCAGTATTTGAAAAGTTTCAAACTAGTTTTATTCTATATTTCAGAAATATTATTTCTTGAAACATGAAAATAAAAGTCTCTTATTTCGAAGGACTCATGTCACTTATTTATTTACTTATATAAACTGGACTCATGCTTCTTGAAAGAATGTACAGCTGATTTAGGCCTATGAGCTAATTAATATGCATTGAAGATGCTGTGGGTACTTTATAAATATTTCATTATAAAAATGAGGATAGCACATTCCTCCTCCACTTGAATTAAAAAGAACTTATTAGTTCTTTTTGAAAAACCCATTTATGAAGTCAAAAAGAGTCAATAAACTGAGTGCTAAAATATACTACATAATTCAAGAATAGGAAGGAAAATCTTTGTACTTAATATCAGCTTATATTTTTACCTGAACAATCTATATAATTTCAGTCATAAATGAAATATTAAAAATAAAACTAAGAAATAAAAATGAATTTTAGAAGCAACCTTTTTCTGCACCTTGTTTCTGCATATACCTGATACAGATTCTTAGTTATTTTCTCAGAAAAACACTTACTGACATTAATAAATTATCATGTAGTTGATTATCATTATTAGAAAGAATGTAACAAACACAAGTAATTTTAAGGTTGCTGTGCATTTAATAAACCGTAGTTGAGCAACTTAGAATCTGGGGTCTCAGTATCAATGGCAGGTGTCTTAACTCTAAGTTCACAGTACAGCATCAGGTTCTTTACACACAAAATATAAATTAGCAAGAATTCAAATGAAATAGAAAAAGCATAAGTAACTTCAGTATTAAGATTTATAGCTTGATTTCCAGAGGTTGTCTGATTAAAAATGATTTAAATATTTTCTTAATAAATTGGGCTGTGGACATGGCATCCAACAGGGAATGGGATTTTTTTGTATAATTAAGAATGTGTCAGTTTGGCATTTAGTGGATTGCTTTGGCAGTAGTTAGCTGTTATCAACATTTAAATTGGCTAAGATCCTAGAGTGTACATTGTGGAAAAATCTCTCTCTCTCTCTCTCTCTCTCTCTCTCAATCTCTGTTAGGGAAGACAAAGAAAAAAAAGAGCAATAAATATGTATTTGGAAAGAGGCAAGTGATATACATATATATGAGTTAAGATTTGGGTTGGAAGCTTTTTAAATAACTTGTGTCAATAAATGACAATGTTCATAAAACTAAGAGAATTTAAGACACTTTAAAATAATATATACAAATTTATCCCTGAGAACTTTTCAATCAAAAAATTTGAGAGAACTCAAATAATTTTAAATGCTTTCTGCATTGAAATAAGGATGCTTTTTAGTCATTTCTCTTATTTTTAATGTTTAGGCAAATTAATATACCTTGTATTTTCTGCATGATTTCTTAGTTACTCTGAATTCCTTAAATTATTTTGAAGTGAATTACAAAGAAAAATGCATCATATTCCACACAGAGCTCTGAATTAATCCACTTTAAAAAACAGAAGAGGTCGGGGCGCCTGGGTGGTGCGGTCGGTTAAGCATCCGACTTCAGCCAGGTCACGATCCCGCGGTCCGTGAGTTCGAGCCCCGCGTCGGGCTCTGGCCTGATGGCTCAGAGCCTGGAGCCTGTTTCCGATTCTGTGTCTCCCTCTCTCTCTCTCTGCCCCTCCCCTGTTCATGCTCTGTCTCTCTCTGTCCCAAAAATAAATAAACGTTGAAAATAAATAAATAAAAAACAGAAGAGGAATAAACACAATAGATGAGACATGATAGCTTTTTCATACCTATTGCCCGAAGAAAACCATTCTTTATGGTTAAGTCAAATAAATTTAAGACAAATTTTATTTCAGATTTGGAATAAATATTTGGAAAAAATAAATTTAGGATGTTTTAATATTAAAATTAATCAGCTAAAGAAGGAAGGGGAAAACTAACTTAGATCAAGCATAAATCATGCTAGACATTTAAACATGCCATTATCCCATTAACTCTTTTAATAACCCTCTAAGTAAAGTAGTAATCTAGTCATTTGTTCTAGATGAGGAGACTGGTTGGGTGTTGCCCAAACTTCTGGAATAGGATGCATCACAGGGACAGGAGAAGTGTGATAAGCATTGCTGAATAACTCACACTCTACTTTTTATCTTTAAATATAGATATACTGAGACGTGGGAGAGTAAAATTAAACACCCGTTTACATTTTACTTTTCCATACCTGCCTCCAAATACATCAGCATTTAGATAAAACATCTTGTTTTACAAGTTAAAACTAAATATACTTGCACCCTTATGAATTTCATGCATCATTACCTGCAACTCAAGAATGTTGGATTAACTTTGGTATCTCCCTACTTCTCTCAAAAGTACATAAATCACTCTAGTATTCGATATTGTTGTCTGGGGTGGAGAGGAGAGCAGTGACAAAAGACTTTATTTCATGCAGGGAAATAATTCCTTCTCAGGCAGTGGTTCTCAACCACTGAGTAAATCTTAGAATTCCCTGGGAAACTAAAAAAAACTGATGCCTGGGACCCATCAGGTGATTGTAATGTGCAGCTAAGGTTAGAAAACATTGCTTTTAGTTTCCATCCACAACAAAGGTACTGTTCTTTTACAACTGCTTTGCTCTTTCACTCATGTGACCTCAAATAAGATGAGCTTAGGGGCAACAGGGGGTGTGGGGAATTAGGAATAGCTTTCTGTTATTAGCTAGCAATGTGATACCTCGGATAGTAACAATAATTACCATCTCTCTGGCATAGCTTTCAGAACTTTTGCTACAACAGTCTACACCTTAATGGAATGCACCATAAGGCACCAGACAACAACCCTTTTCCCCCTTGCTGAGGTGGGAGTTTAACGGGCTTTCACTTAATGTCAAGAGGGATCGGAGCCCCCAGGAAAGCAGCTATATTTAAATACAGATTCACCTGCAAGACTCTCCATCAAGTTGTAAATTGTTAAATTCATGGCAGCTACTTTTGAAAATCTACATACTAGATAATTTAGCAATAAAAAATACAGCACTTTTACTTAACAGCAAACAGAACATTTTAGTCCTGATTGTGAACATTCTCAACCAGGGGAACATGTATAAATGGTCAATGGGTACAGAAGCACTCAATCTATACAACCTCAAAACAACTAACATAACACATTCAAAATAATTTAGTCAAAATGCTTCTAGATCAAGAGCATTATTTTTCAGTTACATTCTAAAGCAAAGTCTGCAGTATAAAATTGTGGAGTCTGGAATAAACTCTGGATAGAAACTCACTGAGACTAAATTACTCACTCAACTGCTATCTAGCTGGCAAGTGTAGGAATGGCCACATGCCACCGTAGTCAGTTTTCTCCTTGTCAACCAGATCAGAGATACTCATGGTGAAGAACACAAGTAGTTTTACATGGCTGGATAAAAGGAGAGCCGCATTCTAACAAAATGACAAATTAAAATTTCGTAACATATGTGGTGCCTGGGTGGCTCAGTCGGTTAAGTGTCAGATTTCTGCTCAGGTCATGATCTCATGGTTTGTGGGTTCCAGCCCCACATTGGGCTCTGTGCTGACTGCTCAGAGCCTGTAGCCTGCTTCAGATTGTGTGTGTGTGTGTGTGTGTGTGTGTGTGTGTGTGCCCCTCCCCCACTCACACTCTGTCCCTCTCTCAAAAATAAATAAGTATTAAAAATTTTTTTTTGTAACACATGATTTGTAAATTTTTTTTGCAGTAATCATAAATCAAGCAGTATAAATTCTTCACTGTTTAAATGCTCACTTGGAAACTTAAATTGCCTCCAAAACTAGGTTTTTCTGGAAAAATCAGTGACATCTCATAAAATATGGTTTAGTTAGCCACAATTTAACCTTGACAGATCTCTGACAAAAATATAACTCCTTACCAAAACAAATATTCCTCCCTCATCACCAAAAGCAAACTTACCTATTGGGAAGGGGAAGTAATAAAAAAAAATCACTGCTCAGGCAAATATAGTTATATCAGGCTTCAGTTCAGGAGCCAATGGTTGGAGACTTGTTTAAATGAACCCAAGAGTCAAAATGGCTGTGGTTACCCTCTAAAGGGAAACCAGAGCAATCTGTATTGGTAGGTGGTGTTTCTGGGCACTTCCACTTTGTTCTAAGTAGAATGCTAATGTTAAAGTCACACTTTATATTCATGCTTGCTCAGGGAACACTGATGCAGCCTGACAAAGCTTCCAGCTTACATGTCCTGATGGGGAAAAACTAAGACCTAGATATGGAACTTTCCTTGTGTACTAGTAAATCTGAACAGGTGGAAATCTGTGGTCACATTAACATGATCTCATCTCCTTTAAAAGATAAACTGGGGACATTGAGAAAAGAAATTTCCCACTTCTTGTAAATGTCCACTAAGGAAGTGAAAGATGTGTCTTTGAATTTTTTTTACCTCTTTCTTCTCCTTGCTGTGCAAAATTTTCATTAGCAGATAAAAGCAGGTAGTGTAAAAAGAAAAAAAATTCCTTAGGGCAGTGAAATATAGATCAAGGCATAGCATAATGGGATAAAAAATGCTATGAAAAAGTTAAGGCCGTGAAGAAGAAAAAAACCCTAACAATGTAATTTATTCATGTGTTAACATGATATGTTTAAAGTAAGAAGTTTAATTTCAAATCATTTTTAACACTGTTTTTCACTGTACTGGAGGAATATAAAGCAAATCAAAGAGATAAGGCATTATCATGGTCCTAAGAAAATCCAAAATGAAGAGTTTTTGGAAAAACAGAAATTGACAACCGTTAAATATTATTGATGTTGGTATATCCTAATGAATAATGAAGTGTGGGAGTAAAATATGAAAATTCCCAAGCTCTACTTCAAATAGGTTAAAAAGAAATATTTGCCAATTCAGCCTCCATGATGCACATTATTCAAATACACAAACTTGTAATGTGTGCACATTTTATTGATATGCTAATTATAAAGTTGAAAAATACATTCATTTCTAAGTCAGTATTTGTATTCTTATATGTCATTAACTGGGAGAAACATCAATCCTTTCCCCCCTCCATCTGAGCCCTGTCGTAGGGCTACTGAGGGAAAAGCCGATTTCAGCACCATGGACAAAGGAACTGAAGCACTCAGCCTTACTCTTGGGATCTACAGGAAATGTTCCCCTTAGGTTAAAATGTAAGAAATAACTTCATAGTAGCCATCTTCCATTTTAGTATGTTTTAAGGATCAAATGAATACAAAAGAATGTTCAGCTCGATAATACAAAGTTTATACTTTTAAACCCCTTCTATCTTATGGAAAAATATAATGGCACTCCTAAAGACATGCATCATTGTGATAAATCCATTTAAGTGTCATTAGGTTTAATGGTTCCTACTCAGTCAGACTATTATACTATACCTTTTAGAGTTAACTTAATGCGTATTAATGGTGTGAAATTGAAGAAATTATGAACTGAGTTTCCCTGGGCACAGGTTAAACCAGAGAAGAAGGCAGAGGACAGGTTAATATTATCTTCTACCCCATTCTTCATTTGCACTACAAAATATGGCAGCTATGCCCTTGGGAAAGAAATGCTCACTGTTAGTAAGTTGAACTTAAATTGATTTTTATGGTTTTAAACTTAGGTAACTGTCTTTGACTGGGTCACCAAAGGTTTTCAGTTTTCTTCAGGGAATAAGAAAATATGTGCACTTCTGAGATTAAGTTCATATTTTATTTCATAGTTTCAGACAAATAGATAACTTGCCACTTCCTTCCCTTTCTGTATTCATATTACAAATTCAACTTAGAGGGTCATTCAGGATATTTTTATATGTATTACTTAGATACACATTATTTTATAAGCTCTCCTTCACATTATCACCATGTATCACACAAAATAGTGGTATTTATTTAACCCATTTAAAATTTGAGTTAAATATTATGATAATAAGTACTATTACTATTAATGTAAAAAATTGAAAAAACGAAAGTTCTGGTCCCAGGCACACTTGATACAGCAAAACTATGGGTCATAATATCAGGAAGATGAGAATCGAATTTTGAACTATAACCTCCAAAAATATTAAGCTTCTGATTTTGGCTCAGATCATGATCTCACCATCAGTGAGTTTGAGCCTTGTGTCAGGCTCTGTCTGACAGCTCAGAGCCTGGAGCCTGCTTCAGATCCTGTGTCTCCCTCTCTCTCTACCCTTCCCCCACTCACACTCTGTCTCTGTCTGTCTCTTTCTCAAAAACAAACATTAAAAAAAAATGAAAACAATATTCATTTTAATTATGTTTGGAGAAAGAAAAGTATAAAATCATTACTTGTTGCAGTTTATCTATTATTGATGGGTGACTAAAAATACAAAATAGAACTTTGTAGTTACTCTTTTGCTTTTCTATCAAGCAAAAATGATTTCCAAACTAAAAAGGATAGAATAAAACTTGGCAAAGGAGACTAAATCTCAAGTCAAGTGATACTACTAGTGTCTCTGAAGGTATTTAGTTCATTTGACAGACAAATTATGTTCTAGGTTTTATAATCTTACCGTTTACAAATAGGATTATAACACTATTAATGTTTTTCAAGAATCTTGGAGATGAGGAGAGATGCCAAGAGGGAACAAATCTAGAAAGGAAACCTATAGTTTTGAGTTTCAAAAATTAAAGAGTCTGTAAAACATTGGTGAGACTAAAATAAAATATTAGGCAATATTCTGGCACAAATTAATAAGAAGATGGTTTGTGAGTTCTTAGGAAAGCAAAATGTAATAGTTAGAAATTAGCTTGGGCTCCAAAGAATAACTTGGGTAAGCTAAGTTCATTTTTCTTTTTTTTTAAAGATGGGGTTAAGACTAGTAAATCTGAAAAAAATACTTAGGACAAAAGTCAAAAACTTAGAAGCTTACTTAATCCAGGTAATTAACACAAGTGAGCTAAGTGGCCCAGTATGCCAGCGCACTATCAAATGCAATGGCAATGGGCACTGCGAAGAAAAGAGATTATGCTCTGCTGGGTTATACTCAGCTCTAACTGTATTATTTATTTTCCAGGGAAATCATAAATCCGGGATTTCTTTATAAATCCTCTTGATTAAAAAAATTCTAACTGCAACCTTTTATTAGTGAATACTCCCCTGATTTTTAAAACAAAATACATCTGCAGACTGAATCTGGCTCATAGGCTGCCAACTTGGGACACGTGGCAAAACATATGGAACCCAGTGAGGCATCTGGCAAAGTTTCACATGATATCATTATTGAGAATTTCTGGTTGGGTGACAATAGAGATACTGCAATTAGGTGTGTTCAAATTTTTTTTTTCAACGTTTATTTATTTTTGGGACAGAGAGAGACAGAGCATGAACAGGGGAGGGGCAGAGAGAGAGGGAGACACAGAATCGGAAACAGGCTCCAGGCTCTGAGCCATCAGCCCAGAGCCCGACGCGGGGCTCGAACTCACAGACCGCGAGATCCTGACCTGGCTGAAGTCGGACGCTTAACCGACTGCGCCACCCAGGCGCCCCTGGTGTCTTCAAATTTAATCAATATTAGGATAGTTAGATCTTCCCAATGATGAAATAGACTGCCCTTAAACTAGAAGTATTCACCTTAACTACAATTTGGCAATTCACAAAATCATATGGAAGAATAATCTGGGGCTGAATTTTGAATTTAATGCTAATAATTTCTCATAAATGTAAATACGTTCGTGTGTATATGTACTTAGTCTTTTATTCACTCATTCATTTGAAAGTATTTACTAAAAACCTAATATCGCCAAGCGTTGTTATAGGTGCTGGGATACAACAGGAACAAAAATCTCAGTTCTATGGAGTCTGCATTCTATATTTGCCCCAGTTTGGACATTAAATTATATAGGCACTCTAGGAATGTTTCCCTTTGTGGGTTAATTTTATACTGGAATTTTCGTATGTATTCAGCATGGGACATGAAATTATTTGGGTGAACAGCACATTACAATGTGACAAACAGGTGTTGTTACCTGATGCGTTTATTCATTCATTTAAATTTTCTTCCTAAAATATTCACTATACAATTGTCACTCCACATGCACGTACATGGTGAATACTTTGCTGACTCAGCCCAAATGCCCTACATTATCTTTGATTAGCCTTTCATAAACTTAAATAAATTAGAGAAGAGGTTGAAATCATCTGTCATCTAGCAGTGACTGTTCCAACAACAATATCATCCTCTTTAAGGAAAAACATCTTGTCTTTATTTTTTAGTCTCTTCGTGCTGTGGCCAACTGTAATCTCAAAATGAGGTGGTCTAGTGATAGACCTATGAATGAATTTGTCCTACTCCAACTTCTTGTCTTTCTATTTGTATTGGTGATAGGGTAAAGAAAACATTTTTTAAAATGTTTTATATCTAAGTATCTATATCTAAGATATTTTATATCTAAGCAATTTTGACATCCAACACGGGCCTTGACTATAACACCGAAATTAAGAGTCACATGCTCCATCAACTGAGCCAGCCAAGCACCCCAAGAAAAGATGCTTTTAAATTACCACATATTAAAAATAATCCAATCTGATTTTGTTAATAATTCAGATTTTTTGAAATAAAGGGTCAGGAAAAAATGGGGGATTTAGGATGTGACTGAGTTAATCTCTCCTTATACCAATTTAGTCATGCTCAAAGAATGAACATTCTTTTCTCTCAAATATGGATTTTGTGTTAGGTAAGCTTTAGGAAGATATTTTTCTATGGTCCAAGAGGCATGCCAATATTTCTTGAGAAACAAAGTTAAAAACAAAGCAACAGATCCTTTTAATGCTTGCAAATAGGTTATTTAAATAAGAAAGAATCACAGCCCTGATGAATGCCTTTGTAAGCCACATGTTGTTATGGTAAATGTTTGTCTTTTCCTTTTAAAAAGAAAGATTTTATATTTAAGTAATCTCTATACCCAATGTGAGGCTCAAACCCACAACCCCGAGATCAAGGGTTGCAGCTCTACTGACTGAGCCAGCCAGGCACCGGTCTTTTCCTTTCTGGTGAGTGAATATTCTCACTTAAGTTTGATGGTCATAAAAGCTCATTTTGGAACCAGCAGAAGCACAAGGAGTTGAAAGCAATTTTAGGAATGCTGTTATATTTCTTCCATATTCATCTACTGATCTTTTCTCATATAGTTTTTCAACTTCACTTGAAGAATGCGAAGGTCTTCTCATCCATGGACATTTTTTAAAGGGATTTCTATACCAAATCAAATGCCTTATAGTTTAAGTAAACTGAGTTAATATACTCTGCGAGACTGAAAAAGCCCACAGTCATATGACTTGGTGATTAAGCCTGAGACACAGCTTGTATAGTCATTACCATAAATTATAGAAATAAAAACCAAATATTGATTCTAGTTTCTACAGAGCTAAATATATTTGCTGAGATGCTTCACTCCAATAAAAAATGAAAGTACTTTTAGGAATCGTTTATAATTTAAAAAGCTTAAGAAGGGGTGCTTGGGTGGCTCAGTTGGTTGAGCATCCAACTTCAGCTCATGGGTTCAAGTCTTGCATTGGGCTCTGTGGTGACCACTTGCTCAGAGCCTGGAGACTGCTTCGGATTCTGTGTCTCCTCTCTCTGCCCCTCCCTGGCTCGCACTCTCTCATTCTGTCTCTCAAAAATAAATAAGTGTAAAAAATAAAAAATAAAGCTTAACTAAAACTGTTTTTTTGTAGAAGGAATAAAAGGCCATTTTTAAATGGCTACTAGGATGTGAAGCAACCTAGTCTCTCTCCATTCTACCACTGATCATGGGTTGCTCTGTGGAGCTAGGTGTGCTTCCCTCACCACCGCCTTGGCACCTCATGGAGCTTTGCCATTGTACCGCATCCCTGGTGCACTGAATATACCACTGGTGGGAGCCAGGATGATTTTCAATGGCTCATGGATAGGTCTCTTTCAAATTTATACATTTATTTTTATGTATTTGGAGAAATATAACACACACATAAAACTTGGTATTTCATGGATATTATTGCCTAGATGAAGGCTAAGTAAAAAAAAATGTATCAATATCAATTTTGGTGATATCAAGCAAACAATAGTACAATTTCTATTTAGAAATGGTAGAAATTATGACTGTACTAGAGTAACTGAAGTTCTGGAAATAGTGCCTCCCCCACTGGAGAATGGTATTTCTTTGGTCAGAAGTGTATATATGTGAACCTTCCTTTCCTCTTCCAGGACCTGCGAGAACCTCAGTCTACAGGACCACTGAAGCTTTAGTTTTCCATCTCCTTTCAGAATGTGTTCTAGGGCTTCTGCCATTGGTGGCCAACCCCGTAAAAGAAACTTCACCCTGAAATCGATGAGGGTAGCTCTAAAAATCCGCAAAAAACCTTTTCAGATATTTTAATTAGTTTACACTCCTGAATTTCCACAAAGACAAAAGTCATTATGAGCATCAGATTCTTTCTAAAGGAAGCCTATGTCTCACGTCTGCTTGGTGATATCTCTCCATTCAATCACTTGAAGCACAGAAAACATCCTACTAAGAGGAGGAAAGACCAATTGTAGACCTAAGACCTCAGTATTTTCATGTAGGAATAAATAAGAAAGAAAAACACCTGGCTGTTATTTTATCACAATAACTATTTAAAGACAACACTTTCTCCTTATTTTCTAAAATTTTAAATAAATTACCTATATTTACTATCTCTTGCTAAGATGCTATTTAGTATCTCCAAGGATATACTGATATCCTAGCATAAGCAGTAATACCTTAGGAGTGTATATGGTCTTTTTAAATATCAAATCAGCAAATATTCAGGCATTAGTTTGTATCACATACTTAAAAATGGCATATACAGTAAAAAGCAAGGTATTTTGTATACAATTCAGATTTAGCAAAATAGCCAATGTTGGATTTTGAAACACTTACAAAATTACTTTGAAAAGACCTTTTTAGGGGCACCCAGATGGCTCACTCAGTTGGGCTTCTAACTCTTGATTTTGGCTCAGGTCATGATCTCGAGTTTCATGGGATTGGATCTCCAAGTCGGGATCTGTGTTGGCAGTGTGGATCCTGCTTGGGATTCTCTCTCACCCTCTCTCTCTGCCCCTCCCCTGGCTCCCAAATACACATGCTCTCTCTCTCTCAAAATAAATTAAAAAAAAATAAAAATAAACCTATTTATTCTGAAATAATTATAGATTCATAAGAAGTTGCAAAGACAGCAAAAATCCATATTTCTTCACCCAGGTCCCCCCAGTGACTCTCAAGATAAATTTTAAAAATAAAAATAAAAATGAACCTGTTCTGAAATAATTATAGATTCATAAGAAGTTGCAAAGACAGCAAAAATCCATATATTCTTCACCCAGTTTCCCCCCAATGACTGTATCTTGCATAACTATGGCATAATATCCAATCTAGGAGACTGACATTAGTGCAATGTGTGTGTATAGCTCTATATTTTATCACATATGTGGATTCATATAACCATCATCACAATCAAGATACACAGCTATTCCATCATCACAAAGATCTCCTTCATGATACCTCTTTATAATCACAGACCTCTATACCGCATCTCTAAGACCTGCCAGGCACTCATCTATAAAATTACTCATTTGTGCTTATCTCTTACATATGTTTACTAAAATATGAGAAAACCACAGGACTGGGTATTGGGAAGTAGCTAGTTCTAAGTTTGCCACTAGCTAAGTCATGCCCTTGGACAATTCACTTACTCTCTCTATATAGCCTCAATAGCTCATTTATAAAAATGAAGGTTCGGACTCTTTTTACTTTGGGGTGGAGGAGGGCATCAGCATTTAAGAACTTGTTGCTCTTAATTATGATATCACTTTAAAGATTATTAAATGCAAACCAAGTTAAGAAAATGTGATTTAAAGATGTAAAGCTCAAAAAGAATTAAATGTATTTCAATGTATTCTGCATTAAAATAGTGTCATTGTCAAACAACTTCAGTAACCAAAAGTTGCATTATGATAATATATTGCTGCTCTAAAATCTGAAGCAAATAAAAACATGATGTGACTTGTACTCATCTCTTAAGGGACAAGGGACTACTGTTCCTCCAAATGTACAGGTGGAGAAAACTTGCCACTGGGATTACCAGACTCCCTTTGCTCCCAAGGTCACCCTTTGGGGAAGAAGCAGCAAAGATGCCTAAAATGTGCCTGGCCAAGTATGTGAGCTGGCAATGCTGCAGCAGAAAACTTAAGTAGAAGATTCTGGACTTTGGGGTTCAAATTCGGCCCTTTTCTGAGATGGAAGATTCAGACAGAGCTGCTCTTTGCTTCTGCAACCAGGGTCTGGGGCCAGGGGTTCAAGGACCTGTAAGGAACCTAGCAGTGGAATTTTCTGCTTTCCTTGAGGTCACTCCTTGCTCCACACTAGAGAACATAAAAACAACAGAAGAGCAGTTTTTCCCAACTGACTCATTCCATATAAAGCTTTAAGAATCTCTTCTCATGCACCATTTTAAGCTTACTGATGTCTTCCTCTCTACAATTTACTCATCTTAAATTCAAGCCTGCTGATTTGAGCTCATCAGCTGTGCCCTTCAACAACATATTGATGAATATTCGGTCCTCACTCTTCACCTCAAATAGTCTGTATGAAAAATCCCCAAGGAAGCAGAAACTTGAAAGTGTCGTCTGGGGACTATGGGCCATCCATGTCTTTGGAGAGATCTACCAAGGCTTTCTTTTGGGATAGCACCAATTCGTTACTGAAGGAACCTTCCTTATCAAAAGGCACCATTTCCAAGCTCCACTCTCGAGGACAATGAGTAAAGGGGCATCCAAAACCTACGGCCTGGCCAACCTTGCCTGTTGTCCCAACCACCTCAATGACCAAACTGGGCCACTGTGGTCTCTATCCGCGTGCTGCGAGTCCCCATTTTCCACGACCTCTCCCAAGCACCCTGACGCCCCACCTCATCCCATGCGGATCCGGGGTGTCCTCCGCTCTCATTTGACCCAAGAGGCCCTCTCGTGCCAGCGGGCACTGGCAACGGAGCCCGTACAGACGCCCAATCTTACCCTTTCTCTCCCAGAAGGGCCCCATCGCGCCGTCCAGGAGGAGGCATCCACGCGCGCCCGGGAGGCCGGGGCCCGGCTGGGCCGGGGTCGGGCGCGCACAGGATCCGGCGGCGCCGCCGGTGCGCGCTCAGGCTCCGGGAGCCCGGCCCGGCCCGCTCCGCCCGCGCCAGCCCGGGCGGGACACGTGGTGCCTCGGCCGCCCGCGCTCTGGGCGCCCGCGGCCTCTGGGCCTCGGCAGCCTGCTCGGCCGCAGCAGGGGCTGCGGACGCTGCGGGGAGAAAGGCGGGGACCGAAAGGGCGGGCTCCGGGAGGTGGGGCGCCGCGACGTGGGCGCCGTGAGGGCCGCACGCGGGGGGCACCGGGGGCCTGCTTCCGGGGCTCGCGACCCGCGGGCTCCGTCCGGGTCTCTGGAGAGCAGCGGGTTGCGTCGCAGGCTGTTTCCCGGGGCCGCTCGGGGCGGGGGCGGCGCACTGCAGAGGCTCCGGGTCGCCGCCCGTTGAGGGAAACGGTGAGGGGCCGGAGCGTCTGCTTGCACAACCCCCTTCTCGGGCCCGCCGGGGATCCCGGAGCGGCTGCGGGTCTGGGGCCGGCGTCCGCCTCGCGGTCTTCACTCACCGCTGAAAACGAATACCCTGTCCGCGCGTGGAGATGCAAAGCACTGAAAACCGCAGCGGGGACCCGAGTTGCCCTTTAGGACAGACTGTCGCTCCCTGGGAAGATTCCTCTCGCGACCACAGCCTGTTGTCTGGGGACAGCTAAGGAGAACACTGCCCAAAACTGGACCTGAAGCCACAAGCTCTTTCCAACTTCACCAGTGACCTTGGACGCCTCTGCTAAACAAGGTGTCTCTGTTGAATTTCCTGATTCTGGGGATAAACGTGGCTATTCACTTTCTAACTCTACGGAGGTAATAGCGATTGGGTTAAAATAATAATAAAGCACTCCAGACTTCTTTATAGCAACTGCAATATAGCTATAATTTGTATTGACTTTAGGTTAAGATTCTTTCCTCAGAATTGCCAGAGCCCCAGGTAGCCCCATCTAGGACTTTCAGCTTTACTAAAGAGCCTCATGATGAGACTGATTGCATCATTTTGTCTTACCTTAGTTGAGGGTCAAAGGGCAGCCACCACAGTCTGGCTAAGGGCTCTTCCTGGTGAGTTTCTTGTTGTGTTATTTGTTCACTCTTAGATCAGTCTTCATTTTTACCCCTAAACAGAGCTTTCTGTACAGAAGAATCCTTACCCTGACTGTTTTCTCCTTACCCTGGCTCCCCTTCTCAACCATATTCACTAGAGTTTAGCACACATAGTCAGCTTGAAGTGTAACAGACTTCTATTTATGTGTGAGAGAACTCAATACAGTTGAAACCATCAGTCTCACATTACTTGGCAAATGTTAAATGCATGAAACATCTTATTCTGTTGTCCCAGCGTATTTTCCTTCGGTATCGCTTCTACTTCTGTCTGATCATAAGGCTCATAAGATTTCTTCTCTCTTATATTTCCTAAGTCTTGGAAAGCCCCTCCTTCATGAAAAAAGAAGGTTCATGACACAATGGAACCCCATCACAAAAGAAATCTTTTGCCAAATCTTGACTTTACTAGATCATAGTATGTACCCTTTTCACCTCCATTCAAGGTCCTAGTGGTTTACGCCTCCTTTGACCTTCAACAGAGATAAATCTGCCCCTGTGGCTTCTTGTCAAAACTGCTGTCTGCACCAGCGTCTCCTTCACCTGCTTGGCATATGGTCTTTGGGACAGCGTCCCAGGAATTTGTTTTTTTCTCTTCCTTCTCATAATCCAGGCTTCCAGGCCCTCTGCATCAGACATTCCTGTATAATTTCCATTGAATCCCTTTTAGTTCTTTATAAGATTGTTGTAAAGATAAAAAGGAAAGTACCTGGAAAGTGCCTGGAAATGTAGGACTATTGGGTTAAAGATAACCAGTCTCATGCCCTTGCAGGTTTATAGCTTCCTTTAGAACAGGGATTCCCACCCATTTGGAAGGAAATATTACTACATTTTTATTCTGAAGCCTTCTGAGCACAGGGAATGTGTGTGTGCACACATGGATGTGAGGGAAAAATGGGATGATTGGAAGGTAGAGACAAAGAGTGGTAAAGTAGGGATGAGAGAAGGGTGGATATGGTACCGATGTGAAGTTTCTGAGCGGGAAGTGTCATGGGCTAGAAGGTGGCAAGAGAAGAGAGGAAAATCCTATTGGGAATGGTTTTCATTGGAATGGGTCCCCCAGTACTGCCTCCAGTGGAACAAAATGTGATGCTTGTCCGTAGGAGCTTAGTTTCTTACTCATTGTCAATATACATCTTCCATAATGCATCTTCTATAAGATGACCTTCTGAAATTAAGAACACAAGAAATATGTAGACGGTTATCAAAGCACAAACTACTGAACTCAATCTTTCCCAGACATTTTGCAAGAATCCAGTGTAATTATAGAAACTATGCAGAATTCATTTTAGAAGGAAGGTTTAAACAGGGAGGTTTATAGAATCTTGGAGCTTAAAGAGGACTTTAAAAGATTATCTAATCATGCCTTTGAGATGTTGCATCAATCACGCTTCTTGGTTCCTGAGTTCTCTGTTTCTTCTGTCTGGCACCCAAGTCCTTCTTAAAACCCATATGTTTGCAAGCCAGGACATTCCTCATGACTACTAAAATGAAAAAAATCCTCTCCCTTATCTAGTTGTTTCTTCTGAGAGTCTGGATTTGAATTAGACTAGAGAAAATTGTCTTTTTATTTCTTCAGACCTGAGGATATTAAATAACCAGCTTACAGGTGGGAGGATTCAACTGGTGTCCAGAAACCACATGGTCCTATAACAAACTCCAATCCATTTATTTACAGGAAAATAAATTCAGTTAAAATATTTACAAAGAAATGCCAGCTTTTCTTTTCTGGGACTAAAGTGTAATTTTCTTGTACTAAGAATATTTGAAGTTTTTCACTGCTTTTATCAAAATATGTTGAACTAGTAGTACCTGTCTATAATTAATTTAGTCATTCTGCAACATTTAGCCAATACCAAATTCTAAACCTATCTTGGTTTTCTTTTTCCTCTTTCCATTTCCTTAAGGCTTGTTTGTTAAAGTGTGATTAGATTCACATGTTACTCCTCCAAGTTACCAGGATGAGAAGGAGTTCTCATTCTCTGACTTTGTACTGTATATCTGGCACCAATTTACATCATTTAATTTAATTTTACACTTTTCTTAAGTTAATCTTAGTACACTTTACTGATGGAGGAACAGAGGCCCATGACTTGTTTACAGTCACAAAGGTGGTAAATGGTGGAGTGGGGATTTGAACCCAAGTATTTTTTATTATTCTGTATTCCTATTTACTGCAGGGGCTTTCTGGAGGCAAAGCCTTTACTCAAAGGAATAAGTCAAATGGGAAAAATAGTAGATGCAGGATGGACAGGGAGTAGATTTGGTCATCTTCTGTCCACTCAACTAAATCATGCTAGTAATGTTCTTTTTTTCCTATAGAAAGGGCTGGCTGGAGTCTAATCAATGGCCTTGGAAGACTTGAAAACTATGTTCCACTCTCATAAACCACAATTATGATGATTAATATTTCTTAAAAAATATTTCACAGAAAGATTATTTTTTATAATTCCTAGGTCTATAGCATAACTATAAAAATATTTAAAGTATTAGCCAAGATAACAACTTTTATTTATCAACAAATTGATTTAGTGAAATAAGATGCATGGTGAATTTGAGCAACTCATATACCCCCTCTGAACTTGTAGTTATTCATCTATAAAACAGAAATAATAAATGTAAGTTTCCAAGAGTTTGAGGTGTCAAAGGAAATAATGGAAACGAAAGTGCTTTGAGAACTGTAATTACATATACATTATTGTATATGTCAATAAGAAAAAAGCTAATGGAAATCACATAGTGAATTGAGTGGACAAGAAATATTTTATGTCAAATAAGCTTTGATAGCAGAGTCATGAAGGTTCAGCATAAATCAGAAAATCATAGATTAATTTTCCCCATTTATAAATGAAGAAACAAATCCCCCCTCTCCCAATAAATTGTCCACAGTCATAGCACATCCTTAAAAATACTGTTGAAAATTCTAAAATAAGAAAGTGGTATCATAGGAATAGGCATAGTCAGGCAGTAAATATTTATTGAGTACCCACTGTAAATCTGACACTTTTTTAGATGCTGGGAATGCAGTGGTGAACAAAACAGATTGCATTCCTTCCCTGAAATAATTGATAGTCTTTCTAAAGGAGAGAGTCAGATAAAAGATGTGTGAACAAACAAGATTATTGCAGGCAGGCACTGATAAATGTTTAAAAGAAGTTAAAGGTAATAATGCCAAGGCTTTTGGTCTGAATAACTGAGTGGATGGGGGTGGAAGGGGCAGGATGTGGTCATGATGGAGATGGGAGACATAATTAGTTCTGTTTTGGTCATATGAAATGTTAGATAATGATGGGGCATCTGCATGGAGCTATGGAATGGAAGTCCAAGCTCAAAGGAGAGGTCCAGGCTGGAGATAAACATTTCAGAGTCTTTATCTTGTAGTTTACCTCCAAGCCATGGATTTCAAAAAAAAAAGTGACTAATTTGTTTTTATGTAAAGCATTTTCTTGGTCAGGTTGTGGTGTGAGCAAGGTGATTCAAACACGTCTTAGCTTGTCCACTCAAAGTAAAGCCACCCAAAGCTGCTCAGCCATAGGGTAGCAGACCGTCACCATAGCAACAGTGTCCTGTCAAAGGGGGTAGGGAATCTTTTCTCATTTTGAGGCTAGAGTCATGTCTACCATTTTAAAATGAAAGTGTTCATGACCACACAGTTATTCCTTTTATTAAGGCCCAAATGTATGCCTCAATTCCATTTCAGTAACTGTTGTGATGAGAAGAGACTAGAAGCTTCTCTGCAGAAATGGATTTTCATTAGTGCATTATGTGTCCAAATAACCCCAACTTCTGAGCTGAACTTACATGATAATGGCTTCCTATTTCTGTGTTAAGACATATATACAAAACCTTCACTCCATTTAGATTTTCTTATCAAAATTATCTTAGCAGCCTATTTTGCTTATTTTTTAATTTTTATGGGGTGTTAGAAAATTTATCTTTCAATCCTTTCACAATAATTGTTATTTATTACTCTGGTAACAGTTGCTATAATGTGCCAAAGGAAGTTGTTCTTGGGTAAATAGTCTTTTAGAGGAAGAAATAATGAGGCTAGAGATGATTGATTTCAAGTATAGTGTTTCTTAAGGTGAAGTCTGTGATTAAAAAAAGGACCTTAAACCCCCAAATATCCAGGTTTCACAATGACTTAATGTTCTACCTTTAGAGAATAATTTGTTTATCCAGCTCTGGATTTTCTTTGTAGTTCTGTTTAATTTTTTAAAGTAAAACTATACATACATATTATAGAAAATTTAAAAAATGAAAAAAGCACCAAGAAGAAAAACATCATTTGTAATTTCCCACTCAAAGATAAATACTAATAATATTTGTGTGCATGTTATTCCCATATAACTTTTCAAATAAAATAGAAGCATACTGAAGGTACTGTCTTGTTGAATAATAACTTACTCTGGGCACAAAGTAGAAAATTTAGAAAATATCTAAGTGCAAAATCCCAGAAAATGATAATTACTTATTATCCTATTATCTGAGGGAAACATTAGTACAAATATTCCTGCATTTGAAATGAATATATGTATTTTATATGCACACATATGTATGATATATGTATATATATTCTATTAAAGTGGGATTTCCTATTTTGCAATTTAATTTTTCCTCAGAATGTCACACATGATTTTGTCTATAATTATTCTGCTACACAATTATTTTAACAACTTTATAGTATTATACGGCCACATAATGTAGTTGTCTGCTAAAATATAGATACTCATGAGGTGCCTGGGTGGCTCAGTTAGTTAAATGTCTGACTTACGCTAAGGTCATGATCTCACAGTTTGTGAGTCTGAGCCCTGCATTGGGATCTGTGCTGACAGCTCAGAGCCTGGAGCCTGCTTCAGATTCTGGGTCTCCCTCTCTCGCTGCTTTTCCCCCCACTCACACTCTGTCTCTCTCTCTCTCTCAAAAATAAATAAACACAATGGGGCGCCTGGGTGGCTCAGTCGGTTAAGCGTCCGACTTCGGCTCAGGTCATGATCTCACGGCTCGTGAGTTCAAGCCCCGCGTCCGGCTCTGTGCTAACAGCTCAGAGCCTGGAGCCTGTTCCAGATTCTGTGTCTCCTCTCTCTCTCTGACCCTCCCCCGTTCATGCTCTGTCTCTCTCTGTCTCAAAAGTAAATAAACGTTAACATAAATAAATAAATAAATAAATAAATAAATAAATACTAAACAAATTTTAAATATAGATACTCATGCATATTGCCATGATTTCATGCAAGGGAGTAGGTTCATATCAAATTAAAATGAATGTCTTTGGGGCGCCTGGGTGGCGCAGTTGGTTAAGCGTCCGACTTCAGCCAGGTCACGAACTCGCGGTCCGTGAGATCGAGCCCCGTGTCAGGCTCTGGGCTGATGGCTCAGAGCCTGGAGCCTGTTTCTGATTCTGTGTCTCCCTCTCTCTCTGCCCCTCCCCCGTTCATGCTCTGTCTCTCTCTGTCCCAAAAATAAATAAACGTTGAAAAAAAAAATAAAATGAATGTCTTTAACAATTTTATGCAAGGTAAATCCGGATGGTAAGGTTATTAAGGTAGTTGGTAAAGGAAAAATAACTAGCAAATGAGCAAGTTGGTAAGATATGGGTATGAAAGGATTAGGATAGCGCTTCCCCCCAGCTTGTTGATGATGCATATATGGGCATAGGGGTGTGATAAAGGCATTTTATTGCCATTCAGCTATAGTTATAAAGGTTGTTCTAAAGGTATTGAACAATGTTAAAGCACTAGTGTATTTGCACATTATGATTATATACACCAGCATTGGTACAGATACAGGAGCAGATATAGGTATAGAATATCATCACCAGAACATATATAGAATTAATGTTTTCCGTTTACAGAATACTTTAAACTGGCCCTGAACATAGAGGCCTGGATGGAAGAATACCCTATAAGTATTCATTCTTTTGGGGACCAGCAGACCAGGAACCAGGTTCCTACATTTTATGCAGCCTATGTGGCTCTTTGAAAGAGTTAATAATGCATTTCATAGTGAAGTGCATGGACCAGTACTTGCATCAGGGATATTTTGGAGCTTATTAAAAATTCAGATTTCTGGAGCTCACTCTAAACCAAATAAATGAAATTCTCACATTTAACGCACTTCCCAGGTGATGTGTATGGAATTCAGATTATTAGAATGATTGGGCATTAATGTAGGGAACTAAGATAAAATGCCTGTGAGTTCCTTAGCGTTAGGGATTGTTTTTTTCTTATTTGTATTTCTGGCACCTAGCACAGTGCCTGGCCCATGGGAAGTGATAGTTATACACACACACACACACACACACACACACACACACACACACACACACATATATTTTTGCTTTTAGAGAGAGAATGTGTGTGTGCAAGCAGGAGAAGGGGCAGAGAGAGAAAGAGAGAGAATCCCAAGCAGACTCCACACTGTCAGCTCAGAGCCAGCAGTGAAGCTCAATCTCAAGAACTGTGAGATTGTGACCTGAGCCGAAATCAAGAGTTGGATGCTCAACCGTCTGAGCTACCAAGGTGCCCTGATAGTTACATATTCATTACATTGATTATTTGGCTTAATACTTGTAATGTTGTAATAAGTTCTTGTATTGTACTATAACATTTTTCTTCAAAATATCTTTTTTGTAGTTTGTTTAATTATTTTGAGACAGTGTACGTGCCTGCACGAGCAGGGGAGGGGCAGGGAATGAGGGAGAGAGAGAATCCCAAGCAGGCTCCATGCTGTCAGCACAGAGCCCAACACAGGCTCCATCTCACCCAAGGTGCAATCATGACCTGAGCCAAAATTAAGAAGAGTCAGATGCTCAACTGACTGAGCCACCCAGGTGCCCCTCTTCAGAACATCTTGTAATAACTTTTCAAACCACTTTCATAATCTCAGTGATTGTACCTTATATACAATAGGAACTTAATGATTGTTGATTACATGAATGAGTAAAATAATGCGTGGTAACACTTTATCACTCTTACCTCAGAGCAGTGTGCCACCCCTAATTACTTGGGATACTGACTTTTGTCCCTGAAGGTTATCACAGCTGAGAGTCAAACCCTCTGTGTTCAGTATCTGCCACAATTTCCACATGACCATGGATGAGCAACTGCTAATCCCTACTGACTTGGGCCTTGTAATCTATAAATAAAGAAAATTGAAGAGATTCAATGAGATAATACACATGGGGATACTTTGAAATAAGTAAAGTGCTTTGCAAATATAAGTTATTATTCTTATTTTCTCCATCAAGGTCATCTTCATCAAGAACTTTCCACCTGCCTCAGGTCTTGGGAGAGCCAATCACTGCCCATTTATATGTGGTAAGCTTGGGACAAGAGTATATTTAAGAAATTTGTGAATGCGAGATCCTTGAGTGTCAGGAGTGGCAAATAAGTTAACCCATGTCCACCATTTCACCTCTGGTATCTACGGCCAATGTCACTAAGGAATTATAGTCCTCTAAAAAAAAGAAAGAAGAATTATAGACCTCTTGTTCTTATGTGCTCAGAAGTTCCCTCCCAGACTTTCTCAACCTAGTGCCACAGGCAACCCCTGTGATTAATTGTCATTGACCCTTCAGTAGAACCTCTTTGCCATCTCTAATGTAGGATAAATTTATATATAAGTATGCATGTATTAGATTTGAGTTTTGCATATATTTCTTAAAGATATGAGATTACATTGTATGTATGAAGGATGTGGGAATTGTATATACATATTGTGTGTACATATGTGTAGATAGAGATGTACATATTATTTGTGACATAATATTGAGTCTGATATGAATGTATGTGTATGTGTAAAATCAAGAGAAACCAAGAAGATATTAAGGTCATCTTTTTAGCTAGGCTTTAGCATTAAAAATTCACAATAAAGTCTTCTGAAAGAAGTAAGAACAATATAAAGATTACATACGTCTCCCTGCTGTCAGCAAGTGTTATAGTCAGACTCCCAGGCACCAGAACCAGATTTTCTTTTTTATTGCTGGGGAGATCCCAGCTGGAGTCTTATTGGGGAGATCGCAGCTGGAGTCAGAATATGAGCATGAAACATTTGGATAATTTAATTTTACAATGGGATAACTGGAGTTTAGCGTCCTGTAGTGGAAATACCAGCAGTCCTTTGGAATAATGTCCCAGTTAGCTGCTTGCTCAAGTATTTCATGTCCTAAATGAATTCTTCCCTTCAACAAAAATCAGTTCACTTATAAGCACCTACTAGTATGCCAGCCAGTGCTAGATGCTAGATCAAAAACCCTGATCCCCCAAAGTTTAGATTAAATCATTCTATGTGCTCCAATAGCACTTTTAATTTCTGCTCTCAAAAAACCTATCACATTGTGGGATAATTACCTGTATCTCCCACTGAAGTATAGACTCCCATAAGAAAGGACTGATTCACTATTGTATTTCTATTGGTAAACCAGGGGCTGGCAACCTTTCTCTGTATAGGGTCATCTAATGAACATTTTAGGATTTTCAGACCGTACGTTCTCGTCTGTCTCAATGACTCAATTTGTCAATGTAGTGAGAAAGCAGACATAGACAATATAAAATTGAATGGATGTGACTCTGTTGCAATAAAACTTTATTCACAAAAGCAGGTGGGTTAAAATTTGTTCTCTGTTGCTTGGCATGTGGTCAGAGCTCAATGGATTTTTAGTGGTAGTAGTAGTAGTAGTGCTATGTTAATTTTGTTGAATTCATAATAAAATTCTAATGAAATACAATGTTCGCTTTCATGGATCTTACATTCTCCTGAAGACTAAACAATTGCAACAGAGTATGAAGAGTCCATGGACCGTGGGTGGTGTCTTATGGAAGCCCAGAGAACAGGCATCCTGTGAAACTAGGGGAGTAGATTAGAAAAGGCTTTCTGGAAGAGATAGATCCAGAATTCTATTTTGAAGAAAACATAGAAGATAGAGAAGACAAGAGGTAGAAAGGCTGTTCTAAGCTAAGAGAAGAGCACCAGTACTAATGCAGAGCAGCACAGAAGTCCATGACACATTTGGAGAGCTGCAGGTGGTTCATTCTGGGAATCTTGACTATGGAAGATGGTGTTGCAGTCTGCTTCCTCCACCTGTGCGCTAACCTCCTTGTCTATTTTCCTTTGGGACCCATTCCATCCTTTGTTTCTTTGTCCTCTTTCTCTTAATGGTTCTTTCACCTTGGCAGATAAACATGCCCAACTATTTTCTTTATTGAAACTACTATTTCCATCTCTACTGTTGCCACTACCACCACCATCACCGCCGGGATCGTCACTTAAACCACCACCCCCACTGCCACCAGCATCTTCACCACCACTATCTCTGCCACCTCTAGCATCTTCATCACCTCCAAGACCACCACTGCTACGAGCACCTTCATATCTGTCATCTGCACCGTCACTTCTGCCACCTCCTTCACCAGCTGCGCCACCATCACCGCCATCACCATATCCACAATGAAACTTTCCTTCAGTCTTCCGTCCCTCTAAGTCAGTCATGACATCTCCCTATTTCACAGACAACCTTCTTGAAAGAGTACTATACACTTGCTTTTTTTTCTCTTTGACATTCTCATTTGCTATTCAGCCAACCACAACCTGGTTTCATTTCTCATCACCCCATTGAAATTATTTGAAATAAAGTCACTACTTGCCATGATCATCATATTGCCATTCTCAGTGGACTCTTTGGCCCTTAACTTAGTTGACCTCTCCGTGGCATTTGATTCTGTTTGAGTTTCATAATGCTAAAATGTTTAGTTGCCTCCTGATTTTTTATCCTTTTCTTTTCAGTTTTCTCTAAGGGCCACCATCATCTAGTTACCCCTTACATGTGGGCATTTCCTTGGCTGTCCACTGATTTCAAAATCATTAGCCAACTGTGTGTAACCTCTCCTACTTGGTTCCTACATCCAGTGAGTAGGAGCAAGGCAGTTGGCTGCAAGGGAGTGAGAAAACCTGGGCACCAATGTGTTTGGCATAGCTGCTGAGGGAAATGAGAAAAGGAGTTGGCTAAGATGTGCTGGCCAGGGCAGGGAGCCCAGTGGAAGTTGCAGATCTTAAATTTGTAATGTCTTGAAACCACTCAGTGGTATGTTATTTCCACCATGCTAAGAATAGGAAAAAAATTGATTTGATGGATATTCGTCTAGAAAAAGAGATAAAATCCCTAAATAAATTTCCTTATGATCTTCACTGGGACTGTTCCCTAAACTGACATCATATCCTCAAACAAGTGAGAGTGTAGGGCTATCAAAAAATAGTAATCTCTAACTATTTTGTAGTTAAATCAACACATCCTTCTTATATGATGTGATAACTCTTTATTCTATCCTTCCTTCATTTTCAGAGATGTTGTAAGGTTTATATTTATTTTTTTTAATAATATGGAATAAAGTCAGATCTGTTTATAGCCCTTGATGTAATCTTTGTAGACTTTAAGATGATTTTTTTTTAATACTGAATCCTGGAACAGGCAGAATACATTTTGATGTAAACATTTGGAGCTATCCCCCTGAAAAGGGGCTCCCCTGTATTTTTAGGACTGGTCTAAACCAGTTCATTCTTAACCAGAATCCTTATTGACAATGCATGGATATTTGCAAGTCTGAATTCGTATGTGTTATTTGGTTTTCTATTTCATGTTGCATTTTCTGTTGCAGATCTTTGAATATACTACTTAAAATTGTTAAAGTCAGAGGGAATTATATTTTGGATAAAATCCAAACATTTTAACATGGCTTTTCATTAGAGGTCCCCAGTCTGTCTTTCCACCTGCAGCTTTTCTAACCTCACAACATATGCTCTAGCCATATTGAATTACTTCTGAATCTTCAAACATGCCTTGCCCTCTCTTACCATCTCATCCTTGTGCATGCTACCCATTCACAGTAGATTATGTTCCCTCTGACTTATTTCTGTGAACTTTGCAAAGCTTCATATTGGGACATCTTTCCTGATGTCCTAATGTTAATTGTATCATAGGACTTCATGAATCACATTGTAATAATTCCATTTTTGTTACTCCTACTAGACAATGAAATCCTTGGAGATCTGTTTTTGTCCCAACATCCAGTACCTAGCACAGGGACTTGACAATTGAAGGCATTCAATAATTGATATTTGGCTGAATGAATGAATGAATGAATGAATGAAGTTACTCTTTGTGTTCCATTTTTCTTTTTAAATCACATTACTGTGACATTTTCAATCATTTGTCACAGCTTCTTGAATATAAAATTATGTTTTAGTAATATTTAATATAAATATTGTTTCTGAGTGGTTTTGTGTCTTTGTGGTTGTTTAGTATTATTCACCAGCGATCTTGTTCTATTCCTGCTCTCCTAGGCTTTACCTTCTCTATTTTCATGCATTTACTTGCTTCTGCCTGCAGGCCTAGACTGACTTGTACTGCAGCAGGAAGTATAGAAGGCTTCCTGCCAGGGACTGAAGGTTGCCTTAAAATCAAACTCTCCTTTTTGCTGGTACCTGGTATCTTTTCTTCTGCTCATCCTGCTTGTAGATTATCTTGTTGCTAACCTGCCTTGGCTTTTGACCATCTGCCCTGCCTTCTAGCTTTGAGAATCTTCAGTTCTTCTATGCTTTCTTGTCTCTTTACTCACCAGCTGTTTGCTCTGACCTTCCATTGCAGGCATTGATTTTTCCTTTTTTTCTTGGTTTCTGATTTTACTGTAACATCTGACCTCTGACTTATTTGTGTGTTTGAATTATGGGCTAAGCAGTATGGTTGCTATTTTATCACCTCACTTAGATCCCTTACTTTGAATATACCTAGGCTTTCCCGGTCTTAGATGCGTGCATTATTATCTTGAGGTAACAGCTTGGCTCTGTACAAGAATGCTGTTCCTATTTCTTCATGTTGACTTTGGAAATTGAGGCACAGGGGTTTATAAACTCCAAGTCAACTACTGTGCTATTTATGGTCTGTAAACAAAACATATAATCTAATGAATCTGAAAGTGGTGTTTAATCTATGACATACTAAGTAGCCTTAATTGTGGCCGTGCATCAGAATTACTTGTAGATCTTACAGTATGTTCAGGTGCTTGGGCCCTCCCACAGAGGCATTGAATCAGTATCTTGAGGTGGAATCTCAGCATATATATTTTTGAAAGTTTCTTGATTTATTTTAATGAACACCATGGATTGAAATTGAGCAGCACTGCTACACTAATGATTACTCTAGATGTCGTACATTAGCTATGACAATGAGGATCTCAGATGTTAGAGAACTAATAAAAGTCAACGTTATCCATTGCTCACTGTATGCATCTAATTTCCCATGTAATTAATCTTCCAATCAACACTATGCACTAGGTACTATCTACATAGAGGGTTATTAAACTTAAATTTGAGAGATGTTAACTTAGTAGATGAAGGTTACATAGCTAATTGCAGAGTTAGAGATTCTTACACTTAGACATTGTGCTATATGGGATACCAATGGCGCATTGATTGTGTGTCATCGTAAACAATATATTGTAACTGTTATTAATCCATCAGTTTACTACTAGAGTTAATATGTTCAAAAAAAATCTGATCATTTTATTACCTTGCTTGAGGATTCCTATAGTCTCCTCATTGCCGACAAGATAAAGTAAATTTTCCTTGCCATGATATAAAATATCAATCCATTTTCCCACTCCCTCTCCAATTCTATCTTCTCTGTCATTTCCTCTATACATTGGTCATGCTATATTTCCCACCATTTTTGTAACACATCAAACTCTGAAACAATGAAATACCTTTGTAATTGGGATTTGAGACTCCTTTGAAGAGGAAATCAGTTCTTTCCAGATTCTGAAACGACTAAAGGGTCATAGGAGTCAAGGATGGATAGAGCAGCTTTATAATGAGTAAATTAGACTAGGAAAAGGCAACCTGGATCCAGTGTCTTGAATTGAGCATACCCAGCTGGTTATGGATGAAGCAGCTGGATAAGTGCTGGCGTCCCACAGGGATGGGGAATCCAGGAGCTGGCAGACCTTGGAGGAACACCCCTGCTTCCTGTTGGAAGTGAGCACATGAACTGAGGCTTCCCAGTGTCATCAGTCCCACAGTCCCATCAGCCATAATTTCATCTAGGGTGGAATGAGTGAGAAGTCAAAGGAATCTTTCCAAGATCTCTAAGAAGATTGAAGTCCTGTTTATAACTTGAAACAAGAACTTGGAAAGAGAGAGTGGAAGATTCCCCCTATACTTTTCATGTGTAGTTTCCCTTGCTTTGAGTGGCCTCCTCTGCCTTCACCACCAGCTCATGTATTGCTTCTTTGAAACTTTCTTATTTTTATAATGTATAACATGTGACTCCCTCTCTAGCCATAGCATTCAGTTCATACCTCTTTTATGATACAATTATCCCATAGCATATGCACTTACATGCTTGTCCATTCCAAGGACTGTGAGCTTTTCTGAGGCAGGACCCTTGTCTCATTCATTCTTATAACCCCCAGTGCTAAGCACAGTGCCTGGAACATTGTGTTCATTCTTCACAGATATTAAGAGTATTCCAAGGTATGACCACTCCAAGTTGCCCTGCTCTCTAGAGGTGGCCTACAGTTATTTAGCTTCTTTATCTGTGCCTAGTACAGTGCCTGGAACACGGCACTTGGGACATCACACCATAAAGGTTGAGTGAATGATTTAGTTACAGCAGATCATTTCATACGGTGAAATTTATTGGCTGCCATTTTGTTTTGAGGTGTTGGACTTTTTTTGGGGGGGGGCATTTTTTTAAAGTTTTTATTTAAATTCAATGTAGTATTAGTTTCAGGTGTCCAATATAGTGATTCAGTACTTCCATACATCACCCAGTGCTCATCATGACAAGTGCCCTCCTTGAACCCTATCACCTGTTTAAACCAATCCCCCTTCCACCTCACCTCTCTTTTGGTAATCATGAATTCATGAATTCTCTATAGTTAAGAGTCTGTTCCTTGATTTGCCTCTCTTCCCCTCACCCCCCCTCCCGCCCTTTGCTTATTTCTCTTATTTCTTAAATTCCACATATGAGTGAAATCATATGATATTTATCTTTCTCTGACTGACTTATTTTGCTTAGCATCATAATCTAGCTCCATCCATGTCATTGAAAATGGCAGGTTTTCATTCATTTTATGGCTGAATAATATACCCTGTGTGTGTGTGTGTGTGTGTGTGTGTGTGTGTGTGTGTGTGTGTACATAACATCTTTATGCATTCATCAATTGATGGACACTTGGGCTTTCATAATTTGGCTATTATAGATACTGCTTCTATTCACATAGGGGTTCATATGCCCTTTGAATTAGTGTTTTTGCATTCTTTGAGTCAAGTACCTAGTAGTGCAATTGCTGGACATAGGGTAGTTCTATTTTTAACTTATTTAAGGAACCTCCATACTTTTCTCCAGAGTGACTGCACCAGTTTGCATTCCCACCAACAATGAAAGACGGTTCCCTTTTCTCCACATTTTGTTGTTTCTTGTGTGATTTTAGCCATTCTGACAGGTGTCGGGTAATATCTCATGGTAGTTTTGATTTACATTTCTCTGATGATGAGTAATGATGAACATTTTTTCATGTGTCTATTGGCCATCTGGATGTCTTCTTTGGGGAAATGTCTGTTCATGTCTTCTGCTCATTTATTAACTGGATTATTTGCTTTTTGGATGTTGAGTTTTAGAAGTTCTTTCTGTATTTTGGATATACTAACCCTTTGTTGGATATATCATTTGTGCAGAAGCTTTTTATTTTGATATAGTTACAATAGTTTGTTTTGCTTTTGTTTCCCTTGTCTCAGACATATCTAGCAAGAAGCTGCTATGGTCAACGTGAAAGAAGTTACTGCCAATGTTCTCTTGTAGGAGTGTTATGGTTTTAGTTCTCATATTGAGGTCTTTCATCCATTTTGAATTTATTTTTGTGTATGGTGTAAGAAAGTGGTCCATTTTCATTCTTTTGCTTGTTATGGTCCAGTTTTCCCAATACCGTTTATTGAAGAGACAGTCTTTCTGCCATTGGATATGCTTTCTTGTTTCATCAAAGATTAATTGACCATATAATGATGAGTCCATTTTAGGGTTTTCTATTTTGTTGCATTGATCTATATGTCTGTTTTTGTGCCAAGAGTGTTGGACTTTTAATAGTAAAAGATGTATATTTTGAGAATGGACCAAATATGGATAAAATCAATCAAATGTTACCTTGGAACAAATAAAAAAAACCCACTTAAATATTAATGGAAAGCTACTGAATTGGGAATCTGTAAAATTCCATGGGCTGTACAGGATTAGTCTTGTAAAATATAGTCACATGCTTTCAAAAGTGCTATTTATCATGCTATATAACTGATGTGAATGGTCACATATATACTAGACATGAACTCATGGGAGATTTATTCATTTGTAAAGCCCACATTCTATTAAATGGAAGCATTAAACTTTTTTTGGAATTACTTATGTCATTTTATTATTTTCACAGTCTAGCATTACAGCTTTGCTCATGTTCTTTCAGACTGGTACTTTATTTGAAAAGTTCTGGGGTACCTGGGTAGTTCAGTTGGTTAAGCATTTGACTTCGGCTCAGGTCATGATTCAATTTCTTAGGTTTCAGGAAATAAATTTAAATAAAAGTCCCTATTAGGTGTTGTCATGTGAAATAATAAAATTAAACAAATATTGGCATGGAATTTGTAATTATGTTTCTGGGCCTGTGAATCAATTTAATTCATCCCCTGATCCTTGGAACTAGTTGATGAAATCACTGAAGTTAGTAGGTCAGCATGCTTATACTTTATATTTGCCCCTCTAGACACAGACTCTGGAAGCTGGAAGCAAATTTCTTTTCTTTTCCCAGAAAATTTCATTGTATTTTCCTTCATACCATGCTAACCCTTTACTGAAGAAAATAAACCTAATATGAGAATATTTTCTTGAATTTGTTAAATGTGAGAGAATGTAGGTAATGCACAGTGCCTAGTATGTGGGTGACGATAAATTATTGTTGCTAGTCCTGCTTCACAGCATATTTCTCTTCCAGTGTTTAGTTCCACAACCTCCTAGGGGCAGTGACCCTGTCTTATTAGCCTTTGTATTGTTTGCATCACCTGCACAGCCCCTTGCACATATGAGATACAATAAATTTTGGTGAACAAATGAGTCCATCAGTTGATTAAAGAGAGAATTGAATGGGGCAACATGTGTGAAAACAGCTTGCAAATTAGAAAATGCTGTTCTAGTAGGAGATTACTATTATTTGTTATGTTGAGTAATTTTTTAAAGTTTTTGAAATATGATGACATTCAGAAAGGTGTCAGATCATCAGTGTGAATTTCCAAAAAGTGAACAAACCCAAGTAACCAGCCCCCAAATAGAAACAAACCAACATCCCAGAAGCCTCTTTATGGTCCCTTCCAGTCACTATCTTCTCCCAGACGTAACTACTATCCTGACTTCTAACATGATTGATTCATTCTGCCTGTTTTTGATTTTCATAAAATTGAATCATACAGATTATATTCTTTTTGCTTACTTCTGCTCAATATTGTGAGATTCATTCATATCTTAGGATGTAGTTTATTCATTCTCATTGCCATATAGTATCCTTTGGTGTGAATGTATTTTAATTTGTTTATCCTTTTAACTGCAGAGGGACCTGGTTGTTTCCAGTTTTTGATTTGTCTGAATAGTGCAATAATGTTCTTCTAAATGTCTTATGGGAAAGATAAGTACCTATTTCTTTTGACTATAGTATACCTAGAAGAGGAATTGCCTCTGGGTACAGACATATTCAGCTTTAGCTGATGCTGTCAAATCATTTGCCAAAGAATTTATACCTATTTACACTGCTATTAGCAACGTAGGAGAGTTCCAGTTGCTCTTCATCCTAGACAAGACTTGATACTTGTCTGGTTTGTTCATGTTAGCCATTCTTTTTTTTTTTTTTTTTAATTTTTTTTTTCAACGTTTATTTTTGGGACAGAGAGAGACAGAGCATGAACGGGGGAGGGGCAGAGAGAGAGGGAGACACAGAACCGGAAACAGGCTCCAGGCTCTGAGCCATCAGCCCAGAGCCCGACGCGGGGCTCGAACTCACGGACCACGAGATCGTGACCTGGCTGAAGTCGGACGCTTAACCGACTGCGCCACCCAGGCGCCCCCATGTTAGCCATTCTGGTGGGTGTCTGGTGGTATTCCAATGTGTTTAATTTGTATTCCTGTGATACTAATGAAAACAAAGACCTTTTTTTTATTGGCCATTTGGCTATTCTCTCTTATGAAGTGCCTGTCCAAGATTTTGCATTTTTTAATGGGGTTTTCTTCTTTAAAAAAATTCACAGGGCACCTGGGTGGCTCAGTCAGTTGGGCATCCGGCTTCAACTTTGGCTCAGGTCACAATCTCACGGTCTGTGAGTTTGAGCCCCATGTTGGGCTCTGTGATGACAGCTCAGAGCTTGGAGCCTGCTTCAGATTCTGTTTCTGCCTCTCTCTCTGCCCCTCCCCCCACTGGCACCCTGTGTGTGTGTCTCTCTCTCAAAAATAAATAAACATAAATAAAAAAAATTTAAAAATTCTGTAATAGTTCTTTGTATATTCTAGATATGGGTTCTTTGTCAGATATGAGTATGGCAATTATCTTTTAGGTGAACAGTTTTAACCTGCATTCCATTTAGAGTGAAGCCACTCCATAGCACCAACTACGGGTGGTGTCAACTTGAAATCTACTCCAATTTCTTGAGTAGATTTCACCAGATACCAGTGCCAGGGCCTCATTCCTGAACAACTGAATCAGAGTCTCTGAGGATAGGGACTAGCTCTACATGTTGTCCATCATTGTATCTCCAGTGCCGAATAAACAATATTCTTGATATTGAAACAGATATTTAAAATTTTATCTTTAGTTCAAGATTCATTCTTCTGCAAACAGTATGCAATATAATTTGAATGCATTTTTTCACATGGTTAAAGTAAATTACATCATTTATAGAATTTGATAAATAGGGAAAGATAAAAATTTATCTTGCTTGTTTGCTTTGTGTTCCTGATTATAATAAAACAAACCTTCTAACAGAATGTTAAATGGTATCCTCATATAAAATGGAAGAGTCATTTAAAATTACTTTTTTTCCTATTCCTCATAAAATGATATCATGATTTAAAACAGTTTAAGGGGGATTATGCAATTTTATATTCTAGCAAAGAAGGTTATGGTGCAAAATCAGTTGGGGTTTGTTTCTCTGGAGGGGCAAATGGGTAGAAATTAAAAGTCTGTAGGTTGTGGCTCATGATTAAGAATTTGAGGAGAGGGGCGCCTGGGTGGATGAGTCCATTAAGCGTCTGACTCTTGGGCTCAGCTCAGGTCATGATCTTGCAGTTTGTGAGTTTGAGCATCACATCAGGCTCTGCACTGACAGCATGGAGCCTGCTTGGGATTCTCTGTCCCCCTCTCTCTGCCCCTCCCCCCACCTGCCCTCTATCTCTCTCTCTCAAAATAAATAAATAAACATTAAAAAAAATAAAAAGAATTTGAGGAGAGAGCTGTCCAGCAATGCAAAGGACTCCTTTCAGGAGGCCTTGAAAGACCCATTAAGAAGAGTAATCACATGGAGTTTGAATTTCCATTCAAATGGAAATTTCTACAGTAAGTCAGATTAGATGACCTTTAACAATGCCTTGCACCTTTGTATTCTATATGTTTTTTGCACTGTAAGACACTTAATATGGGGCAAACACACGTCTTCCCAACCCCACTTCTCTTGATACTCTTGCCTTGTATGCAGAGGCATGCACTGACCTTAGGTTTTTGGAAGTCACCCTTTGAAGGAGTTTTCACTGAAAAGATACCTAACTGTTATTGATTTAGCTGAGAGGTTCTTATTAGACTTCCGTCTTCCTTTCGCATTCATTTTTGCTCTATATTTTTAGGGACCTCCCTCAGCTAGATTCAAGATGTTCTGTGAAATGAAAATGTAGCCGAATGGAAAGCAAGATTGACAGTGAGAATCCTCAATCTGCCATTTATAAAGGATAATTTGTTCAACATTAAATATAAAAAGCTCTGCCTGATGGTTGCATTATAACCAGTGGGGTGTCTTGTCAACCAACGTGCTGGGAAGCAGGTTTATACAACTCACTCCTTTCAATAATTATTGCCTTTTAAGTGAGAGCATCCAAGCATGTTAAATGAGACTTAGTTCATAATTGTCAGATATTAGTATAATGGATTCAGCTAAAAGGATTTTAGACATTTGGGCCAATTTGGCCCTCTGTTCTAGAAGCTGCCTGTGGCACAGTATGAACCTGCCTCTTGAAATTGGAGAGAGGACAATGTGAATGACTGAATACCTGGCTTTAGTTTTGAATATTTCCTGACTCTTTTCCCACCCAATCCTGCATCACTGCATTGAAGCAGGCTTACCTCTAACAGACAGAAACACATGTAGTAAGTTATTGACTCTAGGATGCACTAAAATCAGAGCTTAATTCTCAGGCTGAAAACCCACAATCAAAAATATTTTCATTTGGCTTCTTAGCTTGCATTCCCAAGTGTTACATGGGATTTGTTAGGCAGTTTTTAGTCTTATGTCAGGAAGAGAGCTGTGCTGAATTCCTAGGATGTGTCCTGAACTGTAGCATATTGTACCAGTCCCTAGGTCTGTAAAAGCTTTTATATGAAAAAAAAATGACATTTCAATTTACCTTTTTCTTAAGCCTCTAATACATAAGGTATGTACCCATAACAGGGTAATCACACCCGTTCTGGTGGTAACTCAATCAGCATGTCAAGGGTGGGCCTCGATTTCCACACTTTGGCTGGGTTGGCATTGTTACTTACACAGTTAGGAACCTTTTGAAGAGCTCTTGCAATATGGTGTCAGGAACATTTTGGGAGATTCCAGGGAAAGCATGATTATTTTGATAAACACATAGCTCGTGACTTTTAAGCAGTTAGGGATCTCTGACCTAACCTCAGAGAACCTATAGATGGGGACTGAACCTCCCTGCTGTCAATATTCATTTTAGAATATCCCTTGGCTGTATTATGTCTTGAAATCCTTGAGTCTATGATAAAATTTTATTCCACATCCATGCCCAGGTCCACTCATGGGCCAACCACATATTTTCCCCCCATCTTTTGAACAGTACTTATTAGTTTACGCAGGCAATATACGAATGCATTCTTGTAGGAATATTCTAAACAATGAATAACTGTGTTCAGGATTAAAGAGTTGGTCTCTTTTCACTCCTACCACTAATCCCACTCACACCCTAGAAGTAGTTACCATTAATAGCAGAATATCATTTTCTGTTCTTTTTAATGCATTTATGCTCATATGTAAAGAACACATACAAATACATACTTGAGCAAGTATTAAAGGAATCACAGAGCACACTTTTTTTTTTGTTATTTGCCTTTTTTGTTAAAAAATATAAATTGTGTTTAAACAAAAATTGTATTTGGGAATGTGTCTCTGTTTACAAACCGAGACTTGGACAAGTTTTCCAAAGGCCTCACATGTGACCCTGACTGTACTATTTCACCTCCCCCCACATTGTCTTTGCCATTGTCTCACAGTCCAGCTGCATCAAGAGGGATAATGTTCCATTCAGTGCCTTCAGATTAAAATATACATAAGATTTTTGAACCAGCAGGGTGAGAAAATGGAAAGAGTTAACAAAGATTCTAATTAAGAGCTAAACAGTGTACATAGATAGTCTGCTTAGGCAGCAAGGGAATATTTCTCATAGCCTCAGAGATGGAAATGGGATAATTGCTAAGAAAAATGGGTCCATCTAACCTATTATCCCTTATTTCTGCCAAATTCTAGCAGCTTCCTTAACCCTTTCTTTATGACCACTTGACAACCCAGCAGAAGGCAAGAGCTCTTCCTGCAACGTTGAGCTTGATTGCTTACAATCTTCTGCCCCTAGGGGTTCTCCCCCCCACCCTTGATTAGGAGAAATGGCCCCCTGCTCATCCTGTCAAGACTACCCGGCTGCACAGTGAATGGGGGAGAAATCTCATTTTGGAGACAAGCATTTTCTGTGAACTCTATTAAGCAACAAAGCAGTCAGGCTTTCACGGGGGTCACATTTCCAGGATATAATCACCAACTTCTTGGGTGCAATATGAGGCCCCTGCCGGAGTCCACTCTTTCCATGTTCGTCAATGTGATTATTTCACGATAACAGCTTTCTCAAGGGAGTCAGAGATGCATTCTGCACATTTTAATGAGCCTGTCATCCGGCCTCAATTTTTTTCCCCCTTACTCTTTATTTCTTTTCTGATTCCTTTCTTTCATGTTGTGAGCCACATGTATTTGGGAGGCCAAGAGGACACAGAAATTTTAAATGTCATCCAGCATAGATGAAAATCCATTGTCTTCCCTTCTTGAAATTTGGCAATATTGCAGGGTTTTTTTTCTTTAATTCTATAAGGTTAAAAATATTCTGTATCTGGGTTCTGAGAAAAAATAATGTATAATAGTCATGGAATTTCAATATTTTCCTAGGTAAAGAATAATGTTATTTTTCACAAAAAATTGAAACATGTTAAGTACAATTATAATAAAGAGAATTATGACAAATATCCCTGTGTAATAAAAGATTTCAGAGTCCTACCCAAAGACCCAACAAATTCGAGATTCCATAGTTATAGTTTTACTAGAATTTATTAAAAGAGCTAGATGATCTGTATATAGACACAGCGGTTTTAATGCTAACATTCTAATTTTTAGGTGTTACTTATTTGGTAGCAAATACTGAATTTGGGATCCATAAAAATTTGGTTTTGATTTTTAAGAACAGGAAAAAAAGAAAGTAGATTAAGGCTGGTCAAAATATTTGATTTCATTTCTGTTTTCATACCATCTCATATTTTCTAAATTTATACTTAATTTTCAATATGTTTAATTATTTTTCTCACACTAGACTTTGTTTTTTTAATAACTAAATATATCCTGAGGTTTTCTGTAAAAGGATAGTAGAGTAGAATTTGATTTTATAAATGTTTACCTTGAGATTTGCTATGTAAAGATTATGGATTGGAGTATATTTTAGTGAGTTTCAACTAGCCATTGATGGTTTTTTTCTTCTAGTTTTTTCAGATGGCTTTTGTTAATGAATGATGTCTGTGACTAATGCTCCCTGTAGCTTTACCTACTTAAATTAATCTGGCTCTTTATCCTTTGTAAACATATTTATGATCTGCTTCAATCAGATTTTCTGAAAACAAAGGAAAGTATTCTCCCTCTTTTCTCAGGAGGCTTACAATGATATGCATTGAACTAATCCAGTTGGATTAATATGATTATTTTTGTGTGTATATGCAAAAGGGCATTGATTGCTCAATAACTTATGAGAAAAGAGCGATGACTATTTTCCTGCCAGCTTTGTTGCATCTGCATCTGGGGGAGAAGTTCTCTGTGGGCCAAGAACCTATGTGGCTGCTAGCTCTAAGACTTTTTCTTAGGAGCGGTGCTCTCCCTCTGGAACCAAGGATACATTCCCCAATTCAGACAAAGAAGATGCAGGCTCACCTTCACCCTTTTCTATCTTATACCCTTTTTCTATCAGTGATGAGGGGCTGTTAGGCACAGACTTATGCTCCCACTTGGCCACCAGGGTGACAGAACTGAGGCCTGGGTATCAAGGCCAGTTGCCCTCTGTCTGAGCCTGGATATGGCTCCATGAAGTTATCCCTCACACAACTTCATGTGTGTGTGTTTGGTCTGTTTTGGCTGCTACAAGGAAGTATTTTAAAGTATCTTAGACTGGGTGGCTTATAAACAACAGAAACTTATTTCTCACAGTTCTGGAGGATAGGAAGTCCAACATTAAGGTGCTGGTATGGTTGCACTCTGTTAAGAATCTTCTTCCTGGTCCATAGCAGGTACCTTCTTACTTACTCCACCTACTTAGGGGTAGAGGCTTGGGATCTCTGTGGTTTCTTTAAGAGTGCTGAATTCCATTCAGGAGGACTCCACCTTCATGACCTAATCGCCTCTTAAAGATCCTGCCTCCTGATACTATCACCTTTGGGGGTTAGATAGCAGTGTGCTTCCTTCCTCTGCTCTCTCTCTCCTCACTGGAATTCTCAAAGCTCCTGTCAGGGGCACCTGGGTGGTTCAGTCGGTTAAGCATCTGACTCTTGATTTCAGCTCAGATCGTGATCTCATGAGTTTGTGAGTTTGAGCCCCACGTTACACTCTGTATGGACAGTGTGGAACCTGCTTGGGATTCTCTCTCCCTCTCTTTGCCCTACCCCCCTCCTTGAAAATAAATAAACTAAAAACAAAATCTCCTGTCTTGGTTCTCCTCTCTTTTCATTATACATAAACTCCCAAGAAATTTCACCAACCCCATGGTTTTCATCATCTCCTGTTGACTCTGAAAAATATATCACCAGCCTGGATCCTCTCCTGATATCCAGACTCAAATATTCAACACTCTATTGGATATTTTCATTTGAACATATTGGTTCCTCAAAACTATCAAGTTCTAAGATAAACTAAGTATCTTTATTCTCAAAAGTTCTTTTGTGTTTCTTATCTGAGGGAGTGATACCACCCAATTGCCAAAAATGGAGCAGTAATGTATTCTTTCCTCTTGTCATTTCCCACAGTCTAGGTCACTAAAATCTATAAATTTCCTCTCCTAAATATCTCAGATTTCTCCTGTTTTCCCTGGCACATCCACTATATTATATCAGTTGCTGAATTCATGTATGATTTTGTGAAGGAAGGAAGTGAATAGATAGTGTTTTTCTTAGATGTGGTATATACTCTGTAGGTTGGGTTAGACACTGAACATATTAACATTCCCATTTTTCTTCTTTTTGCATAGCTTTTGTGAATACAATTTTAAGACTATAAATTATATTACTTTGAGTAAGACACACCATTTACCTATTGTTATATTCCCTGCATCAATTTATTGTTCCACTAACATTATATGAAAGTGTTCACTCTTTCCAATCCTAAATACTATCAGTTTTTAACAATCTGATGGGCAAAATGCTATACTTATTCTCTTAAAGTCATATTTTCATGATTACCAATAACTTCCAGCATTTTCATGCATATATTATAGTTTTCTGTTTTTTTATGTGAATTAAAACATATATTTTACATGAATTACCTGTTTTCATGATTTGTTCATGATAATGTAATAAAATTTAAATATTTCTACTGAGTTGGAGGAGCTTTTTATGTGTTAAGCATATGAACCTTTTCTGGGATGGGGGTAAAAGGTTTTCCTTTTACTCTGCCACATGCCTCTTAAGGATATTTATGTTATCTTTGTCATCCAGAAATATTTTGCACATAGGTTTTTTAATAGAAGTAGAGTTGAAATATGTTGTATTAGTTTCAGGTGTACAATACAGTGATTTGACAGTTACATGCATTATATTATGCTCATCATGACAATCGTTAAACCATCTGTCACTGTACAATATTGCTAACTATATTCCCTTTGCTGTACTTTCCATGCCTGTGACTTGTTTATCTTCTGCCTGGAGTATGTAGTTTGACTGTGGTCTCCCGGTCTTTTCCTTTATGCCCCCACAACACTGTCTAATTAGTCTCTCTTTCGTGGTCCTCTTGCCTTCCTCTGGGCTCCAGGTTATTCCAGAGATATCTTTCACAACACAAATCAGCCTGTTACTTCTTGCTTAAAATCCTTCGGTGGCCTCCCATTGTCTACATTGATTTTAAAGTACATATTGATTTTAGTACAGCAAAACAGATCTTTCGTGATCTGGTACCTTGCTGCCTTTCTGACTCACAGCCTCTTGCTCATCCCTACCAACCACATGAACCCACCAGTGTTCACATATGCCACGTGTAGAGCTCATGTCATAGTCCCCTTTGTCTGGAACGCCTTTCCTCTTTCCTTGTCCTCTTAGGGATTTCCTACTTATCATTTCAGGCTCAAGCACAGTTGATTATTCCTTTCTTTATGCTACCATACGATGTATATTCCTCTCGTACTGTTTTCCCAATTTTTGCTATAATAGTGTATCTGTAGTCTTATTTACTTAACAGCCTTCTTTCACATATATCCATTCTTAACTTAAATAAAACTATTCAGAAAGGAAATGTTTGATCTCTACAGTAAATGGACATGCAGTGATTTTTGCGATAGCTATGAGAAAACATAAAAATAAAAATATAACTACTACAAAAATCTAACAGTTGCCCATGTGAAATCAATGAGCATCAGTGGCAATGCACATGTTACCTTTTGGAGCACACTGCTTAATTGTACAACTTACCAAATTATCCAAAGATTTATAGACCATGGTACAATTATGGTTTACAAAAAGATATAAATTTAAAAGAGTTTAGACGAATTTTTAAATAATCACATTTTTTTCTAGTTATCACCATAATAAAAAGCATTACTCTTAACTTTGTGCAAGTGGAGTAAATCTTGGTTGACTATACCTCAACTGAATTCTAAACAGAGTGTGGTGGAAACCCTTAACAGTGTTTCTTAGCCCATCTTTCCTCTGGCTTTTGTCTTAATTCAGGAGGGAAAGTATTAAATACAGATAAAAAGAAATGAGATCAGCAGGGCAATGAAAATGGGATGTTGTGCCTTAGGGGGCAGATGTCATCGTGGAAAACTCTGTCAGGCTGAGTTTGTTAGATTATATGGTAGGATGAATGTGAACTTGGAATAAAACACAGAATTATATTTAGATTTGAGAATGGTCAAGGACTATTGCTAGGCTAGACTTAATTACATGTGTCATTTGACTTTTGTGGCACTCTATACTCACAAAAATCTCCAAGGGATGCCTTATTTATCTTAAAAGTTTAAATATACAATTCACATTGCTTTACATTATTCTCTTTTGTTCTTTTCATTGTAGTTGCTGATTTGTGCATTTATCAGAAATGCAGGAGCAGTAGTCTAGTTTCAGATGCTTTGATTTGTTGAAAATGAGTCAACATAAAAGCTGAACGTTTAATAAATTGAGAGCTGGAAACAAAGAAAATTATTATTTAAAACTTTTCAAATTTGTTACATTTCACATCCCAGGATTTCAAAGTACCAGTTTTTTACTAAATGCATAAAAGTGCTGCCAATACTAGAAATTTCAGAGAGAATAGTAAGCCTTCACTGGTAGTATAAAAATAGAACTTCGTGACCAGTAATGAAAGGGTGTTTATTTCTCTGAAATGTATAATTTTAGTTGTTCCTTTTCAAATTACAACCGGATACAAAAACCTTCTCATTCAGAAAGGATGTTATTAAGTTTTCCTTAAAAAAAAAAAGACCTGAAAGATGAATGCAATAGCTTATTAACATGATTCTATATTTTAATGAGATGAAGTTACTGTTTAATTATTTATCCTTTGTGTTGATTTTATTACTATTCACCGTTTGTGATCTTAGGTTATGATAAAAGCATTTATTTTAGACAATGCTGAAATTGCACTCATGAGTCCATGAGCTATTGGACTGATAATGGTGTCCTTTTGTTCTGTTATCCCATCTGCGATTTCAGTTTTTCTAGACTTCTAGCTGAACTTGGAGATCACATGCCCGTGAGGCTTCCCTTCCTTCACTGAAAGCTGTCTGACATCCTCAGTGGTCTTGTTGAGTCTCCCATGACTGCTCTGTCACAGAGGCCAGTGGGGGCACTTCAGGGGGCCATCATCCCTGTCCCCCAAATTATACACAACACAACGGTGTGTTTTTTTCCTTAGAGAGGAATTCCGTAGCTTCCAGAAGATTCTTGAAGGGTCCATTAATTTTAAAAAGTTTGAAAACTATTCCTGTAATACCTCATTTTGTTGTCATTTAGAGTCCTAGAGCAACTCTTTCCACATTGTTTGACTCTAAATCTTTTGATGGTGATATTGATCAAATTTCTTTTTTAACATATTATGATATAATACATACAACTTAATATTTATCACTTTAACTATTTGTAAGTACATCATTCGGTGTCATTAAATATATTCACAATGTTGTGTAACTATCATTACTAGCTATATCAAACACACTTTCATCTTTCCTAATAAAAACTCTGTACCCATTAAACAAAACTCCCTCCCCACGCCCCAGACCTTGTTAATTTCTATTCTACTTTCTGTCTCTATGAATTTTTTCAGTTCTAGCTAGACATCTCATATAAGTGGAATCGTACAATATTTGTCTTTCTGTGTCTGGCTTATTTCACTAAACCTATATTTTCAAGGTCCATCTATGTTGTTAACATATATCAAATTTCATTCATTTCTATGGGTGAATAGTATTCTTTTATGTGTATATACCACATTTTGTAATTCATTCATCATTGATGGACACTTGGGTCATTTCCATCTTTTGGCTATTATGGATAATGCTGCTGTGAACATGGGTATACAAATATCTATTCACGTCCCTGCCTTCAGTTATTCTGGATTAATTCCTAGGAGTGGAATTGTAGGGTAGACCTCTTTTGATTAGATTAAAAATCTAAAATTAGTTTCTTCTTTTCACCATCAAGAAAAGCTTTTGCCACACTATTCAAAGTCCATTGTTATTCCCTAATCAATTTGCTGTGTGTAAGTTCTCTGATATGAATCCACCTGAGTAGTTAACACCCCAGTGTTGTCTTGTCATACACTTGAAAACAAAATTCATCAAAGAAGAAGATAGTTTCTTTACAAGTTTATAGTTTCCCTTCAGTATAGATTCTGTAGATCCTGTTCTCTTGCACCATGCATGACACATAGAGAATATTTTACTTCATGACCAAGATATCCTAGACATATTTCCATACAGGTTTCAGAATTCATTTTGCAAATTACTTGGAATGGCACCTTTCACCAACGAACAGGAATAGAAAATAAAGACACGTCATTTCCCTTGTGGAAATGATTATTCTGGACACGGTGCTAATTTGCCAACGCTGAAAAAGTCAGTTTTGTTTATAAAGACCTTGACATATCCACAGAATTGAGAATTTTAAGTAAATATCATGAGCTTGTGTTTGCTGGTCCTTGGGGTAATCACTTAATTCAAGTTCCTCCAGAGTTCTTTATCCTTAGAAATCATATTAAAAGAATGACATTAGCAAGGTGTTGGAAGATAGGAGAAAAAAAAATCAAAGATGGATTTATAGTTGGAGCTCAGACTGAGGGATTCATTTTCATAGAGGTATTTTGTCATTTCTCCTAAACTCATCCTTATGTCCATCAGAGAGGCAATAGAGAGGGAATGGAAATATTCCTTTGAGACTCACAGTTAATTATCCTAAATAATGTGGTAGGGGCTGTCTGTTAATGGGAATGGAAATCAAGTACTTTGGGGAACCTGCAGTGCCCACATCACCTCTCACGCTTCGTGCTGTCAGATGTGCTCCAGATTAGCTTATGTTCTTTAGATTTGCCCATATTCTGGAGAACAACAGAAACACAGAATTGAAGCTTTTGGAGGTGTTCTTATTCATGTGTTTGAATACTCTCTATATCTCTGCCAGGTGGATTTCTGGATCCCAGAATTGTTCAGACAGAGCAATATAGGGTGATGGTTTAAAGCACGCCCCCCCCCCCCCCCATGTTGGGAGTCAGGGCCATTTGGAGCTGATTTCCAGCCCTGCCACTTATTAGTTGTGAGCCTTAGATAAGTCACTTAAACATCTGAGTCTCAGTTTCCTTACCGCAACACATTTTTAGAAACTTTTTTTAATGTTTATTTATTTTTGAGAGAGAGAGAGAGACAGCGTGTGAACGGGGGAGGGGCAGAGAGAGGGAGCCACAGAATCTGAAGCAGGCTCCAGCCTCCAAGCTATCAGCACAGAGCCCAACGAGGGGCTCAAACTCACAGACCGTGAGATCATGGCCTGCGCCGAAGTCAGATGCTCAACCGACTGAGCTACCCAGGCACCCCTACCGTAACACATTTTTAATAACACCTTGCATGATTGTTAAGAGAACCAAGTAGAATAAAATTTGTAAGTTCCTACCATTATTGAATGGCCTCTTTGTTCTCATCACAGTAGTGAGTACCTTGCATACATGTTGTCCCTTGTTGGAACAATAAATAGGCCAGTATCATGTAGGCCTTGAGTTATCACTCAGGCAGATTACTCCAAGAGTTTCTCAAACAGCATCAAATCACACCTCACCCCCACCTTCAATTCATTCTCCAAAATGTGTTTGCAGTGACACTTGAAGGAGTTTGATCATCTTGTTTCCCTACTTGAAATAAATCAGTATCATCTTATCACCATCAGGACTATGTTTACTTGCCTGCTGGCCAGACTCAAATGTCACTTCTAGATTCCTTCCTGGATACCTGCACATAACGTCATTGCAAGCTTACCTGATCGCCATAGACACAGAGCTCCGGCTCCCAGTGAGCAAGAAGTCTCTTTCATTTTCTGTATGAAAACACCAAGCATCTATCCTGGCCTTCAGTAGCTCTCAACTAATATTTACCGAATCAATGACTAAATGCATGTCAGTCCTTTGAGAGTAATTAGCATGTCTCCCCCTGTCTCTTGCTCTTAACTTTTTCTTCACATTAAACCAGAGACACATATCTAGTTACCCTTATTAATATACCTCAGTGGACCCAGCTGCCCACAGGATCAGTCCAAGCTTGGCTTATGACTCAGCTGGTAAATTGAACACATGGGTTCATCTCTCCTAAAAAAAACATTGAAATCATGGTAGAACGTACAAAGGGTGAGGCAGTCTCACAAATACAGAGACCTGGAATAGGGATATCAGCAAACCAAAAATTTCACCCAATTTCTGGGTGACTCAGAATGCATGGGTTCACATTGCTGGTTAAAGCAGAAAAGAGGGACTCCCAGCTCAATGTATGCACAATGAAACAAGCGTAAGGTAAACTGGGTTTTGTGTGTGTGTATGTGTGTGTGATAAATCTATCAGATTAAGCAGTGGGAGGAGGGGCAGAATCAGATGACCGAGGTCACTAAGAACTGAGGACCAGCAGCTCGTTTACCCCTCCCTCTTCCTCTGCTGCTGCATGTGCAGTGCTGACATTTGCCCATTGATTGTCTTTCCCAGACGATTTCCCTGCCTTCATGAGTTATACAGATTCTCTCCAGTGAACTCCTTTTATTCTTCAAAATGCCACGTGCACATCTTGGGAGTTCTGGGGAGACTTGGGAGGTCCACAACCCCTTGGGATTCCTTCTATTAGAATGCTTAACGCATGATGTTACAATGTCTGTAGCTGCTATCCTCATGGACTACAAGCTTCTTGAAGAAAGGAATTGTATCTTATTCATATTGTATTTCAGAGCCTGGTCTTATGCTTGCAATAGTGTAGGTCTTCAATAAATGTTGGGTGGAAGAATGAATGAATGACCAGGACAATGTTCTGTGCTTCTTACAGATTTGGCCTCCCTTTGCAGATTCTGCTACAGTTGGTTTATAGTTTTCCAGATACAGTCTGAGTATACGTAGGGCTAGGCAGGGAGTGGGCAAGTTACCCAATTGAAATTATTGATTTTCAAATTTATTTACATAATAATATCGACAACAACAATAATACCATTTGTTGATTATTATGTGACCGTCACTGTGCTGTAAACTTTGTGCAGATAATCATGAATTCTCATAGCCACTCTATAAGATAGCTGTTATGTTTCCACTGTAGTAGTTCCCTATAGCTACTGTAACACACGATTACAAAGTCAGTATCACTGGGTGCAAGTCAAGCATGAGTAGAGCTAGCAACACTCCTTCCAGAGGCTCTATGGGAGAATCCATTCCTTCCCTTTTCCAGCTCCTGGTGGCTGCTGGCATTCCTTGACTTGTGACTGCATCACTCCAAGCACTTCTTCTGTGGTCACAAAGCCTCTTCCTCCTCTGTGTCAAATCTCCCTCTGCTTCCCTCTTGTAAGGACATATGTGATTGCATTTAGGGTCCACTTGGGTAATCGCCCTATCTCGAAACCCTTATCTTAATCAGATCTGCAAAGACTTTACCATACAAGGTAAAAAGTATAGCTCCAGGGATTAGGACACAGATCTCTTGCTCTCTTTTTGTTTTTTAAGTTAATGTATTAATTTTTTGAGGAAGGGGGGTGAGAAGGGAGGGGCAGAGAGAGGAAGAGAGAAGATCCCAAGCAGTCTCTGCACTGACAGTGGGGCTCCAACTCATGAACTCTGAGATCATGACTTGAGCTGAAACCAAGAACTGGATGCTTAACTGACTGAGCCACCCAGTCACTCCAGGACACAGATATCTCTTTGTGTGTGGAGGGGGAGGGCATTTTTTCAGCTCACCATACCACACTTTGCAGATTTGGAAACAAAGGGATTAAGTTCACTTGCCCAAGTACACACAGGCTTTAAGCAGCGGGGTCTGGATTTGAATTTACATCTATTTGATCTCAGAGTCTGTCTCTCTGTCCCTTCTTCTCTCCCTCTATCCTTAAATAATGAGTAATAACCCCAAGACACTTGCATTGTTGCTTTATTCTGAGTCAAGTTTAAATGTAAAAGCCCCGCGTTCAGAATTCAAAGAGCAGGCTGTACCAGGAGAAATCACTGATGACACAGGCCCGCACTCTAGGTTAGCTCAAACTTGCATTTATTTCCTTCATTATGGAAGCAGGTAGTGAGGTGTTGAGGAGAGCAGGCTGAGAGGGGCACACTCCTCATGAGGATGGGTCAGTATCTCATTACTTTGGCTGCTGCTGACTCTAAGCTGGTGTGTTAGGGGCCTCTGCCAGCAGGATTTCCTTCTGCCTGGGAAGCTGGAGTCACTTCCCATTCTGTGTGTTGCAGTCGGCACGAAACCTAATCCAGTTGCTCCTTTACAGATGTGGAGAGGCAGATGCCCAGCCCAGCCGCCATGGTAGAATTTTCTTTTTGAAGTTTATTTATTTATTTTGAGACAGAGAGAGAGAGAGAGAGAGAGAGAGAGACAACAAGTGTGGGAGAGGGGCAGAGAGAGAAGGAAAGAGAGAACCCCAAGCCGGCTCCCCATGTCAGCACAGAGCCTGACGCGGGGCTCCATCCCAGGAACCATGAGATCATGACCTGAGCCAAAACCATGAGTCGGATGCTTAGCTGACTGAGCCACCCAGGTGCCCCTGTGGTAGAATTTTTACTGTGGGCCTGAGGACCACAGCTGCAAGGAGTATTGGTCCATTGGCTTTTATTTATACTCAAACAACTTTTCACATTACTCACCTTTTAGGTGTAAATATGCTTTTCCCTTCTCAAAAAATACTATGGTCAAAACCATACATTTTATATAAAAATATTTATAATATTTCTTATTAACAATGTGTTTAACATAGTGTGGTGAAAACACTCTGCCAAAACAAATTCGCTTGAAGGGAGTGACAAAACATCTTTGCAGAATATTTAAATCACACAAGTCATACTTGTACATATTCAAACAATGCAAAGGCGGATAGGACATTCCTTCCTTAGAGGTAACCACTGAAAAGTGAATAATTTGGGGTGCATCCTTCCAGTCCTCTGTTTATATAGTTTTACATGAGTATCTAATATATTTGTTTTTATTTTCAATACATGGGATCATATTTTGACTACTTGTTCTTTTTTTAAGAATTTTAAAATTTATTTTGAGAGAAAACGTGCTCCCATGTAAGCTCAAGCAGGGGAGGGGCAGAGAGAGAGAGAGAATCCAAAGTGCAGAGCCTGACATGGGGCTTGATCTCATGACTATGAGATCATGACCTGAGCTGAAATCAAGAGTCAGAAGCTTAACCAACTGAGCCACCCAAGCACCCCTTGACTACTTGCTTTTTAAAATTAACAGTGAACTTTAGAAGTGTTTACAGATGAACTTAGAAAAAGTTGTATAGTATCCCAAGATGTGGATACATAATCCCATAATGTATTTACTCCCTTATTGGACATATGTTAAATGGTGCTTTTTCTGTTATTAAGACAGTGCTATGACAGGCATTACTTTACGTGTAGCTTGAGTGTTTGTGTAACAGTACACAGGGGTGGATTTTAAAAGTGGCATACTCTTTCCACTGTAGCAAAAATGGGAAGATTGGTACAAAGCTAGCCAGATTTGAGTCAGAGAGCTCCTCTGAGATCTCAAAAGTTTTAAACTCTGCAGCCAGAGTTCATACTATGCTATAGATGAGGTCTTCTGCCAATTCTACTTTCTCACAAAGCTCCTTGAGGGATGTCTTCAAGAATTCATCTTCCGGTCTTTCCCACATGCCCATTGCTGCCCTTGAAGCTGATTGTGGCTCTCTTCATGTTACTAGGATAACTTCATATTTCTATTGCTTCCTTTCATGGTGTATTAATTATGATTTTGTTTGGCTGCAACATAGCACACTTGACTGTAATGACTTTGCCACGTGGGTTCAGTTTGCTTACACAGGAACAAATCCAGAGGGTGTTGTACGGATCTGGCATGACAGCTCCATGACACCACTGGAGACTGGGCTTCCTCTGTCTTCCTGCTCTGTCATCCTTTGCATCTCTCTTATCCTCATGGCTGCAAAATGGCTGCTTTGCCTCCAGGCATGGCATCTGCATCCTAAGCTAGAACATGGGAGGGGCAATGGGCAAAGGACAAAGACAAAGTCTGTATGCCAGCTGAGGCTGTCATTTTATAAAGAGCTTTCCTGGAAGCTTCAACCAGTGACCTCTGCTTACATCTCTCTTTCCAGAACAGGAATACATGTTTTTTTCTGGTTGCAAAGTTTCAGCGGAGATGAGCATATTTAACAGGGTTCTTTGTGGCCAAACTGTGGGTTTGGTTAATAGAAATGGAGGGAAGAATGGAGATTGGGTAGAAACAAGCAGCACCATACTTGGTGATTCAGGTGAAAATGTCTTGAATAAAGCCCTAAAAAGGTGGAATATTCATCACTGATTCTGTTATAGGTAAAGGCATTTAAATGCTTGCTATATATAACACTGTAACAATAATATTGCAAATAAGAAATTACCTCTTCTACTGTGCTAGAAAAAAAGAATCTTTTTCATTTTTCTACACTTCATTCTGGCCCCACTGAATATATGCACTTGTGATTTTTTCTTTCATACCTTCTATATGCATACAGTCTAGGATAAATTAAATTAAAAAAAATTTTTTTTCAACGTTTTTATTTATTTTTGGGACAGAGAGAGACAGAGCATGAACGGGGGAGGGGCAGAGAGAGAGGGAGACACAGAATCGGAAACAGGCTCCAGGCTCCGAGCCATCAGCCCAGAGCCTGACGCGGGGCTCGAACTCACGGACCGCGAGATCGTGACCTGGCTGAAGTCGGACGCTTAACCGACTGCGCCACCCAGGTGCCCCTAGGATAAATTAAATTTAATATTCTTTACTTTTCAACTTTCTGTAAGTATTTTAATACTCTGCTGCCCAATTTTCTAAATATTCATGTAAAAGAATTAGAGTTGGGGCACCTGGGTGGCTCAGTCGGTTAAGCGTCCGACTTCGGCTCAGGTCGCAATCTCACGGTTTGTGAGTTCGAGCCCCGCATCGGGCTCTGGGCTGATGGCTCAGAGCCTGGAGCCTGCTTCCGATTCTGTGTCTCCCTCTCTCTCTGCCCTTCCCCCATTCATGCTCTGTCTCTCTCTGTCTCAAAACTAAAAAAAAAAAAAAAAAAAAGAATTAGAGTAGATTCCACTAGTTTGATTTATTTATTTATTTATTTATTTATTTATTTAAATCCTACAATGTTATATATTTAGATATTTTCCATTTTAAAAAGATAATGTTACAAGGACTTTTTTCATATATCACTTTTTATTTCTTTAGGACTCATCCTTTATGGACACATTTCAATAAAATGAACTATGGTTGAAGTATATGAGCATTTTTATGATTGTCAGGAAAGGCACCATGCTATTTTTGGGAAAAGTTTTTACCAAGTTATATTCTCATTATCACTGCATATCCGTATCCTTTTTATCACATTAAAAAAAGAAGAAGAAGAATGAAATGAAGGGAAACAAAGAAGGGGGGGGGGGGGCGTGGGAAAGGAGTTGTCCAGGATTGAATCAGCCCTGCCCTCTTGTGGTAAATCTTAAAATTTCAATGCAGGCTTTTTCTTTCTCAAGGGCTTGTGTTCAGAATGTTGTGCATAATGCTGTTGTTAGCCACTGATATTTTCAAATAAAAGTGGGGACCTCAGTATTAGTTTTACAGACTCAGAGAACAGGAATAATTTGGGCTTGAAATCCACAACAGTACCCAAGAAACGACCTACAATAGATCTGTATGGGAGCAGATAAATTCTTGTTCTGTTGATTAGGAATTGGTGGCATTGCTTGGGAAGCAGTCTTCTGAAGGGGACAGTCCTTAAATGATGATTTAAAGAAATGGAGAATATTTGGTTTAAGACTGATATCTATATGTATATCTATATCTATATCCATGTCTATCTCTCTCTCTTTCTCTCTCTCTCTCTCTCTCTGTCTCTATATCATCTATCTATGGAGAGAGAGAGAGAGAGAGAGAGAGAGAGAGAGAGAAAGAGAGGGAGAGATCCAGAGGAAACAAAGCCTAATTATTGTACTTTTCAAGTGAAGAGACAGAATCATAGCACTTAGGGGGCTTTCCCAAATAAAAACTCCAGTAAATAACACAGAGCCCGTAGTTGCTCTGTTAGCCCTGGCTTTTGCTACTGGACTCCGTGGTCTTTCTGTTAGATTTCTTCTTAAAGAGTATGAGCACCAAATGAGATAGTATCTGGGGAGTGCTTTGAGAAATATTCAGTACAAGCACAAGCAAGCAGAATTATTAGTAGATATAGCAGAAAGGCTATAGCAAAGTGTGATTTATATCTGTGGCAGAGTTAGTTTGCCTAAAATCCCTGAAATGGCAGAATTCAAAAGGTTTTTAAAAAATTCATTTTGGTCCACTCATCTTACTGGTAGAATAAATACATCAGAACTAACTGATGTAGTAACTACTACATGTAGTAACTACTACATGTATATGTAGTGCTTAACATAGTGCTGGAGCATAGCATTGATCTGAAACTGTTAAATAATAATCACTACCCCTGTATGTTTGGCCTGTCCTACATGTTTTACGTATATTAATTATATATTAATTTTTCAGTCATCACAACCACCTGATGAAGTAGATCTTATTTTTTAAATTTATTTATTTATTTATTTATTTATTTATTTATTTATTTATTTATAGAGAGCAGGGGAAGAGACCTAGAGAGAGGGAGAGAGAGAGAATCCCCAGCAGGCTCTGTGCTGTCAGAGTGAAGCCTGACCTGGGGCGCAGGCTCACCAACCATGAGATCATGACCTGAGCTGAAATCCGGAGTCAGGTGCTTAACCGACTGAGCCACCCAGTAGATTCTATTTTTAATTCCTTTTTATGAGGAACCTGATGCCTGGAGGGGTTAAGTAACTTGCTATGATCATACAGCTTTAAGTGGCAGATCCAGGATTTGACTATAGGCAGTCTTACTGTCTCCCTAAACTACCTTTAATGACATCTAGTGCTCAGACTAGAAGCCCATTTCCTGGCTACTATTTAACACACTGTATCTTCTCTGTTATGCATGGCTCTATCTTATGCTGGAAAATAGGAGGTCTCCTCAGATCTTTTTAGACAAGTAACAATGTAAGTTTATGGAGAGTCCATGTATTATAAAAATGAAGTGTTACAGCCGAAAAGTAAATATTTAATTTGTTTCCTTTAGTCATAGCAGTGGAGAAAGAGATATGCCAGGATCTTTTTCTTCTCAATACCAGAAGGGAGACGATGTAAAGAGACTCCTTTTTCATTCAAAAGTCAACTAATGTTTACTGAGTGGTTTTTTTAACATAAGGGCTGAGTTTACCTTGATGAGTAAGGTAGATGGGGTGTCTGCCCTCAAGGTACTTAGATTTTTGAGGAAATGAGTGTCAATTAACTGATCACAAGGGCAAATGTGATAGTTGTAAGGAAAAAAAGGGAGAATATATGGCAGAGTATAACACTGACCCATCTTAATATAGAAAGTGAGAGAAGGTTTCCTAAGGAAGTGACATTTCAGGAGGAAGAGCACTTCAGGAGGAGGGAATAGGGTGGGCAAATATTGTCACAGGAGGGAATATGACCCCCATAAGGAACTGAAAGATGACTGTGGCAGGAGCATTGCAGAGCAGGAGAATACAGGTGAGATGAAATGTAGGTGATGGACAGATCGCACAAAGCTTTTTTGGATCTGTGAATGGTTTTGATCTTTCTCCCAAGAGCAATAGGGAAATGATTAAAAGGCTTCAAGCTTGTGTGTGGGTGGGTGGGGGGAGTGGGTGTGTGTGTGTCAATCTTGCAATAGTCTGAAGAATGGATTGGAAAGAAGCATTGGTAAGAATTTGGCTAGGAGATGCCCTTTTAGTACTGGATGGGAAGATAATGTTTTGGATCAAAGTAGAGGCAAGGCAAAAAAGTAAGTGGAATTAATAGATATTTAGGAGGTAAACTTGAGAAAATTTGGCAATGGAACAAATATGGTAGATGGCAGAAGGAGATTGTAAAGGAAGCCTTCAGGTTTCTTGGAATGCAACAGATGGTACCACCCTTCATTGAAATAAAGAATATGGGAAGGATGGGGATGGGGGAACAGAGCTCCTTTTTAGACTTCAAGTGTTAAATATAAGGAGGTAGTTGGGTTCGTGAAACTAGAATGTCAAAGAGATAGCAGGAGATAAAAACTTGGTCATCAATGAAGCACAAAGAATCATGGATGAAATTGCCTAGAGAGAGTGTGTAGCAAGAAGAGGGGCTGGATGAGTCTAGAAGAACTCTACTATTCAATGGCCAGAAAAAGGAACGTGAGCTTGCAAAAGAGACAGAGGAAGAGTTGAAAGTCAGAGAAAAACTAAGAGTGGTGTCACAGAGGATGCAGAACGAATATTTTCAAAAAGAAGTAAGTAATCAGTTGTCAAACATGCTAAAAGGCCAGGAGAAGTAACACTGCAAATGTCCATCGGATTTAGCTGCATGAAGGTCTTAGATGATCTTAGCATGATGGAAGCCAGATTGGATGTGTTACAGAGAATAGGTAAGGAAATGGAGATGGGAGAATAGAACGGTAGCTGAATTCGTCGAGGTTCTCCAGAGAAAAAGAACCAATTATATTTAAAATTCATCTTTATATGAAAACATTTATTATAAGGAATTGGCTCATGTAACTATGGTGGCTGACAAGTCCAAGGCCTGAAGGATGCAAGCTGGAGACCCAGGAGAGCCATGAGTATACTTCCAACCCAAATGCTGGCACTCTCCAGACCCAGGAAATGCTAATGTTTCAGTTAGAACTTGAAGGCAGGAAAAAGCCAGTGTTCCCATTTAGAGGCAATCAAGCAGAGGAATTCTTCCTTGTTCAGGGAATGGGGTCAGCCTTTTTTGTTCTATTCAAGCCTTCAACTAATTGTGTGATGCCCATTCACATTAGGGAGGGCAATCTGCTTTACTCATCTACTGATTTAAATGTTAATCTCCTCCAAAAACACCCCAACAGATACACCCAAAATAACGTTTGACTAAATATCTGGCCACACCATGGCTCAGTTAAGTGGACACAAAAAATTCTACTGAGAGACCAAATACTAGGAGAACGGAAAATACCCACTAGGTTAGTTGACATGGTAGAGAGATGGAATCAAAGTCATACCAGAGATAGCTGAAGAGTAACTGAGAGGTAATGACCTATAGATGTTTTATTTGAGAAGTTTTGCTATGAAGGAGAGGAAAATGGAATGTCCAAGTTACAGTCTCTTCCTTCCTTCCTTCCTTCCTTCCTTCCTTCCTTCCTTCCTTCCTTCCTTCCTAATAGCAGAGAATTAAAAATATTTTGAATGGGAAGATCAACCCAAAATAAAAGAGATAATAAATATTATAAAGCTCTTGAGAAGTAGGAGTGGATGAGATCCTTGCCTTTCCTTTTCCATCTGCCTGTCAAATCTCAATCCATAATACCAGTGGGAACACCTGGGACCCTCACTGGACTAAACATTGTTGTCATGATTTTCATCACCACCATCCTTAGCATCATCAAGAAGCATTGCAAATTTCCAAATGGCATAAGGCATAATGTTCTAAAGCTCTAGAAGAGAAACATAATTTTTGCCTTATCTGCTCTATTTCAAACCCTGGCTGGAAGGGATAGTTCAGCCTGGTCTGCCTTAGACAGCATGCACACAGCTGAAGGAAGTACAGAATTTTTTGCTTATCTGTGAAAATTTCTTTCTTCATTCCATGTACCAAGTTGACACCATGTTCAGGAATAGTGAAGATCATAAAAACCCATTCTGAAGATGTTTCAATTTAAAATATTAAGAGTTGAACCATTAGGGATTTCTGAACCTTTGTGCTCAATGTTAAAAATTTGTATAAATGGTCAAATTTGCCTTTATTTTGTTTAATCCTTTTGCTTTCAACATTTATTGAAGAAGCATTTGTGGAGCATTTATCAGATGCTACCAGTATGCCTGGCAGTCTAGGAATAGAATGGTGAACAAGAAATGCTTCCTGCTTTCAAAGGATTTGCAGTGTGGTATGACTAAGATAAATACAAACTAGTAAATAAGTCACTTACAAGTAATAGCATTAGTCATGTTGAGAACATGGTGTCACATAAGCACATAGAAGGGGCGCTGGTCTTGGAGGGTCTGGGAAGTCTCTTTTTGAGATGTAATTTGGAAGTTGTGACCTGAAAAAAATGATTAGAGTCCTGGTGAAGTGAAAAAGGAGGGGAAAAAAAGAGATTTTTTTCTTTTTTCTTTTTCTTTCTTTCTTTCTTTCTTTTTTTCTTTCTTCCTTCCTTCCTTCCTTCCTTCCTTCCTTCCTTCCTTCCTTCCTTCCTCCTTCTCTCTCTCTCTTTATCTCTCTCTTTGTTACAGAGAGAACAACCTAGGCAACCCAGGGCATGGGGGAGGTAAATCTTGGTGCATTCAGAGTCACCTCAAATTTAGCACAAAGTGCAAGGGAAAATGGCAAAAGGTGAGGATGAAGTAAACAGAGGATAGTTCAGGAAGGGAAGATCCAGCAATAACACTAGCAAATACTTCTCTAGTGCCTAGTTGAGCTAGGCTTTATGCATAACAATTCACTTAATCTGTATAAATGCCCAAAGGTAAGGAATATCATTGTCTCCACCACATAGAAGAGAAGTATAGTAAGATGTAGCAACTTACCCAAAGTCACACTAGTGACCAGTCATGCTAGTAAGGGTGGAAGAGGAGCTTAAACAGTCTGTTTACAGAGTGTGCTCTGACTACTACACCACACAGCCTCTCAAGGATAAAGCCTTGGGAGAGAATCAGACCGTGTCCCAAAGCACAGCAGTGATGTGTAGCCAGAACTGTGTTTTGGAAAGGTCACTGAAGGTACTCTGAAAAAAAAAATAATGCATACGAGCAGGTCTGGAAGCAAGGGAAGAAGTGGAAATCAAAACCAGGAAATCTCCTGGTTGGGAGGAGAGGAGAATGGGAAACCTAAAAATGTAACCTTAAGTAAGTAAAGAAAATGGTGAAATTTCAAATATTCTGTTGGATATTTGAATGATTAGTGTACAAATTCAAAGAAGATGCCTCTTGGACAGTGATATCAGCAAGATGGCTAAATAAGACATCCTTCACTAGTATCCCCTCAGCAGTTTGGCATCCATCCACAGACAAAAGTACCTTTGAAGACAGCTGTGGGATCCAGGTGGGAGATTGTGAAACCCTGGTGCAGTCCAAGAATGAGGAGAGCTGTTTTGTGAGGATAAGTCTATACCTAGGCAGTTGACTCACTGACTTTAGTCTTAGCTATGGACCTAGAAGCAGCTCTATACTCCTGAGGACTCACCTATAGCTCTGTTTAGCTTTGGTTCTGTCACCAGCACCTCATGCCAAGGAACCTAGGAGAAGTCTTACCCAACTATAAAAGGCAAAGAGACCTCAGTCCCAGCTGTGGACTCCAAAATGACCCATGAACCAGCTCCAGCCCCTCGCAGCTGCAGTCTGGGAGTCCCTGGAGAAAACCAACTTAGTCAGTCATCCGCAGATGAGAAAGCTTTTGTGAAAGTCCAGGAGTCCAGTGGAGAAGTTACAGCATACTGCTGGAGCAAACAATCTGAGATTGGATGTGTTGGAGAGGATAAGAGGGAAAGAATCTTAATGACTCTACCAAAAAACTGCTAGAACTAATCAACAAATTCAGTAAAGTTACAGGATAAAAAATCAACATGTAGAAATCAGTTTATTTCTATACACTAACAATGAAATATCTGAAAAAGAAACAAAGAGAACAATCCTATTGTTAGCCTTAAAAACAATAAAATATGTAGGAATGAATCTAATCAAGGAGGTGAACTTCTGTACACTGAAATCAATGACTTTAATGAAAGTAATGAAGAAGATACAAACAAATGGAAAGATATCCCATGTCCATTGAAAGCATTGAAATTGAAAGCATTAATATTATTAAAATGCACATATTATCCAAAGCCAACTGTATTTCTTAAAATTTTTTTAAATGTTTATTTATTTTTGTGAGAGAGAGAGAAGACAGAGCACAAGCAGGGAGGGGGATTGCAGAGAGAGAGGTAGACACAGAATATACAACAGGCTTCAGGCTCTGAGCTGTCAGCACAGAGCCTGATGCAGGGACTAAACTTACGAACCCTGAGATCATGACCTGAGCCAAAGTTGGACACTTAACCAACTGAGCCACCCAGGCATCCCCAAAGCCATCTGTAATTTCAATGCAATCCCTATAAAAACTCCAATGGCATTTTTCACAGAAATGAGAAAAATCAATCCTAAAACTTGGATGGAAGCAGAAAAGACTCTGAATATCCAAAGCAATCCTGGGAAAGAACAAAGCTGGAAGCATCACAATTTCTGATTTCAAACTGTATTACAAAGCAATAGTAATTAAAACATTCTGGCATTGTCACATAGATTAATGGAACAAAATAGATAATCCAGAAATAAACCCATACATATATAGTTAACTAATTTCAACAAAGGCACCAAAAATGTACAATGGGGAAAAGATAGTCTCTTCAGTAAATGGTGTTGGAAAAACTAGACTTCCACATGCAAAAGAATGAAACTGGACCTTTATCTTACACTATATACAAAAATCCCTTAGAATGGATTAAAGACTTAAGGGTAAGACCCCAAAACTGGAAAACTCTAGAAGAAAATGCAGGGGATAATTTCCTTGACATGGGTCTTGGCAATGATTTTTTGGATTTGACACAAAATGCAAACAACAAAAGCAAAAACAAATAAATGGGACTATGTGAAACTATAAAGCCTCTGCACAGCAAAAGAAATAATCAACAAAATGAAAAGATAATCTATGGAATAGGAGAAAATATTTGCAAGCCTATACATCTGATAGAGAGTTACTATCTAAAAAATATAAGGAATTAATATGACTCAGTAGCAGAAAACTCAAACAACCCAATTAAAAAATGGACAGAGGAGCTGAATAGACATTCCTATAAAGAAGACATAAAAATGGTCAACAGGTACATGTAAAGATGGTCAACATCATTAATCATCAGGAAATGCAAATCAAAAATTCCAACTACATATCATCTTACACCTGTTAGAATGGCTATCATCAAACAGACAAGAGATCACAGGTATTCTTGAGGATGTGGAGAAAAGGGAACACTTGTGTACTGTTGCTGGGAATGTTGTTACAGCCACTGTGGAAAATATGGAGGTTCTCAAGAAATTAAAAACAGAACTACCTTATGATCCAGAAATTCCACTTCTGGGTATATATGCAAAGGAAATGAAATCAGGATGTTGAAGATATATCTGCACACTGATGTTCATTGAAGCATTATTCACAATAGCCAAGACATGGGAACAACCGAAGTGTCCACTGATGGATGAATACATAAAGGAGATGTAGTACACACACACACACACACACACACACACCCCATAGGAATATTATTCAGCCATAAGAAAAAGGGAAATCTTGCCATTCATGACACCTTACGTGGACCTCAAGGACATGCTAAGTGAAATAAAAAGAGAAAGACAAATATTGTATGATCTCACTTATATTTGAAATCTAAAAAACCAAACTAATAGAAACAGAGAGTAGAATGGTGGTTGCCAGGCACTGGGGGGCAGTGGAAAAATGGGAAGATGTTAGTCAAAGTGTACGAACTTCCAGTTATAAGATGGAAAAGTTCTGAGGATCGAATATACATCATGATTGATTATAGTTAATAATACTGTATTATACCCTTGAAGGTTTCTGACAGAATAAATATTAAATGTACTAACCACACACACAAATAATGATAATTATGTCAGGTGATGGAGCTGTTATCTAGTCCTACTGTCATCACCTCACAGTATCTACATGTATCAAATCTTCTGTACACCTTAAACTTACACAATGTTGTATGTCATTCTATCTCAACAAAGTTGGAAAACGCTTCAATAAAGTAGACATATCTTTGTTTAGCAAGGCCCATTAATAATTCTTTGGATCTACAAACGTAGGCCTGGGGCTTTGGTGAGAGGGGGCAGAAGGCAGTAAATTGCCACTGTTCTGAGTGACAACCCAGCAGGAATAGGAAGTATGTACATAAACAGAAGGTCAGTGGTTAGGCGGAGACAGGCCATCAGAGACTGATGATTTTAGAGACCCTACAAAGGAGCAAGCCAGTGAGGAATTCCCTGCAGAGATGGAGAATGGTGGATACATTTTGGGAACTCCAATGTCTACTCTCAATTTGAAGTTGGTGTACCTTCTGTGGTATCTTCACTCCTGAACTCTCAGAACTGGTCTGGCTCCTCCTCCTGCCTTGGATCAGTAGTGCTTGGAGAAGAAAGGAGGCATGGGCGGGGGTGGGGGGGTGGGGGGGTGGGGGGGTGGAGGAGGTGTGAGGCTGAATACAGTCTTGGTGGTAGAAGGTGCAGGGAGACCTGACTCGGGTGACATTCTGGAGGAAGGGGACCCTTGAAAGATGGGAGGCCAGCATCTGGGTGACTTAAGCAATAACAGTCAAGAGTTGACAATCATCCTGGTAGAGGAAGTGAGAGTTTCTTTGGCAAAACAGAACAGAAGCCTGTAAATTATTTTAGGGCATAGTTGGTTTGAATAGTGCACACAGGCTTAAAAATTTTCAGTTTAATGAGAGGCAAAAAACGAATGAAAATATGAGAACTAACATCGAATAGATACACAAGCAACTGTAGTGGCAAAGCGCTGCTTTGGGACATTTTGAATTGCAAAGGAAGGGTGTGATCAGGGAAAAGTTCAGGAAGTGAGAAGCATGGTGTCCTACTCCACGTGGTGGGCTCGATTTTCACTGAAGCTTCAGGCTTCCTTCCATTTTCTCGCCTAGGGCTCACTTGTTTATTCCTTTGTTCCTACTCTTTTTTTTTTCTTTTTAATGTTTATTTTCATTTTTGTGTGTGAGAGAGACAGAGCGTGAGTGGGGCAGGGGCAGAGACAGAAGGAGACACAGAATCTGAAGCAGCTTCCAGGCTCTGAGCTGTCAGCACAAAGCCTGATGCAGGGCTCGAACTCACAAACCATGAGATCATGACCTGAGCCAAGTCGGAAGTTTAACCGACTGAACCGCCCAGACACACCCCTGTTCCTACTCTTTTAGTAGGAACCCCAAGGATGCACAGGGATAGAGGAAGGCACCTATGCCCCTTTACCTGAAAACTCTTGGAGGAAATCATTGGGGAAGAGCAAGCAGTGAGTGGAGGAGAGAGAATAGAACATTCTGAGCGGCAGGATAGGGTTGTTTGTAGTCATAGAGAAATCACGCAAGAGGAGCAGTGAGCTTGGCTTAGCCCTGAGTATGGTGGGAGCAATATCCAGCTCATGTACTCTAAAGGACCTACTATGTGCTAGGCTCTGAACTACAAATTTTACACACATTCTCTCATTCTCTCGTCTCAGTTACCCAGTGAGCTGTGCACTATTATCATCATCTTTTTACAGATGAAGAAATTGAGGTCCAAGGATGATTAATAAGTAAGTTGTTTGTTTTTTTTTTTTGTAGTTTCAAGTTTTTATTTAAATTCCAGTTAGCATACAGTGTAATATTAGTTTCAGGAGTAGAACCTAGTGATTCATGTCTTGCATACGAACCCAGTTCTCATCCCAACAAATGCCCTCCTTATTACCCGTCACCCATTTAGCCCATCCCCTGCCCACCTCCTCTCCAGCAACCCTCAGTTTTGTTCTCTATAGTTAAGAATCTGTTTTATGAAAAAAAAAAAACAAGAAAAAAGAAAAAAAAAGAGCCTGTTTTATGGTTTGCCTCTTTTTTTTTCCTGTGCTCATTTGTTAAATTCCACATATGCGTGAAATCATATGGCATTTGTCTTTCTCTAACTGATTTATTTCACTTAGCATAATACTGTCTAGCTCCAGAAATAAGTAAGTTTTTAAAATCACACAACTGGTAATTGGCAGAGGCATTTAATCTCAAATCCTGCTCAGATTCAAAGCTATTCCTAGACCTGTCATATGTGTTGTGGCGTGTTAGATGCACGCCAGGACAGGACAGCAACGTTTCTAGTACCGGCACTTGGAAGGCACACATCAATTTCTTGGGCCCGTAGTTCAGTCTTCAAGTCCTGCTTGAGGTATAGAACACTGTGGCAAATCAAGTCATTCTCATCTAGTGGCTTGGGGGCCTGAAATACAAAGATTCAGTCTGTATTGTAAAGACAATGAGCAGATAGGCCAGTACTAGAGTTTTACTCATTTCCAGGGTAGATTATTTAATTCTGTCGCATACTGTGCAGAATTAGGTTTCTGTGCACTTAATTGTTTTTGGTCTCAGAAGAAACTAATCTATGAATAACAACTACGGAGTGCAGCTTGTGAATAATAAAGTGAGAAACTTCATTTTCCAGTTGTTTTATTCCACTGCTGTTCCATTTACATGGGGAGCAAGGGAGCAAGGATTTCAGATTAATTGCAGTACAGCACATTGAATAATGCAGGTCAGTGGCTGCGTTGCTCACGGGGAAATGCTTTTAATGGGTCCTTTCAAAAGTAGATTTTAAACAATGTCCTGAAAGATTTACTTGCAGATTTTTAAAAAGCGTGTCTTAACAAAGCTATTTTGAGGAGATTTTTTTCATTATTGTTCAGTATAAACTACATAAATGCCTTTTACTGATGGCTCAACATTTGAGTGTCTCTCATAAACCCACAAGCCTGGTGAACTAAAATTGGAATCTAGCATTGGAAGTCTAATGCAAGAAGTCTGGGACTGATTGAGGCTACTTTGAAGATCATATTTTAACTGTTGTGGCTGAGAACATGGCCTATTGCCTGTACTTTCAAAATCTCCAGGAATACCATACCGCCTGCCACACCCCCCCCCCCCCCCCCCCCCCCCCGTTTCCTTTCTTGTTCAGGTTTTCTAGAGCCCTTGCTGGGCTTCCTTCCATCTGCAAAGAAGCGGGAGAAGGTGCTAAAGTCATCTGTAAAGGCTAACGACTTTTATTACCAGTAAGAATATTCTTCCTTCTTTTACGATCAGCACATGAAAAATAACATTCCGACTTGGTGGTAAACTACCACGGAAAAAGATTAAATCTGTTACCTGGTGAATAAATACAAATAGTTAAGAATGAATTTTTGTTTCATCGTTTGGCCTCTGCTAGTTCAGAATTCCACTATCTGGGAAGATTTAATATCAGAGAAGTAAAAGCCCTGTTTCGCCACTATTTCATGGGGATTGCTGTCACTTAAAATGAATTTCTTGTACCTTACCTTCTCTTTCTCAGCCAAGATTTAGGCTGCAGGAAGGAGAGCAATAGTTTTAGAGGCAATATGATCATTTAAATGCCATCTCTAAGCTTTGGGTTATTCAGACAAATTATCCAGATTCTTGATTTTTTTTCTTTCATGTTGTATGTTTTATACCATTTTTGCCTCACAGACTAATATACTTGGTTTAAAGACTTCCGCAAAAGTGGGTGGTTACTGCAATTAAGTAGGGTAACAATTAATAACTATATGATATTTGATCAGATTGGCTCTTTTCTCAAGTTCCCTCAGCCTCATCACTCATATCTTTTAAAGGATCTTTTTGTTGTTGTTGTTACCCAAAAGGTTTATTTTTCCTTCTCTGTGTTCTCTCTGATACAGAGTTCTGGCCAGCTGTGTTCTGGCCAGCTGTATGACCTTGGACAAGATACTGAACTTGGCTAAGTGGATTGTCCTCATCTATAAAACGGGGACATACTTTGCTGTCTGCCAGGAGACTTCAAGGCTTGAATGAGGCAGCATCTGCGGAGCTCTTTGTGAACTGCAAAGCCACTTGTACTGTAAAGTATTAATGAACTGCCCATTCTACTCCCTAATGTATGTACTTTTACCGCTGGTTGTGATGTCGCACAATCCACTATCTCAGATAGGCTTCCATTATTTCTTTAATGCCCTGCACAGCTAAACATCTGTCCCTGGCTTCTTCGTGTCTTCCTGGAGGGCAGATCTCTTTAGTCTGCTCCTGGCTAAAGGCTATCATCAGAGAAAGTACAACTTGCTTTTTCTGAAACCAAAGACATTTCAGCTTTGAATTCCTAGTCATTATGCTATTTATTGATTGTGCACATGTTTATTGTGCCTATTCTGTCAGACCCTGTTCTCAGAACTGAGATTTGGTCACCTGATGGATGTCTTCTGTTTGCCCCTGCAGATCTGGACTCCAGCCTTCTCCAGTCTGCTCTTTACCCCCAGAGGCTGATCTGTGGGGACTGCTGGCTCCCTTTAGGGTTCAGTTCCAGAAAGGGTCCGCAGGCAGTTTAAGGGATGGTTGGAGGGAGGGAGTTAAGGCATGTATTTTCCAGGCTCCCTTCTAAAGAGAGACCGTGGGCCAGCAGTACCCTTCCACTATAGGTCCTCTCTCTTGTTGTTGGTCCTCTCCAACAGCCTCTCATTCTCTGGGCTCCAGTGCCCTTTAGGCCGAGAAGTGACTCAGGCCCTGAGTGCTGCACTGCCCCTGTGCAACAGAAGTCATGCAGTAGTCCCTTGGTAAATGGTCTCTTATTAAACTTTCTCCAGCTACTCATCTGCTTCCTGCTGGGGCCCTGGTAGATTTAAGCAATAAACAAGATGTAGAAGACCTTGCTCTTTATGGGACTTACATCCTAGAGGGGAAGATAGATAATTAACAAACAACAATAAGCAAAATCATAATCATAATAAATAGTGATATTACCTTTGTGAAAAGAAAAGTTTATTTGATAGAAAGAATCTAGGGTGTTGGGCAAGGTACAACGTTAGACAGGGTAGCAGGAAAAACTTTTTAAAATTTTATTCAATGTTTATTTTTGAGAGAGAGAGAGAGAGAGAGAGAGAGAGAGAGGAAGAAAGAGAGACAGAGTGCAAGTGGGGGAGGGGCAGAGAGAGAGGGAGACACAGAATAGGAGGCAGGCTCCAGGCTCTGAGCTGTCGGCACAGAGCCTGATGCAGGGTGGACTGCGAGATCATGACCTGAGCTAAAGTCAGATGCTCAACCGACTGAGCCACCCAGGCGCCCCAGCAGGGGAAACTTTTCAGAGGAGGTAATATTTAATTTGAGATCATATTGACAAAGTGATGAGGGAGAATAAAGTGCAGGCAGAGGAAAAGCACTGGTACAAAGGTCCTGAGGTAGGAATGAGAACAAAGAACATAGAGAAGGCTGGAGTGGCTGGACATCATGAATTCAGAGTGTAAGGGTAGGAAATAAGGAAATCCTGAAAGTGACCAAGTGTCAAGGCACCCAGCCTAACAATGATAATATAGTAGTATAAGATATTTGGTTGGTAAGGTACATGCTCCAAGATGTTTTGTTACATATACCAGATATTTCTGCCTACCTACCTGGAGATTTCAGAAGGACAACAGATGAATAATAATTTCCCCTCACTGGAAAATACAAGTCTTATTTGTATCTCTGAATTATATTTTTCAAAAATTGCACTGTGTTTTTTACAGGTCAGGGTCAAACATTCTCCATCCCTCCTCTCTAGATTCTTTTTTAAAAAACATGCCTTGGGCTTCTGTCTCAGTCTGCCATTTTCCATCTCTGCGTGTCATCCACATGTCTAGACCTGGGAATGTTTTATGCCTTTTCAAAACTCTCTTCCAGAGAGCAAGCCAGTCATGCTTACAGCTCATTACTTCTCAGATCAAGCTTCCCTTGTGATTTCCCCCCTTAAAAAATGTAGAACCAGTGCCTCTGATACCATGTTCGGGAAGATCAGGCCCCTCACTGCAGGTGTCCGACTCTTGTAAAACTTTCTTATCTCACAACCCTACAAGCCTTGCGGCTGTCTTCACAGTGGTACTGGGAGCCTCCAACACAGCAGCTGAGTCTACAGTTGGACCGCCTACAATGCCCTGATGATCACAGATATGGTGAAGGGGAGCAAAATATACCACTTCAAGATAGGCCTTTTTGGCATATTGATTATTTTGAGCTGGTTATTTTTAAGAGACTGCAGACATGGGAGAAGCACTGAAAACTGAGCAGATGTTACCCTTTTGTAAGAGACATTTACATTTATAAGGGGAATCTTCATTTGTAAGACTGTCTTCCTCTCTGTTTGCGAAGAGAAGGATGACTAAATTTCCAGAAACTCTTATCAATGAAAAAGGCAAGGGCTTAAAACCTGAGGACAACCTTACCCTGTTTACGTGCTTTTCCTAATAACTTCCAATAACTGCCCTCCTCCTCCCCAACATCTTTTTTGTTTGTTTGTTTGTTTGTTTGTTTGTTTTTAGCTGGAGATGTTATTTGAGGTGGTGGCTTAGGCCCTTCCAGGGGACTTACTCAGTTTTCCTGCGTTTTTCTTATGTATGCGGGAGAAATATATGTTATTAAACTTCTGGGGCTTTTTTTCTTGTTAATTTGTCTGTTATCACAGTGGGGTCTCAGCCAAGAACCTGCGAGGGTAAAGGGCACATTGTTTTTCTTCATATACAATGTAAAACACCTGTCTTTGAGAAAAATTTTTGAAGCAAATTCTTTAAAATTCTAACTTAAAAAAATTTTAAACTGAGACTATATCAAGGATAATTGAGTCTCTTTACATCAAGCATAAAAAGGGTAAGTGATGTTCGTGATTAATGAATCAGTACCCGGAGACTACACTTAATGTTTGATTAGTATATTTGACTCTTGGGTTTAATAGTACCTTCCAAGAAACAGAATTACATTGGGTCATTCAACATTTAGGAAGAGGAACTTGGTGAAATGCTAGAATTTCAAGATTTAATAGTTTTCTGGGAATTTGCTCAATGTGGGGCTTGGTAAGTGGAAACCTTGGAACTTAAAATTCATTCCATATCTGGAGTTTTGGCTCTCTGTTGAAATGCTGTGGGAAGTAACACATGTGGAACATTCACAGTCATGTCTAGACCAGAGAGAGAGGGAGAGGACTTGTGGATGAGGTAAATTGTTGGGTGACTGACATCCCATTTAAAAACTTGTATTTGTGATTTCTAATTCTGACTTCCGCATTACTCTATGAAAACCACTAGATGGCAGGAGTGAACAACATAAAAAATACAACATGGCTTCTAACTGAAAAAACTAGTTTTATGTATCTCTTGCTTTCCCCACCTCCCCACCTTTCATAAGCTCTTGTCTTGTCTCGTTTTTTCATTTTTCCTCTTTCTGTCCCTCATTGTATTTGTGTTTCTAGTTATAATTTTAAATAACTGATCCTCAAGAATTACACAGCAGTTTGTAAAGAATCAGACCTGAAAACCAGTCACGAGTGCTTGTAATTTGAATAATAAAGCAGAAATTATTTTCTCTAATTCAAGAGGTCTTGTATAACTGCTTTCTATTTGAGCTGAGGATAAAACTTCAGAGACTATTGAGACTCAGAAAGGCTCATGTTTCAGTCCTGTCCTCACAGTGGCATGTTGGGGTGGGGGGCGGCTTGTGTGTGCAGATAAGCAGGACTGAACCAGAGAGAATGAAAAAGCACAAAGACCTTTGGAGCTCTGTGTAAACCGATAAGCCATATTCTTTCTCAAGAGGCGATTTGATAATGATCAAGGTGCTGTGCTGAAGTTATTCCTAAAAACATCCAACACTTACCCCCCCCACCTCTAAAAAAACAAACAAACCCACAACCCTACAACACAACTTGACTGCAGGCAGCATTTGAGAAAAGAGCTACCATTTTACTAATCCATTCAAAGGAGGAGAAGTCATCAGTCAGAGTAACAGCCATGCAATTGAGCCCCATGTTTGAGAGGTATGATTTAGGCTCTCTGTCTCTCTGTTTCTTGGAGTCATTGTTCTCTGCTCAGTAAATCTTCCTTTCATTTTTAAAATTTATTTTTCTAGGGGCACCGGGTGGCTCAGTCGATTGAGCGTCCAACTTCGGCTTAGGTCACAATCTCATGGTTCATGAGTTTGAGCTCCACGTCCATTTCTCTGCTGACAGCTCAGAGCGTGGAGCCTGCTTCAAATTTTGCATCTCCCTCTCTCTCTCTCTGCCCCTCCCTCCTCAAAAAATAAATAAACATTAAAAAAATAAATAGTACAATTTATTTTTCTATTCTCAAATCCTTCTTTTGAAGAGTAGGCCTCCAGTTTCAGGAGCACAGAATTTGAATTTTGTTCCCCAATCCCTTAATAACTCAAAGGCAGGCTTCAGAGAGCTTCTCAGACATTAGCAGTACCTCCTGAGGGTGCTCCTTGAGCACAATTGGTATGTCAAGGATTTTTCAAGGTTTAGCTGTTGTATTTTTTCCGACTCTGGGAATTAAGGAATTGAGGAAGAGCCAACTCTTCTGTGGTGTCTAAATGGGCATCTGTCCAATCAGACAGGAGCCCCAAACATGGGGCAACAATAGAAACCTGTGTCCTAGGCAGTGAAAGCATTCTTCTGAGGCAGAACACAAGAGATAGAAGTTTATTGAATACATGGCAAAGGAGCAGTGAGCAGGACAGCAGAGGAGAGGCTGCAACAAGGCAGTGGGTGTGGGCTGGTTTTAAAGGGGCAAGATGAGGAGGTATGGCAGCATCCAGAATTCTCCCTTTTTGGTGTAAGTAACCCCACTGGTCAGTTAGGGTGTGTGGATATTTTGAGGTGGGTCACCTGATGGGCCTGTCTTTAGTCAGGGGGTGACTGTGGGCTGTTTCTACATTCCATTGCTCAGGCTTGTTTGCCTAAAAGTGGCCTCTACATCTCCCTCCCTGTAGCCCACTCTCTCTCCTTGCATCCATCTTTCTGTCTCTCTGTCTCTGTCTCTGTCTTTTTGTTTCTGTTTCTCAGTCTCTCTCTCTCTCTCTCTCTCTCTCTCTCTCTCTCACACACACACACACACACACATGCACACTGTGCTTACAAACATATAAATAAGAGAAGGAAAATGCTTATTCCAGTTTGAAATTAAACCTGGCCAAACAAATGAGATTATGAAAATCCCCTCTGTGATTGTCAACATACTGTCAACTCAGTTTTCCCTTGTAGACGTTAAATATCAGGACTTGACGGGAGGTTAAGAGAGAGGAATGGGTTATAAAATGAAGTAATTTCTGGGATCATTAAAACTCACTAAAGGAGCTATATTAGCTCCAGCAAAACTCAGAATTCAGGGTCTAATTGTTCATTCCAACTTTTCTACCTCTGAATTGCAAAGCAGCACATGCACAATTAATATGACTGCTTTATCCGTATCGACTAGTTCACACTCTGATACTGTCGCTTACTAGGTGTGGGTTCTTAGTCAAGGTGTTTAACACTCTGAGCTAGTTTTCTCATTTGTAAGAGAAGATTGATAATATCTACCCCACAGTGTTTTTCTGAGAGTGAACTGAGATAACATGTGTAAAGTGTTACACTGCCAGTGTGTCTGGCTCACAGTAGGTGCTTAATGAATAGAAGTTATTAATTTTGGGGTAGTGATTAAGGAGTAGTGGAATATGGACAATGGAGTTAAACAGACCTTGCTTTAAGTGCTGTACACTCTTTTTTTTAAACGTTTATTTATTTTTGAGAGAGAGAGACAGAGTGTGAGCAGGGGAGGGACAGAAAGAGAGGGAGACACAGAATCTGAAGCAGGCTCTAGGCTCTGAGCTGTCAGCACAGGGCCCAACGCATGGCCCAAACCTATGAGCTATGAGATCATGACCTGAGCTGAAGTTGGATGCTCAACCGACTGAACCACCCAGGGGCCCCATAAATGCTGGATACTCATAAAGGCTACATGACCTTGGGAGAGCTGTTCATTTTCACCTATAAAAGGGTGATAATATCATACTGTTTACTGAGTTACTGTGCCTGCCATGTGGTAATAATTCTGTAAATGGTAACTAGTATTACTGATGTTGCCTGTTCATTACTTAAAATATGTACTGAAACCAAACCATGTTATGTGTTTAGCACTACGTTGAGTCCTAAGAGAGAATATATGAAAAAATCATGTGATGGCACTTGCTTTCTAGAGGTTAACGGGTGGAATGGGTCACTTAATGTGACCATATGATAGTCAAATGTCAGTAGTAAGTGATATGGTGTATAATCAAGTGTGGTGGATTTTAGAAAAAGGAGAGAATTTGGGAGCTGCCATTGTAGGGGAGTCATAGAGGAATAGAGTCATAGTCAAGTCCTAGAGGGCTTTGAAGGATGAGTAAGCTTTGCAGATGTGGGGACTGGGGTGGACAAATATAAAGTATATCAGATAGTGACACATAGTATGTGACACATAGAAAATAACAGAGAAGGGGCAGAGGGAGTGCTGTGGGGTGCTTTACAATTTCAAATAGTATAGACAGGGAAGTCCTCACTGAGAAGTCCTCAAGAGATGTTGCTAGCTGAGCAAAGGAGATGAGGGAGTGAGCCATGTGGATTGATATATGGGGAGATAGTACGCCGGGCTGAGGATACTTTGGGTGCAGAGGTCCTAAAGCAGATACAGGCTTGAGATGTTGGAGAACTAGCCAGGAGACCAGTGTGGCTGGAGTGGAGTAGGCAGTGGGGAGAAAGTCAAAGGAGATGAGGTTGGAGAGGTAGCACTGTGGGGTTGATGGTTGAAGAGAGCGAACAGATCATGCAGGGCCTTGTGCGCCATTTTAGAGACTTTGGCTTCACTTTGAATGGCATGAAGCATCATCAAAGGATTTGAGCAGAGGGAGGGCAAAACCTGAATTCTGTTTGTAAAGGATTATCTGCCTGCTGTTTTGAGAAATAGGCTCTAGGGAAGTGGGGAAGCGCTTCTATGGAAGCAGGGAAATCATTTAGGAGAAATTTGAAACAATACAGGTGAGAGATGATATCATCTCTTGATATCTTTTGAACCAAAATATCAGATGTGACAAGTGATTGGATTCTGAAATTCTGGATATGTTTTGAACTAGCAGAAGAAATCACACAGAAACAATGATCTCATGAGATACTTTTGATATAGTTAACCTTTGAGCCTTTTGATTTAGATTTATTACAGTTTAGAGATGAGGAGGGACATTGTAGGCTTTAAAATTCTTACCTTTACTTCTACAACACTGTTCTGATTTGAGTCCTCTCTCTCACCCTCCACTCTGTCTCCTTCATTATATGTCCATCCCCTATCTTTCCATCCATCCATCTATTAATCTCTCTACCCACTATGTGCTAATTTTAGGAACTGATCCTGATGATTGACAGATGAATATGGCTCCTGATCCAGCCCTTCAAATGCTTATAGTCTAATAATGGAGACAGGCAGGGAAACAAAAAATACAAAAAGGAAAACAGTCTGACAGGAACTGTGTTGGAAAGACTGAAGACATGATAGAGTACAAGATGTTTATCACTTATCTGCATGTCAAAGAAATCTTCATAGTTGAGATTTTCCCCTGTTCCCTTAAATGTGAGTATTCACTGAAGTTCTGTCCTTCAACCTTTATTTTCTTTCTCCTTTTGAGATCTCATCCATTCCCACAATTTTATTACCCCAATTAGTATGTTTTCCAATTCTTCTTTTCTAGCCCTGACCTTTTATTGAATGACCTCAATTAAGCTTGAAATTGTATCTTTCTTGACTATTTGGACCCTCACCCTCATGGCTACTGTTTATCTAATGCACATGGTCTAAACTTCAGTCAACTTTGCTCTTTCTTTTTTGTTTTCTATGCCCAAACACCCAATCAATCATGTAGAATCTATCTCTGCAGTGTCTTTCTTACCCATTCTCTCTTGCTCCATTTCTGTTGTCACCAATACATTACTTCTTGGCTTGACTGTTGTGATAGACACATGTGATGACTATGGCTGGTTTCTCCAGTCTATCCTATTGTTGGCTACCAAACTTACTTGCATAAAAATTCACCTCAACAGCTACCCGCTGCCTGTGTGAGTTTGAACTCTGGCAAAACATGGCAGAGAGTCAGACCTTATTTCCCTACTGATATATGTTCCTCTGCTCCTGCCAAATTGAGGGACTCTTGGTTTCTTCTATCCCATTTCTTCATTTCTTATGTTTTTCCAAATGTACAGAATTCTCTCCCTACCATTTCTACCTTTTAAAATCCTACCCATACTTCAAACCCCATTTCCATAAGTTGCCTTTTCTATTTCTCTCAAAAAAAAAAATATATATATATAAAACTATATAACAGATAAATCAATCATACAATTATAATGTTTACATATAAATTCAGCAAGCATATATCTACTATGTGTTAAGGTATATCTAGGTTGATGATGTCGGAGATCATCTATGTATCTATACACTATGATACTGGTAGGCATATGTTAGTAATTGAGCTGTGGGAATACACTGGAAGAGTCCTTCACATGACCTAGGTAGAGTTTGGGAGAATCAGAGAAGATTTCCTAGTGTAAGAGAAAAGTCGATTCTTAGGGCTCTTTTTTTCTTTATTTTGGAGTTCGGATTTGTTGAAATCAGAAAACTTTGAGACCAGATGCTTGTAGTTCTCCAGTGTCATATTCTTGTACAAGTTCTCTGCAAGTTCCTCCGTCTTGAATGAAGTCCCAGGCACATCTTAGAAGTTTGGTGTGATGGGGGCACCTGGGTGACTTAGTTGGTTAAGTGTCTGACTTTGGCTCAGGTCATGATCTCACAGTTTGTGAGTTCAAGCCCTGCATCCAGCTTTCTGCTGTCAGCACAGAGCCTGCTTTGGATCCTCTGTCCCATCTCTCTCCACCCCTTCCCCACTCGCTCTCTCTCTCCACCCCTCCCCTGCTTGTTCATGTTCAAATAAATAAATAAATAAATAAATAACTTTAAAAAAACATTAAAAAAAAGAAGTTTGGTGTGATGAAGCCTGCAGGGATTCCTACTTTCATTGTGCTTCTTGGGGAGGTAAGAGTCCTGGGAATGTACATTCCACACAAATGGTGATTGGTGTTGATGGGAGTGTGTATGAATGACCTCTTACAGGACTGTGTATATTGCTCATATTTTCCAGCTTTTAGTCTGCCTTATGAACTTACCTTATCACCTCTAGTAGAAAGGGCATGCATGAGTTGGGTTTCACTTACCTCAAAACCCCATTTTTTCAGGGTTATTGTGATATTATATGAGGTCCCCTTTGCCAAGAACTTAGCACAGTCCCTGGTCCACAGTAGGCACTCAATGTGATATTGCCCATCTGTCTCCTAGGTTTTTGCTCCCCCACTGTTGTAATCTTCTTGAGGAAAAGAATTGGGCCTGACATCCTTTTAATCACTTAGCTCAGAATAAGGTGCTTCTAGCTCACTAACTAAACATAAAATCCTTTATCTTTTGGAAAACCGAATTGAAATCCAAACATGCTGGTTCTCACATTTGCTGTTCATTAGAATTATCCAAGAAAGTTTGTAAAACATTCAAATTTATGGGGGCTACACTGAAGATATTCAGTAGGTCTGGGGTGGAACCCATAAATTTTCATTTTTAATAAGCATTCTAGGTGACTGTTATAGGTAGTCTGAAACAACACCCAAAAATATGACATGATTTGCCTAAGCGCACCTAACACACCCAAAAGTGAAACCTAAGTCTGGCTTTATTTGAACATTAGGGAGATTTGATTGAAGTATCAGTAAGCAATGATGCTGACTAGATGGATGTTCTTCTCTTATCTATTGAAACTTCATACACCTGGGAGGTGTTTTGTTGTTGTTGTTGTTGTTTTTCTGGTTACTCAAATCTTAGCTAAGACACCTCATGTCTTAGATACATTTGGCTCTTTGAGTAGGGTTTGTGTGACCAATATCAGCTGATAAGTCAATTTTCAAAATGAACAAACCCTTTGCACTGTTGGTGGGAATATAAATTGATTCAGACACGATGGAAAACACTGTGGAGTTTCCTAAAAAAAAGTTAAAAATAGAACTATCATAAAATCCAGCAATTACACTTCTTGTTATATATCAGAAGGAAATGAAATCATTTTCTTAAAGAGATATCAGTGATCCCATGTTCATTGCAGCATTATTCATAATAGTCAAGATATGAAACAACCTGAATGTCCACTAATGGATGAATGGATAAAGGAAGATAGTGTGTATGTGTGTGTGTGTGTGTGTGTACACAATGGACTATTATTCAGCTATTCAAAAGAAAGAAATCCTTCTTTTTTGTGTGTGTGACAACATGGATGGATCTTGAGGACATTAAGCTAAGTGAAATAAACCAGACAGAGAAAGACAAGTACTTTATGATCTCATATGTGCAATTTAAGAAAGGGGAGCTCATAGAAACAGAGAGTAGGGGAGGCTGGGTGGCTCAGTCGGTTAAGCATCTGGCTTCAGCTCAGGTCATGATCTTGTGGTTCGTGAGTTCAAGCCCTGCGTCGGGCTCTGTGCTGACAGCTCAAACCTGGAGCCTGCTTCAGATTCTGTGTCTCCTCCTCTCTCTCTGCCCCTCCCCTGCTCATGCTCTGTCTCTCTCTATCTCTCAAGAATAAATAAAATTAAAAAAAAAAAGAAAGAAACAGAGAGTACAATGGTGGTTAAAAGGGGCTGACAATAGGAGAAATGGGGAGATGCTGGTCAAAGAGTACAAACTTATAAGGTGAATAAGTTTTGAGGGTGTGATATATGGCATTATGATTATCATTAATAATACTATATTATATATTTACAAGTTGCTAAGAGATAAATCTTAAATGTTCTCATCACAAAAAAGAAATGATAATTATGTGATGATGAAGATGTTAGCTAACGCTGTGGTGGTAATCATTTTGCAATATATGAGTATATCAAATCAATTCTTTGTAAACCTTAAGCTCATACAATGTTACATATCAATTATATCTCAATAAAGCTGGAGAAAAAAGAAAATGAACAGAATCACTTAAAGATCTCAACATATCCCTTTTGATTTCTACATTTTTAGAGCTTTGATATAGAGTAGAAGTTTTATTTTGAAAAGGAAGTATATTGGCACAATGTTTTTTATTTGAGATGTTAATTGTTCAAATGAATATCTGTCTATGGAGCTCCATCAAGCAGACAGAAGTGATTTTGTTTTCATTTTTTTTTTTACCTCATGTCAACAGTAATGACAATTCTTAGAAGATGAAGAGACTGGAACAGATTTTTATTATTTCAAAACGAAAACAAAACCTGCACAATTAGTAAAAAGTAAATGGGGAAATTAGTAAAAAGCCAGAAACTTGGCTGAGTGAGTAATGTGTCTTGAATGAGTTTTGGACTTCATTTACCACAGGATGAGGAAACTATGCTAGGTTTCTTTGCGAGATTTAACTTGATTAAAACAATATTGGAGAAGATGGATTCAGCGCTAGTATATAGTACTGAGGGCAGAAGAACTCCAGGCTCTTAATTAGAGGACAGTTGCAGTAATCTAATTGAGAGGTATTGGGGGATAGACGAGAATGAAAGCTGACATTTCTGGCTCTCAGGTCATAACCAAACAAAATAAAATCAGAAAGGAACTCTTTAAAGTAATAGAAGAACAAAGCTTGCATGCATTAATTCCCATTTATTCCTTGAGACTTTTTTTGAATGCTTACCATGTGCTACACCCTGTGTTTACCCAAGGTTTGAGAGATGAATGAGATGGTATTTTTGCCTCCAAGGAGCTCATGGTCTACGAAGGGAGACAAAATATAACCCAGTAGTTACATAAATTCAGAGGATTGTTTTTCTTCTAATAGTGATATAGTTTTCTCTATAATCCTCATTTTCCCTTCGGGTTTTTGCTTAATAATGTTCAGTTAGACTGACCAGGATTAAGGTAAAGTCTGTGATGTGCCATCTGTGGAAAGGAGTCAGCCTCTAGTTGATTTAGGGGTGTTTTTTAGATCCTGTATACTGCCTCAGGCTCCTTGGCTGCTGTTTAGCTAAGGATAAAAGAACTCAGACAGCTGAGGATAAAAGAAGGGGAAGAGAGAGGGGGAAAGCATCAAACACTGCAGACACACCCAACTGGCTGACTTCCAAAACATCCTCAGGTTTCCTCAGCTTTGATGAAGTGTTAAGATCTTGTTTTCATGGACTGAAAGTCTTTCAAATGGGTGATAGATCTTCTTGCCAGGAGTAAAAAAAAGAGAATAGAATGAGCCCTCTCAGTCTGCTACTGCCATCATTTGACTTTATTTGAAGAGCTATCAACTGATGAAGAGGACTCAGACTTCTAAAAAGAAGGGAAGTAGTACTGAGAACACTGGCCAAGTAAAATGATTTAGCAGGTGGAAAACAGTTTAAAAGTGCAATTTCCACCCCTTTCTTCCTGATAGTAGATGATGACACAGACACCAACAGTATCTCGGAATGTAAATGAAATCCTCTGGGGATTTCTTGCTGGCTTGCTCAGTGGCATAAGATGGAACCTGGTGTTGCATTGGCTGCGATGCGCTGAAGCGCGTAAGAAGGGCGTAGATGAGTGCCAGGCACACAGTAGGTGCTCAGTTGACTCTTACGGAAGGCTGCAGTGTGTCTTCATCATTTGCATCCCTTTAGGCTCTCTTCTCAACCACTGTAGATTGCAGATAAACAAAAGGTGACAGAAGGAAAAAGACATTGTATTGAAAATAAAGCAAAACTGATCAAGTGCAGTTTTAGGGGTTTTAAATGCAACTATGAAAAATAAGTCATATGATATGTGTGTATGTGTTTGCGTGTGTGTGCGTGTGTGTGTGTGTGTGCATGTGTGTGTGTGTATAAACTACAAAATGGAGACAGACTGTGGTGGCACTAATGCTGTGCCAGCCTTTGTAAGCAACCCCAAACCTAAGCTTATGTATAAATGCCTTAGGGTTATAAAATCAAAAAGCTATGACCATCAGTCACAAACAGCGAACTAACCTTTAAACTCTAACCAATCAAATAATTTCCTTTCTTTGTTTTCTCATCATTTCTATGTAAATTTTTCCCCCAACTTTTGTTAGTGGAGTGCTCCTTACCACTTCCGGTTTGGTATTACCCCATTCCAGTAGATTCTTGCTCAAATTAACTCTTAACATTTTTAATATGCCTCAGTTTATCTTTTAACTATGAATACAAAGCATAAACTATTATATATATTGTGTAGTTTATATTTTGTATATATAAAGTTGCTCCTTCTGTGAAAACATTTTAGACGGAAAAAAATACTGAGTCACCTTTCTCTAAATTCAAGTGCAGTCTCTGTGTGTCTGCATAATAGTCCCTGGACAAGATTAATTTTATAAATTAAATAGATTCACCTCCTTTTTTTCCCATTTTGCTATTTGATCAAACACTAGAAAAATTAGAGGATTAAATTTAGACTTTTATGTGTTAACTCAAGTAAAAATTGTACTGCTTTTTTTAAATAACAGACTACTGTCTCCAAATTAGGTGACCTTTCTAATTGTTAATATTTACTTATGGGGTCTTAATTCCTTAGACATATTTTTAAGCTCAGACTTCTTTCAGTTTGATCTTTCAAGTAAAAAAAAAAACCCTACACATTAATAAAAAAGAGGATATAAGATAATAAGGCTAAAAATGATCTTCAGATGTTTTTTTTTTTTTATCCCAGTTTCATTTATCCAAAGTGGGTGTGCAGGTTATATAGCTCTTCATCAGAGTGCAAGATATTCTGACTCTCTAATTATAATTACAAATTATAATTAAAACTGAAGTCTTTATTCTTACTTCCAAAAAGAAAAACAAAGACATTTAATGGCATCTGCCTTATAGGGGCTCTTTCATACCTGGGATGGAACTCCCAGGGCCAGAACAGCTAATTATTTCTGCAGTGATTACACCAAACATATGAACTTCAAATAGATTTCAGTATTTGCATTCTCCTCAACTTTTAATAGACAAGCAATACTGAAGGAGTACGTTTAAAAGAGGCAAATTCCAATACTCCATCCACACAGATTCTGGTTTTGTAGCTTTGAGGTGAAGTTCTGGAGGCCTACATTTTTCTCTGCTGTTTCTTGGGATAGTCACACTTTGAGAAACACCCTGGGCTTTCAAACCTGCTCCAATGGCAAATCTTAGTCAAATGCTCACTGTTATCTTCCTGCCACTTGTAAATTTCATTCCCCTCTGTACAAATAAAAGCTCCATCAAATTATACTCTTGTTAAAAAATAAAGTGATTGATTTTTATGGTTTTCATATCGTTATGTAATTCTTCGTGAATTTAGGAACAGCCTCAATGACTTTAATTTCTTGGTTTAAAATTTGCATATGAGTGAAAGAATTACTCATGGATTATTCAACATTTAGATGAAATGTGAAATAATCACCTGCCATTCACAGACCTGACCACAGTGTTTTAGAAATGGAGGAAGAATCTATAATGTTTCTTCAGGAAAAGAGTTTCTGGAATAATTTAGAATTTATGTTAGGCCATTTTAGGTTATTCAAAACTGTTGCTCATTTATTAAAATTAGTAATGTGTCTTCATTATTTTTTGGTCTTTCAAAAGTCAGCTTTAGCCTCACTTGAGTTAAGTTGAAAATCACAAGGGAAATTTTGAAAGGAGTTTTTTTCTTTTTGGGGGGGGTGGACTTTAGCCAAAGAACAGATGAGGTACTTGTAGTTGAAATGAGTGACACCTGCAGTATTTTATAATTTGAGAGAGTTACAAATCTGAGCTCCCTCAAATTTTGGGTGGAAGTATCTACCTGATTTCCAGAATATTCTGGACTGGCATTGTCCAAATGAACTTTGTGCAGTGACAAAACTATTCTATATCTGTACTGCCCAATATGGTAGCCACTAACCATGTGTGCACTTGAAATGTGGCTAATGCAATATAGGCTGAATTTTAAATTTTTTACTTTTATTAAATTTTAGTAATTTAAATTAAAATAGGCACATGTGACTAGTGGCTACCAACTTGAACAGCACAGGTCTACATAATATATTCAGAATTCATCTATAGCCATATATTTATAACTTACATATACCAAGCCTGTACAAAATTCAAAGTCCTTTAAAAAATTCTTGTTTCTTTAAAACATGATAACTGAACAGTGGCCTATGAAATTAACCATTCAAGAAAAAGGCACTCAACTTTTAGGCCTTTATTTTCCTCAGTGGAGTAAAGAGGAGTGTGGTCTGAAAAGGTTTCTCCAACTTCAACAGTTTACGATTTACATTTAGGTTGTATCTAGATACTTAGTGAGGAACACAGAGAAATCAAGAATACATTTTTCTTGGCTTGCTGCTGTTATCTCTGTAGATTTTTCTTTTTGTGGGCTTTTTCACTTTCATGATTTCAGTTACCATCTCAACTTTAAATCTCTGCATATGACGTCTTACACATACTCTTGTGCTACAATTACAATGATTTAAGGTTATCTCTTTTTGGATGTTCTACTCAAATTCAGCCTAAACATATACATTATGTGCTGAATTGGGAACCCTCCTCCCCATTTATGTGTCAAAATCCTAACCCCAGTACCTAAGAATGTAACCATATTTGGACATAGGGTCTTTAAGAAGGTAACTATGTTAGAATGTGGCCATTAGGGTGAGTCCTAATCGAATATACCTTGTGTCTTCATAAGAAATGGAGATTAGGACATAGATACACACAGAGGGAAGACCATGCAAAGACAGAAGGAGAAGTTGGCCATCTGTGAGCTAGAGAAGCCCAGAAGAAACCAGTCTTGCTGACATCTTGGTCATCTAGCCTCCAGAACTCTGAGAAAATAAATGCCTGTTGTTCAAGCTGTCCAGTCTGTGGGACTTTATTATGGCAGTTCTAGCAAACTAATATCCAAAACACATTATCCAAAACTTCTTTATTTTCTTAAATAAATTTTTAAGTTTACTTTTTTATTATGGAGAGAGAGAACACAAGCTGGGAGAGGCAGAGAGAGCGGGAGACACAGAGTCTGAAGTAGGCTTCAGGCTCTGAGCTGTCAGCACAGAGCCTGATGCGGGGCTCGAACCCACAGACTGTGAGATCATGACCTGAGCCAAAGTCAGACACTTAACCAACTGAGCCACGCAAGCACCCCAACTTCTTTATTTATTTTTTCTTAAAGAGTACAAACATTTTTATCCAGTCCACATTAAGGAAATAAACAAACAAATATTTGAATAATGTGTTACAGTGTTTAAAGCTTTGGAACATTGGTGTTTCTATTACTTTTTTCTTACCTCCTATTTTTGACAACTCTTGTTTTTCCTTACTCTGCTGCCAAGATTCCACTTTCTTAGGATCTCTATATCTCCTCCTTTTATGCTTGTTCTAATTCTAGTTAACTTTTAAGACCTGGACCAGGTGGTCTTTAAATTCAGGGTGAGCTACCGCTGTCCTCAACTTCCATTGCATTTCACATAGCTCTTCATTTGTCTTATTTACTTGAGTACAGGGTCCCTGTCATATTGATTAAAAAAAAAATTCCAGTGGGAGCTCTTGATATTTAATGGGCACTCCAGAAACATATTTTGAAATAAACATGCAAAATAGTCTCGATTCTTTAGATCCTAAGTTCCTTGATAGTTATTCTTTCTCATGTGCTTCGGATATGCAGTGTTCATTGAGTATTTACTATATGCAAGACACTGTAATTGTTAACCTTTCACTTCATTTGGGCTCTATGCAAAACTTTATTCTAGGTGTGTTTTCGTTTTGCTAGATTGCTTAGTCAGGTAACCATTCAAGCATAAGAAGTGTCTGCTTGATTGTGCCATGTTATTTAATACTGATTTGAAGTGAACTACTTATAGAAAAAGTGGATAACTGTGATAGTTTGATTTGTAGTGAAATAATATACTCTTAAATGTATCTTTGCTCTTAAATTCATCTATGCTTTTAAGTGTATCTTTCCTCTGCCTATCCATTCTTGGAAGACATACAGCAGTTGATTAAATTCAAAGAAGTCCTAAATCACTATGGAAAATCAGAAATTCATACCACTTTCAGTCAGGCTGAGTTTATTGATGCTGGTTTTTATTTTAACCACAAATGACCATTTTGGCCCTATCATACATACATGAGTTCTCTGAGCTAAATGTTGTGGGAAATTTAATAGAAGAAATATTGAAAGATGTATGCACTAGTGGTCTCCTTTTATTTCATAATACAGTTTTTTTTTCTTATTTTTCTTGTATACATTTCTGAAAAGAAGAGTTCAAAGTGGGAATGAAGGCAAGCCTGAGAAGTAATGGTCCCTCAGTCTATAGCTTCTGTAAATTGAAAGGCATATGGGAATTTCCCAAGGAAATAAGATGAAAGAAAATATGAAGCAATAAAAAAGAAGAGCTAAAGTTCATATTTCTGTTCGGTTTACATAGGACATAAGACAATAGACATCATCTGTTTGAAATTTTGTTGATTTGGCATATAATTTCAAAAAATCATGAGGTATATCTGTGCCTAACTAAATCCTCTGCATTCTCCCTCAACAGAGGGAGCAGCAGATTCCTGATGGATTCAAGATTAGAATCAGGGCCAGAGTAGGGAACTAGTTGAGTTTATTATCCATTTCTGTCTTTACTACACAGCATCATCAAGACGTAAGAGCCTTATGAGGTCTTCCAGTTCAGTTCTCTTAACAGATGAGAGAAGTGAGGCCCAAAGGAGTTAAGATCTTGGACAAAACCAGATGTTTTCTAATTCACCCATGTGTCATTTTCACCATTTAGAGAATGCGAACGATTCACACTCATTTGAACTGAGCTACTGTTGTATGAAAAGTGGACAACTGTGGTTTCTAAATATCTAAGTACAGATTGAGGCAGTTCTAATTTTCACACATATCCAGAGAGAAATGTCAGGCAATTTGATCTTATGATATAAAGGTTGTTCATCATTAACCTGGTTGAACACCAGAAAAGGAAATTTTGATGAATAAAATAAAGCAACTGACACCCAAGTTTCAGAAGCTTAGATAATTTAAATGAAGATGAACTTTCTCTTTTTTTTCTGATGACATTTACTGACTGGAAAGTCTGTATTGTTATCAGGAGGATTAATGCAAAATGGCATTGCATTGTTAAAGGTACTGTTTTTTTCATGTGATTCATAACTGAAAAAAAATCAGTTCGATATTACAAATGTATAAATTGCTTAATGTCCAATTATCTCAGCAAATAAACTACTTCCTGGAAGAAAGCTTTCTTTCCTTTTCTTAACTGCTATTATAAAAACAAAAAAAAATTGCAGTGTTTTTAAATTATGGAAAAACACGCCCATAAAATTATTCTGTCCTAGCACAACAATCATTATTTTGTGTAGTCCCTTGTATTGTTTTAAGTGGCATTTAAAAAAAAATTTTTTAGTGTTTATTTATTTTTGAGAGAGAGAAAGAGAGAGAGAGAGAGAGATAAGTGGGGAGCAGAGAGAGGGAAGGAGACACAGAATCCTAAACAGGCTCCAGGCTCTGAGTTGTCAGCACTGAGCCTGATGCTGGGCTTGAACTTGGAAATGGTGATATTATGACCTGAGTTGAAGTCAGACGCCCAACTGACTGAGCCACCCAGGCGCCCCTTAAGTGGCATTGTTTAAAAAACAATCTTAATTTTGGTCCTCAGTGGCAGAGATTTGAGTTTATTACACTCTTTGTCATAGCAGAGTACATCATGGTCTGGGCAAGGCCATTCTCATATTATTTTATTTTTCTCCATTTTCATCCCTACTGCAGTGTCATACCTCCATTAGTCACTTACCTTTTAATCTGTGTTCATTGTGATGTATGCATATACACGTTATGGAAAGATCTGTAGTGCTATTTTGTTTAGCTGTGCTGTTCTTTTATATAAATGGTCATATACAAACCTCATGTACCTCATCCTATATTTTTAAGGTGCTTTCTTCATAACTTTTGCTCTTCAACTCCTTTTTAGAGGTTTGTATTTCAACTATTATATTTCTCATAGTCTTTTTCATACTCTATTCATAATTCCAGATTCTACCTCCTTATGACTCAGTTGCTGGTTCATGTTTATAATATCTCCCCTGTCTCTTTGACGCTATATATTTTATTTTAAAATGTTAAAAAAAAGTTTTATTTTAGCCATTCCATTAATTTGGCTTCCTCTACTAGAGAGTGTTGAGCTTGTTAATCCACTTTCTTTAGAATTTGTTCCCCTCCTGTAGAATTTAGAGAGGAGGCTCTGGAGAGATACCATAAGGTGGAGAGCCTCTGATGTTACCATCTGGGCTAGCCTATGACCTCTTTCCATGGCCATACTTCTGAGTGATCCATTCTATCTCTCTTTCAGGGCATCCTTCTGCACTGATAGTTGCTTCTCTTGGATTAAATCACCTAGGCTAGTCGTTCTGTAACTATAACATGCATCAGAATAATCAGGCATGCTTGTTAAAGCACAGAATCCTGGGTCCCCCAGATTTTCTCATATGGTAAGTCTGGAGTGGAAAGGAGTATTTGCATTTCTCACAAGTTACCAGTTAGTGATGATGATGCTGATCAGGAACCACATTTTGAGAGCTACTGACTTAAATAATGGGATAGAAAGAGGAGAAGTAAGCAAATAATTAGGTGTTGGCTCATCTACCTGCACCTACTGTTTTCTGCTCCTCCTTACTCGTTCTAGAATCCATCCCTGTGTGGATGTTATCCTGAAACCTCTGTTAAGCTCTGACTTGTCCTTCAGCTAATTGGGTAGATAGCGGTCCAGGGCAATGTGAGGCAGGATCAAAGGCCAGGGAAGTTCTTCTTAGTCTATTCCCATGGTTATGGTTTGGGGCCTTTTTCTGCTCTAGACTGTCCTTCTCCTTTTCCCTCATGAATGCCCCCTAACTGGGACATAACCAAATACTGTTTCATCAGAGCTTTCTGACAGTTTTGTGTTCTTTAAAATTTTTTTTGATTTATTTACTTTTGGCTAATAAAATTTTATATATTTAAAGTGTACAATGTAATGTTTTGGTATATGTATACATTGTGAAATGATTACTGCAATCAAGCTAATTAACATATTTATCACCTTTCCTTGTTACTATTTTTGTGTGTGTGTTGAGAATACCTGAGATTTACTCTTAGCAAATTTTAATTATACAATCAATTATTATTATAGTCACATGTTCCATAGTAGGTTTGCAGACTCATTGGTCTTATCTTGAATGAAAATTTGTATGTTTTGATCAGTATCTCCCTTTTCCACCTTCCCCCAGCCTCTGGTTACCACCATTCTTCTCTCTATTATTATGAATTTGACTTTTTTTTTTTTTGAGATTCCATATATAAGTGAGATCATGCAATATTTGTCTTTCTGTGTCTGGATTATTTCACTTAGCATAATGACTAGGTTCATCCATGTTGTCACAAATGACAGAATTTCCTTCCATTTAAAGGTTATTTGAATAATATCCTGATATATATATATATATATATATATATATATATATATATATAACTCTATACTACATTTCCTGTATCCATTTGTCTATTGATGGACACTTAGGTTGTTCCACATCTTAGTTATTGTGAATAATGCTACAATAAATATAGTGGGCAGATATCTCTTTGAGACATATATCCTTTGGATACATACCCACAATGGGGCTGCTAGATTATATGGTAGTTGTCTTCTTGAGGAATCTCCCTACTGTTTTCCATAATGCCTGTACCAGTTTACATTCTCACCAATAAGGTTTCCCTATTCTCCATATCCTTGCCAACACTTGTTATTTCTTATCTTTTTAGTAATAGTTATCCTAACAGGTGTGAGGTGATATCTCATTGTGGTTTTGATTTGCATCCCTGACAATTAGTGATGTTGAGCTTCTTTTCATATACCTGTTGGCCATTTGGATGTCTTCTCTGAAAAAAATGTGTCCTTTGCAGATTAAAAAAAATTTTTTTAACATTTATTTTTGAGAGATAGAGAGAGAGAGACAGAGTGTGAGTGGGGGGAGGGGCACGCAGAGAGGGAGACACAGAATCTGAAGCAGACACCAGGCTCCAGGCTGTCAACACAGAGCCCGATGTAGGGCTTGAACTCACGACCTGTGAGATCATGACCTGAGCCGAAGTCAGATGCTTAACTGATTGAGCCACCCAGGTGCCCCTTGCAGATTTTTAAATTGGGTTATTTGTTTTTCTGTATTGGGTTGTGAGTACCTTGTATATTTTGGATATTAGCCTAAAAACCTAGCCCATAGTTTGTAATATTTCCCCCCATTTCATAGGTTCCCTTTTCATTTTGTCAATTGTTTCTTTTAGAAGCTTTTTAGTTTGATGTATTCCAACTTATTTAGTTTTGCTTTTGTTGCCTGTACTTTTGGTGTTGAATCCAAAAAATCATTGCCAAGCCAAGACTAATGTCAAGGAACTTACTCCTTGTGTTTTCTTCTAGGAGTTTTATGGCTTAAGTTAAGTCTTTGGTCCCTTTTGAGTTAATTTTTACATAGGGTGTAAGATAAGGATCCATTTTTATTCTTTTGCATGTGGATATCCAGTTTTCCCAGCACTATTTATTGAAGAAACTATCCTTTCCCTGTTGTATATTCTTGGTGCTTTTGTCAAAAATTAGTTGACCGTGTATGTCTGAATTTATTTCTGGGCTCTCTATTCTGTCCCATTAGTTTGTATGTCTGTTTTTATGCCGGTAGCATACTGTTTTGATTACTATAGATAGCTTTGTGGTATAGTTTAAAGTCAGAAAGTATAATGTCTCTAACTCTGCTTGCTTAAGATTGCTTTAGCTATTTGGGGTCTTTTGTGATTCCATATGAATTTTAGGATTGCTTTTTCTATTCTTCTGAAAAATCCCATTGGAATTTTGATAGGGATTGCTCTGAATCTGTAGATTGCTTTGGATAGAATGGACATTTTAACAATATTAAATCTTCCAATCCATGGACATGAAATATCTTTCCATTTGTGTCTTTTTCAATGTCTTTCATCTATGTTTTATTTTTTTCAGAATACAAATCTTTCAGCTCCTTAGTTAAATATTTTGGAGTATTTATTCTTTTTTTTTGCCTTTGTAAATGGGATTGTTTTCTTAGTGTCTTTTTTGAATAGCTTGTTGATAGTGTATAGGCATACAAATGAATTTTGTATGTTGATTTTATATCCTCAACTGACTGGATTCATTCATTAGTTTTAACAGTCTTTTCATATTCTTTAAGGTTTACTACATAAGATCATGTCATCTGCATAGTTTTATGTTCTGAAATCCATTGATACACCTCTCATTTGTGCAGCTTCTAGGGTCAAGCACAGGGTCAGAGCCACCATCATATGTTAGTTTGCCATCTTGTCTAGCTTCCTAATATTTGTATGTATTTTTAAAAAACATAGCACATGTATAGTTTCGCAATGTTTTATTTTCTACCTAGCACCTTTAATTTCTATTTTAAGATTTATAATTTTGAAACGTAATAATCTTAATGACTACAGAATACTGTAATGATACATTACTTGGATAAACTATATTTTACTTAATTATTCCTTACTGTGGACATTTGAGATGCTCTCCATTGTCTCAACGTTAGTAGTAGCATTAAATGTATTAAGTTAAAAAAATTTTTTTTGATGTTTATTTATTTTTGAGAGAGACAGAGACAGAATGCAAGTGGGTTGGGGCAGAGAGAGAGGGAGGCACAGAATCTGAAGCAGGCTCCAAGGCTCTGAGCTGTCAGCACAGAGCCTGATGCGGGGCTCGAACTCACAAGCTGTGAGATCATGACCTGAGCCAAAGTCGGACACTCAACCGATTGAACCACCCAGGCTCCCCTAAACGTGTTAAGTTTTTAATAGCTACACAGGCATTTTTGGATAAATTCCCTTTTTTTTTTTTTTGTTTCTCAGTATTCTGAAAGAGTTAAGGCAGCTTTCAGAAGTGCTTTAAGTTCTGGGAGAATCTGGCTCTTTGTGTCTGATTCATTTTCTGAGTGGGTGGTGTATGGTTCTAACCTTGTCCCTGACAGGAAAGTTCAGATTTCACACTGTAAAGAAAGAAGAAGTCTGTCCTTACAGATCTCTTTGACTGAAGTATTTGCCTGCAGACAATGATTATATGCACTCTTCCATCATCACACTGGTAGTTGCTAGTGTCAGTTCTTTGAATTGAAATTGCAATTTCCTTTGTTCATCTGGGCTATTTTTAAATCTTGGCAGCTCATTTAAAAGGCACAAGTTGTGTTTCAGGTTAAGCCTGTCCAAATTTTGTAATAATGGTTTATACCATTGAGTGCAGCCAAAATAATCAAATGAAGGAAAAACACATATTTTCTAATTTATTTGACCAAAATGAATGTTCAAGATAACATGACTTTAGTTTTTATATAAACATAGTGTTTTGGTAAACAACATCTGAGAATAAGTTAATGAATCATCATGGGAAGAAACTAGAGAATCTTTGATTTTATAAAGGATGTTTGCAGTCATTTAAGTGAACCTACCACCCAAAGCAAAACTCTCCACAGTGTGCCTGATGGTCTATCAGTTTTTGACTAAACCCCTTCCATGACTGGATTACCACCTCATCGGAACACCCATTTATTCTTGGACAGCTGTAATTAAAAATTCTCCTTTTTATCTTTTCTTTAGTTGAAATCTTTTTTGTTGTTGTTGTTTTTAGATATTCACTTGTTCCTTTTTTAAAAAAAAATCTCTACCTTTACATCCATTTTCAGAAATATTATTGATTCTTAAATGTTTGGTCTTCTCCAGAACAACTAGGCTGCTAATCAGCTTTTCTTATCATATGTTCAGGAACCCACTTTCTCAGATCGATGGTTAGGGTGAGGGTAAGGGTTAGGGTGAAGGTGAAGGTTAGGGTTAGGGTGAGAGTTAGGGTGAGTGTGAGAGTATGTGCCTAGCATCTTGCCATTCAGAGACCTCTCCATAGGGTTAGGTTTAAGTTAGGGTTAGTGATTAGGAGTTAGAGGTTACAGGCAATGTTAGTGTTAGGGTTTGAATTAAGTTTAGGGTATTTGCCTGGTATTCTGCAGTTCAGAGGACACTTCAGAGAATAAAACCCCAGACTTCTGCTGAGGTGAAATGAAACTTGTCCTTTTGACACCTACTGGATGATACACTGACTTCTTTTTAGAGCCTTACAGAAAAAGGTGTTTTTCTTCTCCTTATAATCCTTTAAATATTTGAGGACATCTATATGGTTTCATTCTTTGATACAAATATCTTTAGCCCATGAAGGGTTTTTTTTTTTCCTAAGATGATGTTCATATTCCTACTCATCCCAAATGCTTTCCTGGATATTTTCTAATCTGTCCATGTTCTTAAAATAAGGGCTGTAGCGCACAAAATATTGGCTTACCGATAACAGTGAAACCACTTTGCCTTCCTACGATCTTGACTTGAGATTTTTGCTTTACAAATATCTTAGGGACTTCCTTCAAAGTTTGTTATTGTGTAAGATTTCCCTGTTATATGCCTATAAGTACATATTATTTCCAACAGTCTTATCCTAGAACACAGTCTCTGAGACATGGCACCTTACTCACAAGAGTTAGATGTAAAGTTGGGATTATTAAGCTCTTTTATAAGGGCTCTATCATAAAGCCCAGGTGCTTTTGATAGGAAGTGTGGTTCATAATAGATAAAAACATTATCATTTACACCTGAGAGCTAATCGTTAATTGCACCTTGAATTTCATGACCCATAATGGGAGAAAATTAAAAAAAAAAAAAAGAATTTGTCAACACACCACAACTAGCAATAGACAGTGTTGTATGCCTAGAGGATTTGTGGTCTAATTATTTGTAAAGCATATCAGACTTAGATTAAAAGGGATCTTTCACATCATATCCTCTTATATATATGCTCAGGTCATTGATCACTCCTGACCTATCTCAAATACCTAGGAATCATTTGTATTTTGAGAGATTATTTGAGAACGGATTTCACTTTTTTACCTTTTTGTTTTCCTTTTTTTTTTGACTTCCTACTCTACACAGATCATTATTTTCATCATTTTGAACATCTTGATTGAGTTCAATCAATCTGTCTATTTAATAGAAAACAAAATCAGTTAATGTTTAATGACATTTATTAATCAAGTTAGCCACAAGTGTCAATCTAGCTATTCCTTAAAGATATAAAAATAAAAAATATGTGGTATACTTAGTGCCTTGTCATTTTTTTAATGTTTATTTATTTTTGACAGAGAGAGAAAAAGAGAGTGCATGAGCTGGGGAGGGGCAGAGAGAGAGGGAGACAGAGGATCTGAAGCAGGCTCTGTGCTGAAAGTGGAGAGCCCAATGTGGGACTCAAACTCATAAACTGTGAGACTATGCCACGAGCTGAAGTTGGATGTTTAATTGACTGAATGACCCAGGTGCCCCATTGTGGTTTGTTGAATTAGATTTTAAGATTTTTTAAATTGTGAAACTTATATACAAATACAATGTCTATATAATATGTAATATGCATATGATTATATATATATATATACACACACATATGTATATGTATACACTATGTATACAAATATATACATATATATCATATAACTCAGTTGAAGAAATAGACATTATTAATGCCAGAAACACCTCTCCCTTCCCCCACCGTGAACACCTCCTGATTCAGACCTCCTCCCAACAACCATTCTGTCCAAAACACAATCTTGGCTTTTATGATAATCATTTTCTTACTTTTTTAAAAAATGGTTTTATTAAGTAAGTATGTATCCATAGGCAATACATTGCTTAGTTTTTCCTATTTGGGGCCTTAGTATAAATACAATTCTATTTTGTATATTTTTCTATGGCTCGCTGCTTTTGTTCGATGCTGTTTGTATAATGTATCCACATGGATATGTGTAGTGTTTCATTTATTTTTTATTGCTGTATGGATACATTACAATTTACTCAGTTTACTGTCAGTATGTAATTAGATTATTTCTGGTTTTTGTTTTGTTTGTTTTTATTTTTATCTATTAAAGGTACTGCCACTAGTAATACTTTATATATATCAACTGGTGCACAGGTGCATGTTTATATTTAAAAATGGAGGGTGCTGGGTTGTAAGGTATGTGAATGTTCAACTTTACTGCATTAGCCCAAACCATTTCATTTGTTATATATGGACAGATTAAAGACAAAGAAATATTTCCATTTCTTTGTCCTAAGCGTAGGACATTTGGTATTTATGGAAGACACTTACTGTTCTATCTAGTGCTTAAAAACCAATTTTATAAATAACCTGTTTCTGAGGGTTTTTTTCTGTGTATTTCACTGCTTAGAAACAAACTAAAAAATCTGATTCTTCTAGAGCCTATTGTTATATTTCACAGTACCAAACAACTTCTGGAAAGTGCTAGAAAAGGGTAGCTACAAACTGTGCAGAACACCTGTTCTCTGAATATTCCAGAAGACATCACTTAGTCAGGTACAGATAAATACTTTATAAAGTCACACTGCCAGCCACTCTGACAACTAAGTGTAGCTATTGGAGGGGAGTCTCTCATTGTTTTAAGCTTTCTATGTAGGTGATGATAAATAACTCCTTTTAGCATAAAAAAGTAAAATTAACATTTAAGTTCATGAAAGCATTCCCCAAAAGAGGTAATACTTCAGAATGGTTTAGAATACTCTCTTGCCTTTTATCAGATTGAGGAAGTTTCCCTCTATCCCTAATTTGCTGAGTGTTTGTATCATGAAAAGGTATTGGATTTTGTCAAATGCTCTTTCTGCATTATTGATGCCCCTTATCAGACTGAAGAAGTTTCCTTTTCTTCCTAATTTGCTGAGTGTTTTTATCATGATAAGGTATTGGATTTTGTCAAATGTTTTCTTTTTCTGCGTTATGGAGAAGGTAATACATTTTCCTCCACTTTATTATATTGATGTGGTGTGTTACACTAATTTATTTTCAGATGTTAAAGCAAACTTGCATTCCTAGGATAAATCCCACTTAGTTATGGTATATAATTATTTAAATGTTTTAGGTTCAGTCTGTTAATATTTTGTTGAGGAGGTTTATGTCTCTATATGAAATATTGGTCTGTAGTTTTCTTGTGATGTCTTTGTCTGGTTTTGGTATCAGGGTAATACTGACCTCAAGGAGTGAGTTAGGAAGTATTCTCTTCTTTTCTATTTTTTAGAAGAGTTTGCAAGGAATTTGTTTTTCTTTAAATTTTTTTTATGTTTATTTATTTTTTTGAGAGAGAGAAAGAGAGGGGCAGAAAGAGGAGGGGCAGAGAGAGAGGGAGACACAGAATCTGAAGCAGGCTCCAGGCTCCAGGCTCTAAGCTGTCAGCACAGAGCCTGATGGGGGGCTCGAACTCGTGAACCATGAGATCATGACCTCACCCAGAAGCCAGCCACTTAACTGACTGAGCCACGAAGGTATCCCTCTTTTTTAAATGTTTGATAGAATTAACCAATGAAGTTATCTGAGCATGGACTATACTATTTAAGAAGTTTTAAAATTATTAATTCTATATCTTTACTTGTTATAGATCTATGCAGAATTTTTATTTTTTTTCTTTAGTCAATTTTGGTAGTTTGTGCTTTAGTAGGAATTTCCCCATTTTATCCAAGTTATCTAATTTATCAGTGGATTAGCTCTTTCTTCATGTTATTTTGCAGTTAAATGAGGATTCTCAACAGTGTATTTACTGTTTGCAATGGGGTTTTGATTTAAAAAACACCAGAGCCATCTCAAAGCTGGTAAACTAATCTGGTATAACTCCATAAAGGCTATGGGGTCACACTTTTTCTTTAGGAAGTGAAGTCTCTATTACTTCAGGCTATAAAGGGGAATACCAAGGGGGAAGAAGAAATGTTTATATTCAGTCTCTTCTATCAGGATTTTTTTTTCCTGAGGCTTTGGTTTCAAGGATTTCTGTTTCAAGGATTTCCTGATTCCCATGATTGTACAAAGTCTCTACTGAACCATTTTTTTTCTGACTAGATTGGGCTGGGTGAAGATAAGGAAACAACTATGGTGCTATTTTTATGAAGGAAGGCCATTTTTTAAACATCCTTCTTATGCAAATTATATATAACTCTTGGGTCACAGAAGTGCATTTTATCCAGGACTAGCCTCCTGAATAGCTTACGACTTTGGAGTTTCCAGATCTGTTAGGGTCTTATGTAGTCCTGGGTCACCTGCCTGAGGATGTAGCTTGAGTTAGTCTCCCTGGCCACAGTGTATCCAGCTGAGGCCAATTATGTACAGTCAATCCATATGCCTCAACAAAGTAATAGATTCCAAAGGCTTTGAGAGCCTAGCGTGTGACATTCAAGCCTGGGGAACCAGCAAGCTGAACAGGAGTAAATGCTAGGGGTCACAGATTACTGGTCAGTTCAGATACAGGGTGCAGGGGAGACCTCCTTTGGGTCCATCTCGAGGACTTTTTATTAATACCCTTCTGGGCTTTGGAAGCTTTAGTCCAGGGGACATCAAGTTTCACAAATTGTTTGTGACTGGGTAATGGCTTCACAAGGGGACAGGGACAGCCGTGCCGAGGTCAGAAAGTCTGTTTGGGAATTTATTGGAATGTCTTCACAGGAAGAAAGAAGTGCTGAAAGTCAGTGATTAAGTGGTCCTAATCCTTCATCTTGTAGTGAAGTAGGGCTAGGAGCTAGCTCATTTCTGTTGATTCAGAGAAAATAGACCATTCCTAGGAATTGTAAAGTCTGGAAATGTTTACCTGTAAGGAAATCATTCCATTTTAACTTCACAGATTTATGCCTGTCCTTGTATCAGAGTTGGCAAACTTGGGGGGTTGGGAGATGTCTTTATGCCTACTTGTGAGTTTAGCCAAAACCTGGGTGACGCCAGGCCTGTGCTCTTGGAATACACATTTTCCACAGCTGTCCAGGAAGGGTTGCAGGAGATGTCATCTGAAGTCAGCAGGTGTAGTTCGAGGTTAGGTGAAGGGAAAAGAGGCTGGTTAAAATGAGCTCAGCCAGTTCCTGTTCTTATCTGGAAACCACATCTTCCAAAATTTTTAATAACTTTGTAAGTTTAAACTTTTTTTTCTCCCTAGCGTGGACCTTCTGGGTTCTGAGTCTCAGCCTTCACTTGATCTTAGCCAAAAGGCCGAGAAGCGATTTGAGTCTCAGTCTTAATAGGGAGTTAAATTTCCTTTAGAAAAATTGTGTGTGTGTGTGTGTGTGTGTGTCTTTTAATCTGACCTCAATCTCTCTTTTCCTGCTGTTTGCTTGGTAGGTCCTCTCCCTCCCTTCAGTCAGCTTGCTCGGAACCAAGAAAAGCCAGGGGAACATTTGTTTACCTTCCCAGGAAAGGCCTGATAATTGATCTCTGCTCTGCTTTGGAGACTCTGCTTTGCTTTGGAAGATCTCTGCTACTTCAACTTCGAGGCTGTGACTGCTTCCTTCCCTCCTGCCCAAATCCCTCCTCTTACCGTGCCCCCATCCCTCTTTCTCTCAGCTTTTCACATTTTAGTAACAGATCATGGACACTTTTGGATGTTAGTCTCTCTGTGGATACTGTGTGGATACTGTATACACACAATGAGTCTTATATATTTGACATTGCAAGGCGATTTATTCTAATAACTGAATCAAAGTCTTATAGTATGTGCTTAATTATTATTTTCTCTTCTTATTTTATGCTAGTGCTACAAAAATGTACATTCATAAATTATAGTAACTAAGAATTTGGATTAGAATGATAATCGCAGTATCAAAGATTGGTGGTGGGGGGAACCCCAGACATTATACCAACCTCTTTTAATTCTTACACATTATATTTTAGTTTTTGAAGATGTAATTTTTCAGTGTGTGTGTGTGTGTGTGTGTGTGTGTGTGTGTGTTTGTATATAGTTTTATATTCCAGTTTTGTAAGTAATCATTATTTCTATAAGTCTACATAATTATTACCTAATGGACTTAATCTTATCTCTCATTTACATACATATGAGCAATTCACTATTTAGGTGATTTTAATTTCCTTTCTTCCTGCCTTCTTCCTGCCTTCTTTCTTCCTTTCCTGTATTAGAACTCCATTTGGAATAGATCTCTTATTAATGTAGGTGTTTGCTTTTGTTAAATGTATTTCCTCCTGAAACATTCCTGTGAACAGGGTTGCTAGGTAAAAGGATATAAACAGAAATGGTTTTACAAACAAAAATAATTTTTAAACTTTTAATGCTTCCAGCTGTGTAAGTCTATACAAGTTTCACCATGGCCTCGAGCATCATATAGTATCATTTAAAACATATTTTATTAATTTGATATGATTAAATTGTTACCTCTAGTTTGCTTTAATTTGCTTTTCTTCTTTTCCTGTTCCTTTAGGACCATGGTGAGCGGAGGTTACAGAGCTATTCTGATTGGCCTCGCAGTGTCATCCACTCGATTGGTTGTAAGAAAGTAGGCTCATTGTGAGAGAAAGAGGTGGCCTGGCATGGATGGCCTGCCATTGCTGTACCTGGGAGACTTGTTCTACTCTCTGAATTTGTTCCTAACCCTGGCCACCAAGGATTTATTACAGAGCCCTGGTGGCCCCACACATGAGAATGCCCTTTAACCAGTTGGGAGCTCTCCCAGGGAGTAAGTACCATAATATTGAAGCCATTCCCTTTTACCAGTGCAGCTTCCAATCAGAAGTGCTGTTTAAAGGGGCACCTTGTGCGGGGTCGGGGGGACTGGGTGGCTCAGTTGGTTAAGCGTCCAACTGTAGCTCAGGTCATGATCTTACAGTTCATGAGTTTCAGCCTCGTGTTGGGCTCTGTGCTGATAGCTCAGAGCCTGGAGCCTGCTTCAGGTTCTGGGTCTCCCTCTTTCCCTGCTCCTTCCCTGCTCATGTTTTGTATCTCTCTGTCACTCAAAAATAAATAAATGTTTAAAAAAATTAAAAATAAATAAGTAAAGGGGCACCTTGGAACCTCGAAAGACTCTATGATCAAGCAGGAAAAAGGTATAGCCATCCAAAAAAATAGGAGGGAAGGAAGTTGTCTCCCAGCCAGAGGCTGCTGGGAAAACAAAAGGCTTCTAGATAGTTCCCTCTGCCTTCAGAGCTTCTTGCAGCACCAGAGGAAATTCAGAGATACCAGTTTGATGGACGTATGCCAGTTGGTTCTGGAGGACTTTTGTCTCTGTCTTTCCTGTGCACATCTGACCCAAGCCAGTCCTCCACAGAAGGAAAGAGGCTGTTTGTTTCTCCCAGCCCTCCTCATCTTCCACATGTGCTTCTCTGCCTCATGAGTGCCCACAGCCTGAGTAAAACAGGCTAATGGCACCACAGACCAGCAGGCATTTTCACCTTGACCTTTTTCAACATGTGAACACACGAATCCAGACTAAGCTCCAGAAGAAGAAGCTGACTCCAGAAATGGCCATCCGCAGCAATAAAAGCCAGGAGCCAAAGACTAGGGAGGAGCACCAAGACTTTCTGCCCCCTGTCCTGGGCCCCACCATAGAAAGTCACAGAAAAGCACAGGTTGTCTTATGTCCCTAGTGAAGGTCACAATTTGGAAGCCAGTCTTAATTCTCGCTGTGACTCAGGTGAGACTGATAAACATGAAAACACATCCTTAAGCTTACAGGTCTGCTCAGAAGCAACTAGTGAAACTTCTTATTTAGATACAGCTCTTATTTACAAGATGGCTCCTTAAATCCAGAAGCCATGCAGCAAAGTGGGCCATATCCACCTATAGTTGCCCATCCCGCAGATAAGTTCAAGACATGTGAACCACCCAATAGTCTCCTAGATCTCTTAAAAACAATGATTTCTGCTAACCTGTCAGCTCCATTGAGCCAAAAGCTCCAAGTAAAACATGGCTTACACTTGGCTTCTGTCTTCAGTCATAGTATTCTGATGCCTCCATCTGAGTCAAGCCCTATGTCCAGAGATGCATTTGGCACAGAGGATGATATGAGCAGCTTTTTCTGGGAGAGAGCTTCTTGCTAGCTCCTATTTAGGGCAAAATGCTACCATTGGCCAGTCTTGCAACAATCTACAGGCCATTCCAAAAAATCGTAGGTCCTCTCTGCAGAAGAGCTGTTGTCCACCATCATGGTGGTCCGGGACTGGCTCTGCACCAGCCATAGCTTCCCACACATTGTTGGGGTCCACTGAATCTGTGAGGTCACCAGTCTGTGCTGCTGAACCTGCTGTCCTCAGTGGGAGACCTTCAGAAACTAGGCGTGGGCATGTCCCACCATCTCCATTATCTGTTGCAGAGCCGTAAGGGTGCAAACCTTCCTAGGTTCCTGCAACTCCCTGGTTATGCCTTCACCTTATTTTACACCCTGTTCAGGTTTTCAGTCTTGGCTAGAGCTGGGTCAGTAGCCAGACTGCTATGGTATGATTTCATTTGTACCATCTAAGCATGATAGCAATAGTCCAAGGACTGTGTTTGATAATCTGAGAATAGATATTTGTATTTTTCCCTACATCTGCTGCTCAAATTTTCCAATTTTGGCTTCTATGACATGCCTCTTACTTTTTTTTTTTTTTTAATTTTTGTTCCCAGATATCTTTTGGGACTTCTTGTCAACCTCCTACTTGTCATGTACTCCAGAGGATAGGTCTTTTCCTACCATTAGTAGACCTCAAATGTGCACTCCGTAAATACTGGACATCAGTTAAAATTCACAACTGCACTCAGATTGGCATGTGTTGACTGGTAACATCAGTCTCCTCCCCATCACCCATCCCCAACAGACTTCACTGATAAACCATCACATTTCAAGCCCAAGTTTAATACTCTTTCAGGATCCCTAGTTCTTGAGGCATCAGAGTCCTCCTGTGTCCAGTGCACTTTTCACTAACAGCCCCAGATCCAGTTGCTCCCCTGAGGAGCGGAGAAACTCCATTCCTAGCTTTCCTTCACTCTGGGGTTCTCACTTCTCAGTTGTCTTAAGCTGAGCCTTTGTATTTGGTTAAACTTCCTGTTACTTCCCTTTCTCCACACTTTTAAAAGAATTTTATTCTGGGGCGCCTGGGTGGCGCAGTCGGTTAAGCGTCCGACTTCAGCTCAGGTCACGATCTCACGGTCCGTGAGTTCGAGCCCCGCATCAGGCTCTGGGCTGATGGCTCGGAGCCTGGAGCCTGTTTCTGATTCTGTGTCTCCCTCTCTCTCTGCCCCTCCCCCGTTCATGCTCTGTCTCTCTCTGTCCCAAAAATAAATAAACGTTGAAAAAAAAAAATTAAAAAAAAAAAAAGAAAAAGAATTTTATTCTATTTCTTAGAAAAAATTCGACAAACTAAAGAAAAAATAGAAAGAAAAAAAAAAGAAAAACCCAAAGGTAGTTTCACCCAAACATTGCCACTTCTGTTGTTTTGAGTTATTTATAACCTGCCATGCTTCCTCTGCATACATGTTTTTCTTAGTTGTAATTTAATCTAAAAAAATTTTTTAGCCTATTTTTTTTCAAATTACAAACACTTCTTATATTGCTGCATTATCTTTGTTGCCCCTTTAGTGGCTACTTCCTAGCATCATTTGCTTAACATTAATTTTTCTTTTCTAACATTTATTATTAAATTATTAATAATAATGTGATAAAGATCTTTGATCCATTAGGATTAATTCCTTAGGGTAGATGACCAGACATTGATTTACTGAGTTAAAAGGTATAGATCTATATGTAGATATGCATATGTTTTACATTTCATTATATTTATGTGTCTATATATAGGTGTATGTCCATATGTATATAAATATAACTTTTCATGAGACATTGTCAAATGGATTTCCAAGAAAGAATTTATTTCCAAAAGGAGAATAAACATTTTATATAGTTTTATAGCCTATATTTGTCACTGAGTGTATCATGATCATTTTCTTACATATTTATTTTTTAAAGATGATTTTAAAAAGTGACCATCATATAAGTAGACTGTAATTTACTTAACTATCATATTATTTTGGGGCATTTGTTTCTACATTTTTTTCTGTTATAAATGATGTAAATAAATTTTTGTATGTGTCCTTGATTATTAGAATAAATTCTTGGAGAATTACTGAGACCTTTAATGATACTAAAGGATTAGAATACATTAAGGCTCTTAATGATACTAAAAATGATACTAAATAATAATGATAATGATACTAAATTGACCTTCAAAAAGATTGAAACAATTCTTACTCCCAAGAATGAGTGGACATATTTCACTGCATTCAATTCAGAGAATTTTAATTTTTTTCTTGCCAGTGGGATAAGTGAAATTATCATTGTGTTATTGACTATAGGAGACTGAAGTTAATAGCTTAGTGGTTATAATATTTTTTTAATTTATTTTTATTTTATTTTATTTTATTGAGAGAGAGTGTGAGCAAGCAAGAAGGGCAGAGGGAGAAGGAAAGAAAGAATCTTAAGCAGGCTGTTACCTCAGTGTAGAGTCCAACGTGGGACTCAATCCCATGACCCTGAGATCATGACCTTAGCTGAAATCAAGAGTTGGATGCTTAACTGACTAGGCCACCCAGCTGCCCCAGAGGTTATGTGATTACTTTAAAATTTTTGCTCATGTCTCTTTTCACTTTAAAATAGCGTTTTGTTTTTGTTTTTCTTATTTCTTATTGTTATAACATGCAGTCAATTAAAAGCATATGAGCATGTAAATTTAATTGGACCCTAAATACAATTGTCTAAGTAGCTGACTGTCCTCCATGTTCTTTGCCTTGTTTGCTGCAACCTGTCAGGTACAGTGGTTCATTCAAATGAGAGAACTGTTAATACTTATGGCTTTAGGGGGGGCATAAAGTAACTCAGAGCATGCTACAGAGCAGAAGAAAATACAAGAAAAAGAATAAACTATTTTTAAAAACAGAACCAGAATTGTTTTCCTGGTTGGAGATAGTTGGTGTTTTTCACATATGTAAAAACTGCATTCATCACTATGGAAGATTCTCCCTTCAGGAAGTTTAGGTGGGAGGCTCCAAATTGCATTTGGGAGGTTCTAGGGTAAATAATATGAATGGAGTGAGAGCAAGAGAAGCTAAGGCAGTGCTTACTGTCAATATAGTGCAAATTTTAATTGTGTGTCACAGTGGGTTTTGGTTCTTTTATGCCCAGGACCCAGTCCCGGTTCTCCAACTTACTGCTAAAAAGGGGTAACTTGAACATGCCTGGTTAGCTGCGGATGCTAGTGCCAGGGCAAGCTCTCAGAAAGCAGCAATAGTAGTACCAGCCAGATCGCCATTGGTCTGCCAATTTTTTTATTTTTTATTTTTTTATATGCCAGGATCATGCAACCCAAGAAAGTCTCCTGTTGTATTCTGTGATATCTCCTTGCTCACCCCTGTAGGCATTTTGGAACTTCAGGTGTTCTGCTACCATCAGCAGATATGCTGCTCTGGACTTAGGGAAACACTGAGAAGCACCAGTGGGCCACCTTGAAGATGTCATTGCTGTGAATTCATGACACATGTCACAGATGTCTCTTGCAAGGCTTGCTGATTCCTGGATGCCATACCAAGAATCTTGCTCAGTCTGTGGATGAGTTGTGAGGCAAAGAGCAAGAGAGTTTGCCATTAAATGATTGAACTTCATTGGGTTTACTTGGAGGATAAGCGCCCTCAAGTCAGCCTCTGCCAATATCATGGAGATAAAGCCCTTTAAAGAAACATCTTACATTACTTATTGTTTCTACTCATCCTAGAAGTGTTTGTCTCCTAAAAGTATGGTCTTTTGGCTTAGGCCTAAGGGATTGGAGACAAAATTTTATATACTAGGAGACTTAAATTTTCTCTTCGTGTAGTTTTTTTCTTTTTCCCATCGATACATGTTAGGAATGTTATAAAAACAACAGGTAAAATTTTAAGCAGAATAAGTACCTAAACCTTAATATTTGTATGGAGGCTCGGCTGAGGAGAACTCTTCCTCAGTGCATTAAACAGGATGATATTGTTTAATGCACACAAGTTTAAAACTAGATGTGGCTATTGCTTAAATGGCTGTAGTGAGAAGGGGATCTTCTTCTTCTTTTTTAAAAATATTTATTTTTGGGAGAGTGCAAACAGGGGAGGGGCAGAGAGAGAGGGACAGAGGATCCAAAGCGGGTTCTCTGCTGACAGGCTGACAGCAGTGAGCCCGATGTGGGCTTGAACTCACGAACCATGAGATCATGACCTGAGCTGAAGTCCAATGCTCAATGGACTGAGTGAGCCACGCAGGTGCCCCAGAAGGGGACCTTTTATGAGCAATTGTTTTCTAACTCCTTTTACTCTGGAATGTAGGAAAGAACCCCTATTTTACAGATTAGTAAGGTAAAATCAGTCAAGTTAAGCTGCTTTTTCAGAGACATGTAGCTACTAAGTGACTTACCTGAGATTTGATTCCAGATATACTTGGCTCCAAATTTATCTCAAGTAGATTTGGCTCCCTTCTAGGTGCACAAAAGCATAGAGTGTCCAGTAACTAGGCAGAAAGAGAACTTTTAGTGAGGGTCAGTGACAAACTAGAGGGCAGCTTGTGAGGCCCAGAAACCCTTACTCCTTCCCCATCCGACTGCCCAGGTGATACACAAATTTCACCTTTATCTAGATGCCCTTAGGGAAGGGAAGTTTAGTGGAGGGGAGAAATAGCCCCGAGAGGGAGTTTCAACTCTGACTTGAGAGGGTATTTACCGAAGAAAAAACTGCTTTAAATGGGAAGACACTGAGTTATTTTACTAGGTAAATTTACATCTTCAGTAGAATAGGTTAGAAGGTAAGATAGATTCAGGCGAAAACTAGAGCTAGATATTTCTTTCCTATGTATGAGTTCTAGTGCATAAATTTCAACCTCACTATAAATGTGTGTTATATGTGCTTTTCAAGTAGCTGGAACTGTATTTATTCTGGTTGAATGATATATCTTGACAATAATAATTTTTCTTATGAACCTAAGACTCATAATTCCATCTGCCCCCTCTACATATTCTGCTGGAACTTTCCATATATCAGAAATTCAACACGTCTAGCAGTGAAGTTATTATTTCTACCTCATCTGGCCTTTTTCTTGTAGGCATTATCTTGATAAGTTGCATTTAGGAAGGTTTGAAACACTGTTTATTTTGAGACAGAGCAAGTGCACAAACACAGCAAGGGCACTAAGAGAGGGCTCTGGAGACAGAATCCCAAGCAGGCTCCACCCTGTCAGCACACAGCCTGATGCAGGGCTCCATCTCATGAACCATGAGGTCATGACCTGAGCCAAAATCAAGAGTTGGACACTTAACCGACTGAGTCACCCAGGTGCCCCTCTGATCCTTTAAAAAAAAAATTGAGACTCAATTGACATATAACATTACTACAGCTTCAGGCATATAATATAATGATTCAATATTTGTACCTATTGCAATATTGCCTGATCTAAACTCGACTCATTATTGCCCGATCTTATCATTCTCAAAGAAAATCTGAGATGAATTAATACAAATATGTATTCCTGAAGTTATTATGAACTCAAAATCAATTTTAATGTACCAGGTAGAACTGTTTGTCTTTTCAAATAATTCGTATCTTAAGTGACTCTTTCAAATGTATTGTTTATAATTTTATACTTTGTTAATTGAGAGAAAAATATTTAGTAGTTCATCTCATGTATGTCTGTCTTGATTTTGCTGCACAACTATTAGTACTTCCTGGCTACTTAGGAAACGCCAACACATACCTTTGCAAACACACTTCTGGATTTTCCTACTGAAAGTGTGTTTTTAGTTCTTCTTTTCTTTAATTAATTCTCTATAACGCAGTGCTGAAGAGTATGGGCTTTGAGTCAATCATTCTTACCTCAGTCACTTTACTTTCTAAAGCTGAGAAAATGGATAAGTTTTTATTTTTCTGATTTGATTTCCTCAGGGTTGTCATGCAGATCAGATGAGCCAACATATGCCAAGCAGTTTGTAGGATGCTGAGCACAGAGTGACACAAATACAGCTATCAGTTATACCTCTCTTGAATTATAACTAACTGGAAAATCTGAATGGTTTGTTCTCTATCAAAACCAAATAGAAAGGATCCTGGGCAGAGTATTTATGGGTGAACATTTAATTCTATGTTCTCAGTTTTCTAGCCTCTGACTTGCAATAAAATGAAATAATCTGAATCTGATGTCAACATAGAAAAATTTGTGATCATTGAATGATCACTGAATGTTAGAGCTGGAAGTTCCATTACAATTGATCTAGGACAATCTCTTTTCCTTAAAAATAAAGCATCTGAGACATAGAGAGGTAAAGCAATTTGTTCATGGTTATACACTAAGGAACAGCAAGGTAAGAGGCTCCCCTTTGGGTCATTCTCATAAAGAAACATGACTCACAACTTTTTTCCTCTTTAACCTACGATTGCAGCACACTTATCTAGTAGAGGAAACTATGTTTTTCAAATGAGTTGGTATCTATACAATATCTATGCAATATTTAAAATATTAAGGACTCATAAAGGTAAATGAAATATTTTACAGAACACAACTCCACAACTAATTTATTTATATTCTTTATTTCCTAATACAATGGAGGTGTATCAGGTTGGATGAGTTTATCTGTAACTAGCTTGACTGATTAATTTATATGGTACCCAGTTTAAGCACTCCCACTCTCTGCTCTCTGAGGGCTTAGTGTCAGGAACAGAGGCTGGCGTTAAAGTCAGAGCAGATGTGCGATCACTTCCTCCCCTCTAGCTTGGCTTGAGCTGCTCGTATAATCACTAGTCTACTGTAACGCTCAATTTTTGGATCACTGCCTTAAAAAGTAATAACATTCTGAATGAGACTCTGGTTCAGAAATCCTTTCCCAGATGGTGTTATCCTTCTTGTATTTCCTTGACTGGAAATTCTGGGAGGAGCAGACAGGTTGGATGGGCGTGTAGTTAACATAATTCCTCTTCTTTGTGTGGAATTTGCTCTGTCCATAAGGAAGTCTGCCTATTGGTAACTTACATCTTGTACATAACATTTGTTATGTGGGTCCAACCTTATTTCCTTTTCTGGGTGTATAATACCTATTTCTCAACAGGGGTGGCTATTCATTGTGTGTGTTCTTTTTATTTTTCTGAGTCTCCCAGGAAAGTTTAAGCAAGCAGCAAATTCTGAAATAAGTTTTACCAAAGTTTAAACATGTTAATGGTTCACAGCATCTTAACTTGGTGGAGCAATGTTTTTCATTCGAGTTGAGTGGATTCTGAGGAGTCTTCTTAGAGTTTTCAGTTTGACTCTTCTGTTGTCATTTGACATCGCTATTTCTATTTATTATGCTTTAAAAGAGAAAGGGATGCAAATTCATGACAGAAACTGTGGATAGTACTCTGGAGAAGCCACACAAAGTCATATAAAAGCCAAAATGATGAGTTGTAAACAGGGCATTAAAAAACCTAAGAGTAAGCCTATTTGAAGTAGGGACAGAATGAAGACATGTTTTAGCCATTTTAATTTATGAAGAGAAATCCTACCACTTTCACATTGGAAGGTGGTTCAAATAACGTGGAAATAGATGAAGGTCACTCATTTGAACAATAAGAATAGTCAAATTTTTGAGAGAAAGATGCACTAGGATTTTTTTTTAAACCATATTCTGTTCCAGTAGGAACTAGCTTGTTTCCATCTTGATGAAGTGCCTCCAACCTTTTACTGAGTTTCTTCTGTAGCAGGAACTCTGGATCAGAAATGAGATCAGATTTTTAAGTTGCCACTAAGTGAACATCATTTAGCATTTTCATTCTTCTAAGAGAGCTCATCAAGTAATTGCCCTCTAATAGCAGGCGAGCAGGATGACGAACAGGATAAGGCATCATGAAGCTAATGAAACTTTAAAATGGTCTCCATTTTCCATCGATTGGGAAAAGCATATTAGAGCAATGACACACACCATAGAAAATGACACACCTCTGAAAAGACCTGCAGAAAGCAAGATGCATCTTCTGGTTTCCCAAAGCATGGAAGTGGCTTGACTTGACAAATTCAAAGGCCAAAAGTCAGAAATCAAGATCCCTGTAACTGAAAAGAATGGAGATTGTCTTTAAGTAAGCATCTGCATAAAGATGTCTATGAAACTTTCACTAAAGCTATCTCCTTTTAGGTACTGTATCAAGACTACATATTTCTGAATCTTTCCCAGATGAATTTTCTTAACTCTAACTTCTAGTCCTAAAAAATACTTAAGTTTTTTTTTATTAACTTGTTTTATTGTTTTTTAAATTTACATTCAAATTAGTTAGCATATACTGCAACGATGATTTCAGGAGTAGATTCCTTAGTGCCCCTTACCCATTTAGTCCATCCCCCCTCCCACAACCCCTCCAGTAACTCTCAGTTTGTTCTCCATATTTATGAGTCTCTTCTGTTTTGTCCCCCTCCCTGTTTTTATATTATTTTTGTTTCCCTTCCCTTATGTTCATCTGTTTTGTCTCTTAAGTCCTCATATGAGTGAAGTCATATGATTTTTGTCTTTCTCTGACTAATTTCACTTAGCATAATACCCTCCAGTTCCATCCATGTAGTTGCAAATGGCAAGGTTTCATTCTTTTTGATTGCCAAGTAATACTCCATTGTATATATATACCACATCTTCTGTATCCATTCATCCGTCAATGGACATTCGGGCTCTTTCCATACTTTGGCTATTGTTTATAGTGCTGCTATAAACATGGGAGTGCATGTGTCCCTTCAAAACAGCACACCTGTATCCCTTGGATAATGCCTAGTAGTGCAATTGCTGGGTGTAGGGTAGTTCTATTTTTAGTTTTTCGAGGAACCTCCATACTGTTCTCCAGAGTGGCTGCACCAGCTTGCATTCCCAACAATGCAAAAGAGATCCTATATCTCTGCATCCTCGCTAACATCTGTTGTTGCCTGGGTTGTTAATGTTAGCCATTCTGACAGGTGTGAGGTGGTATCTTATTGTGGTTTTGATTTGTATTTGCCTGATGATGAGTGATGTTGAACATTTTTTCATGTGTCGGTTGGCCATCTGGATGTCTTCTTTGGAGAAATGTCTATTCATGTCTTTTGCCCATTTCTTCAATGGATTATTTGTTTTTTGGGTGTTGAGTTTGATAAGTTCTTTAGAGATTTTGGATACTAACCCTTCATCTGATATGTCGTTTGCAAATATCTTCTCCTATTCTGTTGGTTGCCTTTTAGTTTTCCTGATTGTTTCCTTCGCTGTGCAGAAGCTTTTTATTTTGAGGTCCCAGTAGTTCATTCTTGCTTTTGTTTCCCTTGCCTCTGGAGACATGTTAAGTAAGAAGTTGCTGTGGCCAAGATCAAAGAGATTTTTGCCTGCTTTCTCCTCAAGGGTTTTGATGGCTTCTTGTCTTACATTTAGGTCTTTCATCCATTTTGAGTTTATTTTTGTGCATGGTGTAAGAAAGTGGTCCAAGTTCATTTTTTCTGCATGTCACTGTCCATTTTTCTCAGCACCACTTCCTGAAGGGACTGTCTTTGTTCCATTGGATATTCTTTCCTGCTTTGTCAAAGATTAGTTGGCCGTACGTTTGTGGGTCCATTTCTGGGTTCTCCATTCTGTTCCATTGATCTGGGTGTCTATTCTTGTGCCAGTACCATACTGTCTTGATGATTACAGCTTTGTAGTACAGCTTTAAGTCCAGGATTGTGATGCCTCCAGCTTTGGTTTTCTCTTTCAAGATCGCTTTGTCTATTTGGGGTCTTTTCTGGTTCCATACAAATTTTAGGATTATTTGTTCTAGCTCTGTGAAGAATGTTGGTGTTATTCTGATAGGGATTGCATTGAATATGTAGATTGCTTTGGGTATTATCAACATTTTAACAATATTTGTTCTTCCTATCCAGGAGCATGGAATCTTTTTCCATTTGTTTGTGTTTTCTTCAATTTCTTTCATAAGCTTTCTATAGTTTTCAGTGTACAGATTTTTCACCTCTTTGGTTAGATTTATTCCTAGGTATTTTATGATATTTTGTGCAACTGTAAATGGGATTGATTCTTTGATTTCTCTGTCACTTCATTTTCTTTCTGTCGCTTCATTGGTGTATAGGAATGCAACTGATTTCTGTGTGTTGATTTTATATCCTGCAACTTTGCTGAATTCATGAATCAGTTATAGCAGTTTTTTTGGTGGAATCTTTTGGGTTTTCCATATACAGTATTATGTCATCTGTGAAGAGTAAAAGTTTGACCTCCTTCTGGCCAATTTGGATGCCTTTTATTTCTTTGTGTTGTCTGATTGCAGAGGCTAAGACTTCCAATACTATGTTGAATAACAGTAGCGAGAGTGAACATCCCTGTCTTACTCCTGACCTTAGGGGGAAAGCTCTCAGTTTCTCCCCATTGAGGATGATATTAGCATTGGGTCGTTCATATATGGCTTTTATGATCTCGAGGTATGCTCTTTCTGTCCCTACTTTCTTGAGGGTTTTTATCAAGAAAGGATGCTGTATTTTGTCAAATGCTTTGTCTGCATCTATTGAGAAGATCATATGGTTTTTGTCCTTTCTTTTATTGATGTGATGAATCACATTAATTGTTTTGTGGATATTGAACCAGCTCTGCATCCCAGGTATAAATCCCACTTGGTCATGGTGAATACTTTTTTTAATGTATTGTTGGAACCAGTTGGCTAATATCTTGTTGAGGATTTTTACATCCATGTTCATCAGAGAAATTGTTCTATAGTTCCCCTTTTTAGTGGGGTCTCTGGTTTTGGAATCGAGGTAATGCTGGCTTCATAGAAAGAGTTTGGAAATTTTCCTTTGGTTTCTATTTTTTGGCACAGCTTCAAGAGCATACATGTTAACTCTTCCATAAATGTTTGGTAGAATTCCTCTGGAAAGCCATCTGGCCCTGGACTCTTGTTTTTTGGCAGATTTTTGATTACTAATTCGATTTCCTTACTGGTTATGGGTCTGTTCAAATTTTCTATTTCTTCCTATTTCAGTTTTGGTAGTGTATATATTTCTAGGAATTTGTCCATTTCTTCCAGATTGTCCATTTTATTGGCATATAATTGCTCATAATATTCTCTTATTATTGTTTTTATTTTTGTTGTGTTGGTTGTGATCTCTCCTCTTTCATTCTTGATTTTATTTATTTGGGTCCTTTCCTTTTTCTTTTTGATCAAACTGGCTAGTGGTTTATCAATTTTGTTAATTATTTCAAAGAACCAGCTTCTGGTTTGTTCTACTGTGTTTTTGGTTTTGATAGCATTAATTTCCGCTCTAATCTTTATTATTTCCTGTCTTCTGCTGGTTTGGGGTTTTATTTGCTGTTCTTTTTCCAGCTCCTTAAGGCATAAGGTTAGGTTGTGTATCTTAGATAGATACTTTCTTTAGGAAGGCCTGGATTGCTATATACTTTCCTCTTATGACCACCTTTGCTGCGTCCCAGGGGTTTTGGGTTGTGGTGTTATCATTTTCTTTTCTTTTTCTTTTTAATGTTTATTCATTTTTGAGAGACAGAGAGAGACAGAGCATGAGTGGGAAGGGGCAGAGAGAGGGAGACACAGAATCTGAAGCAGGCTCCAGGCTCTGAGCTTTCAGCACAGAACCCAATGCAGGGTTCGAACTCACGAACTGCAAGATCATGACCTGAGCTGAAGTCAGACACTCAACCGACAGCCACTCAGGTGCCCCTGGTGTTAACATTTTCATTGACTTCCATATAATTTTTAATTTTATCTTTAACTTTATCTTTTAAATTTTACCTTTTTAATTTTATTTTTAACTTCTTGATTAGCCCATTCATTCTTTAGTAGGATGTTCTTCAGTTTCCAATATTTTTTACCTTTCCAAATTTTTTCTTGTGGTTGATTTCGAGTTTCATAGCATTGTGATCTGAAAATATGCATGGTATGATCTCTATCTTTTTGTACTTAATTAGGGTTGATTTGTGTCCCAGTATATGGTCTATTCTGGAGAACGTTCCATGTGCACTGGAGAAAAATGTATATTCTGCTGCTTTAGGATGAAATGTTCTGAATATATCTGTTAAGTCCATCTGGTCCAGTGTGTCATTCAAAGCCATTGTTTCCTTATTGATTTTTTTATTAGATGATCTGTCCATTGCTGTGAGTGGGGTGTTGAACTCTCCTGATATTATGGTATTACTATCAATGAGTTTCTTTACATTTGTGATTAATTGATTTATATATTTGGGTGCCATCACATTTGGTGCATAAATGTTTACAATTGTTAGGTCTTCTTTGTGGATAGACCCCTTGATTATGATATAATGCCCTTCTGCATCTCTTGATACAGTCTTTATTTTAAAGTCTAGATTGTCTGATATAAGTATGGCTACTCTGGCTTTCTTTTGTTGACCATTAGCATGATAGATGGTTCTCCATCCCCTTACTTTCAATGTGAAGGTGTCTTTAGGTCTAAAGTGGGTCTCTTGTCAACAGCATATAGATGGATCTTGTTTTCTTATCCGTTCTGTAACCCTACGTCTTTTGATTGGAGCATTGAGTCCATTGACATTTAGAGTGAGTACTGAAAGATATGAATTTATTGCCATTATGTTGCTTGTAGAGTTGGAGTTTCTGGTGGTGTTTTCTGGTACTTTCTAACATTTGTTGCTTTTGGTCTTTATTTATTTGTTTTTTATTTTTATTTTTTTTCATCTTTTCACCCCTCAGAGAGTCCCCCATAAAATTTCTTGCAAGGCTGATTTAGTGGTCACAAACTCCTTTAATTTTTGTTTGTCTGGGAAACTTTTAATCTCTCCTTCTATTTTGAATGACAGCCTTGCTGGATAAAGAATTCTTGGCTGTATATTTTTCTGATTCAGCACATTGAATATATCCTGCCACTCCTTTCTGGCCTGCCAAGTTTCTGTGGATAGGTCTGCTGCAAACCTGATCTGTCTTCCCTTGTAGGTTAGGGACTTTTTTTCCTTTGCTGCTTTCATGATTCTCTCCTTGCCTGAGTATTTTGTGAATTTGACTATGATATGCCTTGTTGATGGTCAGTTTTTGTTGAATCTAATGGGAGTCTTCTGTGCTTCCTGGATTTTGATGTCTGTGTCTTTCTCCAGGTTAGGAAAGTTTTCCACTATGATTTGCTCACATAACCCTTCTACCCCTATTTATCTCTCTTCCTCTTCTGGGACCCCTATGATTCTGATGTTGTTCCTTTTTAATGAGTCACTGATTTCTCTAATTCTTAAATCGTGCTCTTTTGCCTTAATTTCCCTATTTTCTTCTGCTTCATTATTCTCTATAAGTTTGTCCTCTATATCGCTGATTCTCTGTTCTGCCTCATCCATCCTTGCCACCGCTGCATACATCCGTGATTGCAGCTCAGTTATAGCATTTTTAACTTCATTTTTACTATTTTTACTTTTTTTTGTCTCTGCAGAAAGGGATTCTAAACTATTTTTGACTCCAGCTAGTATTCTTATTATCGTGATTCTAAATTCTGGTTCAGACATCTTGCTTGTATATGCGTTGATTAAATCCCTGGCTGTCGTTTCTTTGTGCTCTTTCTTTTGGGGTGAATTCCTTTGTTTTGTCATTTTGAAGGGAGAAAAGGAATTAATGAGGTAGAAAAATAAAAATTAAAAAATATTAAAATTAAAAAAATATTAGAATTAAAAAACTTAAAACACACACACACACACATACAAATCTAATAAATGATGCTAGATCCTAGATGTATTTTGGTCTGGGTGTTGAAAGCAGTTTGACGGATTAGAGAGAAAAAGGGGGGGAAAGGAAGTCATTTGAGAATTTGAAAAAACAAATACACTAAAGTAAACTAAAATGAGATGATGGGAGTAAAATAGAATTTGAAAAAAATTTACACAAAAGTAAAGAATAAAGCAGGAAAAAAGTAAAGAAAAATATTTTTAATAAAAATTAAAAATAAAAGTGAATTTTTTTCTCTTTCTGTATTCAAGAAAAACAAAAGAAATGAAAAATAAAAGAGAAAAAAAAGAAATCTTTTGAAAATTTGAAAAAGTGAATACAGTAGTAGACTGAAATAAAATGATGGAAGTAAAATAGAATTTTTAAAAATTTACATAAAAGCAAATAATATAGTGAAAAAATTAAAGAAAAATATTTTTAATAGAAATTGAAAGTAAAAATGATGTTTTTCACTTTCTGCATTCAGGAAAAACAAAAGAAACAAAAAAGAAAAAAAAGAAAAAGAAAAAAGAAAACAAGGAAATCGTTTGAACATTTTAAAAGGTAAATACACTGAAGTAGACTAAAATAGAATGATGGAAGTAAGATAGAATTTGAAAAATATTACACAAAATTTTAAAATATAGTAAAAAAATTAAAAATATTTTTTAATAAAAATTGAAAATACAAATGAATTTTTATGTATTGAAGAAAAAGAATAATGTAAAAGAGAAAAAAAAGAGAAAAAATAAAGAAAATTGAATAGATGGACCTGCTAATGGATTGAAATAGGACTGAAATTACTTCGTTTTCCCCTAGAAGTCAGACTATGTAGAGCTTTATAGTCCATAAACTAAGTAGGCGGTGAGACCTGTGTTCTTGAAGAGCAAGGTTGGCCCACTTGGGCGGGGCTCAGTGTAACAGCTCCGTTCTCCACTAGATGGCGCTGCTAGCCCATTGGGGTGGACAGCTGCAGAGCCTGTAGGTGCGTATGCGCATGTGCAGGAATGGTGAAAATGTCGTCACCCAGTGCCCAGTCTCTAGTATGGGAACTCCTTTCTCTCAGATCAACAATTGTGCACCTGTCCTCTGTCTTCAGCTTTTGTCCACACCCCGCTTCTTCACTATCCGTGACCAAGCCCCAGGTAGTACCCCTCTCCTGAGTCTTGTCTTAGATGTGGCTATTTTTCCCAGCCCCCTACTTCTGAAGGACTGCGGCTTTGACCCGTTCCGCCCCTCTGTGGGAGGGTCTCACCAAGCAATGGCCGAATGCAGGCTGCACCTAGGAACGCCTGCTGGACCCTGCTGCTGCCATTGAGACTGCGGCCAGGTGCCAGCCTGCCCCAGAAAAAGTTCATGAGATATTGTAGCAGCAGCTTTTCAGGGATTATGGAAAATCACAACGCGCATCTGGCACCCGGCTTCACACTTAACGACCTTGTTCCAGCACCAGCGAATGTGGCCGTTTTCTGGGGTCTACTGGGACCAGGTGGCTACAGTCTCTACGAAATGCCCTTCCAGCAGTGGAACTTCTTTTCCCCGTGCGGCTCGAGAACCTCCTGGACCCCACTCTGCTCCTGGGGATTCGCCCTTCCCACCAGAGCACTGCCAGGTATCGAGCTGCGGAGCTGCAGACTTTGCGCTCCCCTTGTTTACAGTCTTGGAATTTAAACCCTCTCCTTTCTCCTTTCTCCCTTTTTAGTTTAGTCCCTGCGGCTGTTTCCAACTTTCCACTTTCTCTCCAGCTGCTTTTGGGGAGGGGTGCTTTTCCCGTATTGTCCCCCGCCCAGTCTCCGTCCTCTCTCCGCCTGCAAAGCCAGCTCCCTGCCACCGCCAGCTTCTCTCTCCCCAAGTTCACCTCTCTGCGCCACATACCTGCTGAATTCTGTGGTTCAGGTTGTGCAAATTGTTGTGTTAATCCTCCAATCAGTTTTCTAGGTGTGTAGGATGATTTAGTGTTGGTCTGGCTGTATTTCACAGACATGAGACACACAAAAAACTTCCATGCCGTTCTGCCATCTTGGCTCCTCCCAAATACTTACGTTTTATTAAGGGTGGAAGGACACTTTTTCAGATTAGGTTGACCCAAAATCAGAGCCTGACAAAAGGAAATAATTACATGTGTTACATTTGGGAGTTGATCCCAGAAAGCACACAAGAAGGTGTGGGGAAATTAAGAGAGCAAAAGGAGAAAGCCAATGAAGCAAGCATGAGTGAGTGGGTTACCAATGTGGACACCTGGGATTCAGTTCCTCTGGGGCTCTTCTGAAAAACCATGAAGGACTTCAGTATTGTCTCACCAATGGAAGGGGAAACTGGGTTATTTGTCTATCAGCTTTCATCCCTCATTGGTGTAGGGTTACCTGGTGTCTTGGGCTACCTTACAAGTAAATTGAACCAGCTCTTGTGGTACTTGAAAAAGCTCTCAGACAGAGAAACAGAATCACACTTGACAGCACCTTCCTCATGACCTCGTAACCTCCCCAGCACCCCAGATCTCCAAACACCATCACATAGGGGTTTAGGTTTCAACATATGAATTTTTTTTGTTGAGGGGGGTCAGAATCATTCTACAGCATTCTGTCCCTGGATGTCCCAAATGTGTGACCTCACATACAAAATATTTATTTCATTCCCCACCCCCTCCCCCCCCCCCCGCCCCGGATCTTAACATGTTCCAGCATCAACTCTGATGTCTAAAGTCTGAAGTCTTATTTAAATTTTGTCTAAATTAGCTATGGGAAGACTTAGATATGACTTGAGATATGCTTTTTCTTGAGCAAATTTATTCTCCTGCTGTGGACCTTTGAAACCACACAAGTTACATGCTTCCAGAATATACTGGTGGGACAGACATAGGATAGACATTCCTGTTCCAAAAGGGAGAAGTAGGAAAGAAGTGTTAAATTAATTTTAGAAGGAAGCTATTGCCCTGAGGTGGTTTTAATGCCTTAGTAGCTTACATAAGCAAACCAAAACCTAAACCTGGAACACCTCATGTTTAAGAAACTGCAACCTAAAGACAACCAGTTACAAGCAGCCAACTAGACTTTCCCAAATAAGGCAACTGCTTAAGCTATAGCCAGTTAAATAATTTTCTTGCTTTGCTTTGTTTCTTTATCTTCTCTATACAACATTTTCTGCTAGCTCCTGTTGGTGGAGCAGTCCTAACCACTTCCAGTTTAGTGATATTGGATTTAAACTGCTTTTTTTGTAAAATAAACTCTTGCCATATGAATATGGCTCAGTTTATCACTCAACAGAAGAAAGGAATGATGGGTCCCAAGCAAGCCCAAAGCCTAATGAGGCAAATATCATTAGACCATAAGCCTCAAAAAGAATGCTCTTTGACTCAGAGTTCAGCTTTTCAAATGCGCAGGGGGTGGCAATCCACTCACACATCTTGGTGAGCCCCACTCATGGCAAGGCTCTCTGCTGGAATGTAGTGGCTTTGTCAGATGACGCTGTCCTTTAAAACCTAGGTGAAGGTGTCATTGATTCCTCAAAACTATCAAATCCCAAGATGAATTAATTATCTTTATTCTCAAACATTCCTTTGTTTGTGTTTCTTTTCTGAGGGAATGACACAATCCAGTTGCCAAAAATAGTCATAATGGATTCTTCCCTCTTGACACCTCCCACATTCCAGGTCACAAAATTCTATAAATTTTGGGAGGATGTTGGTATTCCCTTACTAGTACATTCCTTATTTTTTAGTGAAGGAAATGTCATTCAGACCTTCCCAAAAAACATAGATGTTGGCCTTCTGATTTCATTCTGACTTGCTTACCCCTCCATTCCTTCTGATCTTTTCCTTATTACTTTGCCAAGGCAGTTCTGCATCTCACTTTTGGTGACTGCAGGCTATCATCATATCGAGTCTCTAGGGACATAATAATATCAAGGGAGAGTACTCCCGTACCAATAAACCTCACCTCTCCAGTCCTACACCCTAACTATTCAAATCCACGTCCCCATTTCTTGCTAGTATGTATTTGCCAGATGCTACAGCTTTTTTTGGTAGATAAGCTATTTATTCACATAGGACTATGCTTGTCTGCTCAGGTTATGCTAGTTATTGATCTATAGCATATACTCTAAACCAGAGTAAAATGGGTTTTGGGAGCATGAAAGATATTTATGTATATTACAAGTTTGTGTTGTTCTCCAAGGGACTACAAAACATAAACAGATATATGGTATATCTGCGGCACTAAAATTTAATCAGGGGGGTTAGTAAGGGAAAAATATCTAAGAAGGTCCTTAGGTAGATGATAATGAAAAAAGATTGAGAAATTTTTGTTTAGGTGCTACAACTGTGTTCTGCAACCTTGGCAATATTGACATTTTGGACTAGATCATCTTTATTCTGGGGCCTGTCCTTTGCATTACATCCCTGGTCTCTATCACTAGATACTAGTAGCATTTTTCTCCTCCATCCCAAGTTGTAACAACCAAAAATGTCTCCAGACATGACAGTGGTTCTCAAACTTCAGCACACATCACAATCCCCTGCATAGATTTCTGGGTCCTACTCCTTGAGGAGACCTGAGAATTCGTTTATCTAAATAAGGAAAGCATGGGTGATTTTAGTACCCCATAGGATTATTTTGAGGATTAAACAAAATGAGGCAGAGGACAGCCAGTACAAAAGCACTGTAGTTGGAGTATGCTCAGTTTGGTCAGGGATACCAGTGGCTGAAGCAGAGTGAAAAAGGAGGAAAGTAGAAGTAGATGAATTAAGAGCAGTAGTGAGGCACCGTATCACGCAGAGCATATTGACCACAGTTTGACTTTAAATTTAACTCTGAAAGTGATCAAGAGCCGCTAGAGTATTTTGAACTGATGAATGGTGTGACTTGACTTACACGAGGAGGTTTACCCTGTCTGCTTTGTAGGGTGTAGACTGAATGGAAGCAACAGCAGAAGCAAGAATACTAGTTAAGAGGTTATTGCAACTCACGAAGAAATGTTGGGATGTGGATTTATTGTGGAATTGAGGGAAAGCATCAGGTTATGGAGATATTTCCAAGTAAGAGTTGGCAGAATATGGTGGTGGATTGCATATGGTGTGATGGAGAAAGAGAGGAGCCGTGGGTCAAGGACGTCCCCAAGGATTTTGGCCTGAACTGGAATATGAAGTTATCATTTGCTAAATTGGAGAATAATGTGGAAAAGGAAAGTTTTTGGAGAGAAGATCAGGAGTTTAGTTTTGGAATGTTAAGCTTGAGGTATCTCAAATGGTGATATTATGTAGATGATTGGATATATATGAGAGCACTGAATCCTAACCACTAGACCACCAGGGATGGTGATGATTGGATATATGAATCTGAAGTTCAGGAATGGATCTTGGATAGAAATACAAACACCCAGTTATATTCCCACACAGATAATGTTTAAAGTTTTGATATTGGATGAGATTATCTAACAATGAATACAGATATAAAAGAAGTAACATCTGGGGTCTGAACCATGTATGCTAAGAAAATTTTAGTGTAATTAGAAACTAGGGTTATTATTAATAAAATGGATCATGAAGAATTGTTTTGCAAAACTTTACAAGTAAGGTGATTGAAAAACGCACCAGTCAAATGTCTCCTAGTAAGACAATTGGGGCAAAAGCCAAAAGAAGTTATTAACCTTGGTCTTTAGAGTTTAGGGTAGGTTAGATTTATTGAAAAATTGAATTTGCATGTGTATCCATGGGCTATAATAATTACCTCCGGCAACCAATTATAGGAATTAGGAGTAGTCTAACACAGTTATTATTTTACTTGAAAAGGAGTACTGAAATTTGTTTTATGCTGCATAAAGAACTTGTTTGATATATATTTCATGAGCCCCAGTTGAGAGGGAACATTTTATATTGGAATATATGAAAGCTTCTAATCAAACATTTATGTCAGCAAGAGTTTTCTTTTGTGGAAGAAAGTTAACGTGATAAAAAAGTAAAAAGGGCATAATAATGCCCTGAAGATGCTAATCCATTTTAGACGAGACAGAGGGCAGGGAGGAGTCTTGGTAATGGACAAACCTTGACAAGTGGCCTGAAGTCAAGAGCCTGAGCCATAGACATGGTTTTTGACCTCTGCTTCTGCAAGAAGCCTCTTACCCTTCCGTTCTCTTAGCTAACTCTGAGCTCATTCTGTTACACCTGCTCAATGACACAGCACTTGTGAGTGGTTGCCTTTAACTCTTTTCATACTTTTGCATTTGAATGGGAGGAAACAATGAAGTTTAGTTTAAATGAATATAGGATCTAACATGAGCAATTTCTGAAAGGGAGATGAGATGGTTTAAAATGTATTTATTTTACTCGGTGTAATATGTTTCTTTTCAACTTCTGTCTTTTCCAGCTATTCCAAGCTGACCCTCTGATGGCTTCTGGCATAGACTCACTCTCCCTGGAAAAGTGAAAGAATTTTCACAGACCTTGTGCATGACATCCACACCTTCACCAAGGCTCTCTTTTCTCTATCTTCTTCCATCTTCTCCATGGCTGATTGGAGATTGGAATAAATCTAGTGTTCTAGTAATGACCACTGGGCTCTTGATTTCAATTTCTTTATCCCTGTACCATGCTCCTTTCTCTACTCCAGTAAGTTTTTTTCTACCCATAGACTTGGGATCTGGTACACAAGGGAAGAACTCTGGGTGTATGAGTAGGTCAGAAGATCAAACATCCTCACCTGTTTTCCTCTTCTCACTGTTTTGGTCCAGTCCCAGGTCTGGGTATTGACCCATGTTCCCATCTCACTCATTCTAAGTAGTGTCCTTCTCTGGTGTCCCCTCCGCTCTAGAACTGGAGTCCTGACCTTAACTATGTATTATTTGACTAGCTGCACCAGTTCTCCTGAGAGTGGACCATCTTTCTGCTTGGGGTTAGTGTATATTTACAGATCTCGTGTTAATCAACTATTTCTTACTTGACAATCAAGTATGCAGCTATCATCTAGTTGCTTTCTTCTACCTTCTTAATTATAAATCATAATGCTAACTAGTTCCAGAACCTTTGTTGGTGAAAGTTGGATCGTAAAACACTGTGTCTTGACCACGTGGGCTTCTTCTCTGGAATGATCTGGGAATATGTTCCTCAGACTCCCTCCTTCTTGTCTGGGTCTCAGTCTTGTCCTTATTCGATCTCCTTCCCTTTCTCTCCGCCTCCCTTCTGGCACACTGTAGGCTTTTAATCATCTGTTAAGTAATGAAAATAACTTGAGTTAATAAAATATTAACACAGTAACATTCATTTATTATAAAAATTTGGTTTTAACTAACACCAAATTTTAACTTCCAGACTTAAGTGGAACACAATTTTGAATCCCTCTTGGAGACTCAGATTTACTTTCACTGAGGTTGTGTCAATTTCATGAACCTTTCTGAAGTCAGAACTGTCTTTTCAGGATGGAAGTGAGAACAATGATAGATCTTGTGTGTATTCCCCATGAGGATCAATCAACGCACATTTCCACGCACTTTCTTCCAATCAGAAGTGCGTGGTTTTTCCTATTTTTTTTTCCCTTTAGCTTAGGTTGGAAAGTGATTTTTACTGGTAAATTTAATTTTACATAACCTTGGTTCTATTACTGTCTCTGATCTAGTCACTTTTAAAAAGAGAATTGAAAGGCACCTGGGTGGCTCAGTCAGTTAAGCATCTGACTCTTGATTTCAGCTCAGGTCATGATCTCATGGTTCATGGGTTTGAGCCCCATGTTGGGCTCTGCACTGAAAGCATGGAGCTTTTTTGGGATTCTCTCTCTCCCTCTCTCTGCCCCTCTTCCTCTCATGCTCTCTCTCAAAAATAAATAAATAAATAAACTAAATTTAAAAAAGATTTGAAACGACTTTAATGACAGCCTACCCGAATGCCTGACATTTGACCATTACGTGATAATATTTTAAGACAGAGATATAATTTCTTTACATCTTACTCCCAAAGTTATGTGCTTCAAAAGTATAGGTACCTTTGTTATTCCTGGAAGTGAGAAAAGCTTTGAGAATACTGTGCCTTTGCTCTCTGATCCCCAGAGCCTTTAACATAATAATGATGCTTGCATTTATGTACCATTTTATGCATTAAAAAATGCTTTCACCTACTCTTCTTGTAGCAGCCTAGCAAAATAAAAGAGCATGAAATTTGGCGTTAGGCAACCTTAGACTTAAAGCCCAGTTAGCATCCTACCATCTGTGTGGTCTTGGTCATGTTCCTTAATCTGTCTGCACTCATTTTTTCAATTCAAAAAATGGGGGAGATGCTACTTATTTAGGGAAGTTGGGAGGATTAAATCACATAATATATGCACTGTTACTGGCACATGTAGACTTTCGGTACCTCCTGGTTTGATAGCAACCTGGGGAGATTGAGAGGAGTTGAAATAATAACCAACATAAATAACTTGCAGGGACTTTTTATATGTGTAATAGGTAAGTATTTCCTCCTCACACATCAGCACAAGAAATGTTATTTTGGTTTAATTTTTTAAGTCAAATAAAATCTCTATGCCCCTACTCTCTGTGGAGGTGAGAAATTAAATCTCAGTCATATGTTTTAGTGTCTTCTCACTCCTTGGATTCCAAATTTGGAGGGGGAAAAGAAGGATGCTTGTGTGCATATAGAAAGATGTGGGAGGTGGAATGGCCCTCCCAGTTCTTATAGCTCCTCTTTCTGCAAGAGCTACTTTCCATTTTTCCCTTCAGAGAGCACTGATGCTCTCTGTAAGCTCAGAAGTGCATTCCCTAGAGATCCTGTCCATGGACCATAGGCCTGGTCACTGAAGACCTTTGCTGATCAGTGTTTGGCCTCCATTAGTATTCCATAAGGATAATCCATCAGAGATAATCTTTGTATGTATGTTATCTCCCCAAGTCCCTAGACCCTACCCTGTCTAGGACAACTTCTCTTTCACTGGTCTCTAGTACCAGCACCAGCCTTTTATCCCTGTTCACTCCAAGGGTCTTCACCTAAAATTAAGCCCAGGGCGAGGGGTTATTCCTTATGCACAGAAGATTTTACTTTCAAATATCAGATTCTCTGAGATAGTGGAACTCAGAGCAGAGGGGCAAGTTTTGGTAACTTTTGGGAGAAAGGGAAGGAAACAGTAACGCTCATTGTTTTGAGCACCCTGTATTAGTGAAAATAATATGTATGTTAATACCATAGTAGATCATTCTGCAATGATTTAGTTCTTTCACCACTTCGGTGATGTAAGTTCTTCAGCCACCATACCATGCTCAATAAGGAAAGAGGTAAATCCTGGCTTCCCACCCCATGAGGATTTGCCTCTTCCTAGACTGCAATACTGCTTCACTGTTAAGAGGGAAGAGGTCCTTCAGTGACTGGTAGTTCTGATCAAAGTCTTCTGAGAGGGTGTTCACTTATCCCTTGGCCTCAAGACATCTAACATGAACTGTTTCTATGTTTCTAATAGAAACTAACTCTTCCTTGATGTCACTTACCTCCTTCAATCCTTTTAAATGGAGGAGGTGTTTTCTTCTAACTTTCTTACATCAGAACCTAGAAGTGAGGTAAATATGTTCCCCTTTACCGCCATTGTTTCCTATTGATTCCAATGAAATAAAGTCTAGAGAATGTCATCCAGTTCTTTGTTGTCACCTGCACTTCATCATTCCAGTCGAGGGGCTGTGGGGACAAGGATACAGTCATACAAAGCATCCCCAGCACCTGTTTCAGTGGCAGGAAAAGGAAGGCATCGTGCTTAAGTTATCATAGGAGCAGAGCCTGAATTTAGACAAAGAAGTCGTATCATATGTTGAAAGAATATTTGGCAGCCAAAATGATTTTTGAGTAAAAATATGAACCAAATGTGTTTCAATGAACTTTTCTATCACCTCTGGAACCAGATTTTTAGATTAAAAACTATTAAATTTTCTATAAATTTACTTCTTGTTAATTACATAACTATGTTCATAAATAAAGCAAACAAAAGGAACAAAGGAACGAAGCAGGAGAAGATGATAAAAAGGAAACAAATGATATTCCTATTGCCTCATATTAAATATAGGACTGAGGTCTGGTACTGAAGGCTAATTATCATGAGTAATTGCTATATGCTGAGTACATATTTTGCTAAATGTTGTCTAAGTATAAACTCAGCTTATCTTTTTTTTAAATTGAGCCTACACCCTGAATAGCAAAAGAATAATTCCCAGACACAATTTTAGTAGCAGTTCTGTTTTCTTGCTTGAAAACTTAAAAATTTAAAAAAAAAGGTCATTGTTATTGGATTGACTATAAAGAAAATTTTTACCTTGTCTTATTCTGAGAGGTAATGATTTTGGTGGATTGCTTATTTTCAAGACATTTTCCCAAAAGACACTGGTTTGAGATCTCAGCCAAAGAAGATGAAGAAGGAGCCTGCTTTGCCACCAGATGGAAGCCTGTGGTAATCAGAGAAGTCAGGTTTCTGTCACCAGACACACGTCACCCAGATGATGAAATCCCCTTTTTTCCACTATGTGCCATTTCCAGAAAGCATTAGTTAAAATTGGCTAATCTTTGCTCTGCATATATTTTTTCAACCTGATTATGTTATTTTCGGGGAACAAGATGAGATGCTAGGATCAAAATGTTAGATTCAAAATGAGACGTTTTCCATATTCATAACCCTTAGGTCATTGCCATATTCAGAACTATATTAGATAATAAAATTTAAAAGCCCATTTTCATTCCAAGATGCTCAATTTTAGTAACTGTTGAATTTCACACACCACCTCTTATCCCTGCACCAACTGCCTACAGGAAACACAGAAACTTAATTATTGACAGACCAAATATTTGCATCCTGTGGAAACCAGAATATTCCATAATTTAAGAATGTAGCAAATATTTTCCCTAAAGCCCGATCTTGCCCTTCCCTTCATTGTGGGCTGCATTTAAAACAAGCGGTATAACTTTTCAAGCTGCAGTTGGGATCTTTGATCTCTTTTGAGGTCTGAACACGGGTTATTAGCTTTTCTTCCTCTTTAAAATTTTACTCTGCCTGCTCCTGCCACTTCTTCATTCATACGCTATGAACTATCAGCTTACAAACTGGTAAAGCGCTATGTACTATTTTATTTCAACATGTGAGTAATTTCTGTGCCATCTATTCACCAATTATGGTTTTTCTGTGCAAGAAGATCTCGTTTCAGAATGCCCATGATCAGATTTTATTTTTTCTTGCTTCACCTGCAGCTTTCTGCAAAAGGTTTGCTTGACGCACATGTCATTGCTGTGAATACATTGATTTGCTTAAAGGGGCCGGTGCTACGAAACTACAATTATATGCAAGTGCTTGAGAAATGTAAAGTGCTATGAAAATAAAAAACATCATTATTTTCTTATGGCTTATAAGTGACTTGCACTATAAGAATGACCTTTGGGAAGTCCTCCAAGTTTTTACTATCGTAGAAACAGCTCTGCTTCATGGAGACTTTCCAGTCTGGTGTTTGTACATCAAAACAAGGCTGTCGAAGAGGGTTGCTGTCCCCGAGACACAGAGGCTGGAGTCCTTTCTGTGCTTTGCCGATGGTCTGGCCATTTCATAACAGTGCTTCTGTGAAAAGGAAACAGGATTAGAGAAGAAAGGGCCATGAGATTAAGAAACAGTCTCCACTCTGTTATTTTTCTCCTACATAACTCTGGGCAAATCATTGAGCCTGTTTGGAGTCTACCTGTTTCCATATCTGTAAAATGAGGATGACTATACTTGTTACACCTAGCTCTGGGAAATAGAAATAATCATGAATTTCAAAGTACTACCCAAAGTTGGTTATTACTAAGATTTAATTACTGGTGTATTGTTTCTCACCAGAAAGTCATTCATCCAAGCTGTACTTTTTAAAAATTGTTTTCACTAAACTGCATTTTAATGGTATTCCAGTAACCAAATTTGAGGGATATTATAAGAAAATCAAAACTCTTTCCTATTTGTTGTACTGTAAAAAAGTAATAGAGGAAATTGTTTACACCTCACATAGTGTCCTTTTTTATGAGGACCTAAAGAGTTGACACATTTTTCTCAGATTATTTGGGTTTCTTTTAAACACAGCTTTCTGTTTTTTTAAAAGTCATGTAACTGGTTGTGTTTTCCTCCTCATACTGGCTTCTAGGCAGCTCTGAGTTAAATCCATGGTTCATATTTAGCAAAGTCTGTATGACTTTATGACATGTATTTTAACCTCACAACTATCTTTAACTTACTGTTTCTGTGTTTTCCTTTTCTTCATGATTTCCTCACTTTACCCTCTTCATATGCTGCATGTATTTTGAAAATGACATGATTTTTGGAATGAGGTTGTATCTAAATATAAAATGTAATTTCTCCTATAAGACAGAATATTTGAGGGGAGCCTGGGTGGCTCACTCAGTTAAGTGTCTGACTTTGGCTCAGGTCATGATCTTGCGGTTTCATGAGGTTGAGCCCCACATCAGGCTTTCTGTTGTCGGTGAAGAACCCACTTCAGATCCTCTGTCCACCCCTCTCTCTTTCTGCCCCTCCACTCATTCTCTCTCTTTCAAAATAAATAAATAAATAAATAAATAAACTTTAAAAAAAGATAGAATATTTGAATTATATAATAATAATTGCTAATATATATCGAACACTTACTATGTACTAGGACCTATGAAAAACCCTACATGATATGTCACTTATTCTTCACCATGAAAATGGTGTTATTTCCCATATTTTACCAATGAAGAAATTAAGCCTTTAAGAGTTTAATCAGCTCATCAAGGGGCTCACCACTGGTAAACGGAGGTGCTAATACATTTATCTGATTCCAGTATTCATGCTGACTAGTCATTACACTATCCTGCCTTTTCATGCCAATTATAATAATGTGACAAATGATTGATATTATTGTAGAATTATCAAAGGTTTTTGATGTAGTAGAATATTTAATCTTTATCAAGAGGGTATGCAATTTAAAGAAAATTAGGTGTTTTAAGACCCTATTAATCATATCTTTGCTTGAAAATTTGATAGAGAAGATGTTTTGCCACCCCTTGTCTCTATTGCCCAAAATGATATCAGTGTTTGTCTCCATATGTGACTTGGTATTAAAACCAAAAGAAATGAGGGGCGCCTGGGTGGCTCAGTCGGTTGAGCGTCCGACTTCGGCTCAGGTCACGATCTCACGGTTCGTGAGTTCGAGCCCCGCGTCAGGCTCTGGGCTGATGGCTCAGAGCCTGGAGCCTGCTTCCAATTCTGTGTCTCCCTCTCTCTCTGCCCCTCCCCCATTCATGCTCTGTCTCTCTCTGTCTCAAAAATAAATAAACATTAAAAAAAATTAAAAAAAAAAATAAAAACCAAAAGAAATGCATGCCTCTTAATGACATATGGAGAAACATATCCAGCCATCCTTTTTTAGAATGTAACAAATACCTTCTGGCACTTTCTTGCAATCTTCTGCCATGGTTTGTTCCTTCAAGTTGTACTTCAAATATCTTTACTACTCTGTCTCTCTCTTTTTTTTTAAGTTTATTTATTTATTTTGAGAGAGAGAGCACAAAAGCAAAGGGGAGGGGGAGGGACAGAGAGGGAGAGAGAAAATTCCAGTGCACAGCCTGACATGGGGCTCAGTCTCACGAGAACATGACATTATGACCTGAGCCAAAATCAAGAGTCAGACACTTGGGGCACCTGGGTGGGTCTGTTGGTTAAGTGTCTGACTTTGACTCAGGTCATGATTTAATGGTTCCTGAGTTTGAGACTTTTGGGATTCTCTCTATCACCCTCTCTGTCTCTGTCCCTCCTCCACTTGCTCTTTCTCTGTCTCAAAACAAATTAATTTAAAAAAAAAAGTCAAACACTTAACTGACTGAGCTACCCAGGCTCCCTGAGGCAATGATTTTTAAGAGAATTGAAGGAGACAAGATGTGTGTCCCTTTAATGTTCGAACAGGTCTGTGTGTTAACTAATAGGACTGGGAGCAGCTGGAGCTATAAGCATATTGTTCATAAAAACTCTTAGAGAGATGATTTTTGAGCATGATATTCAGAAAGAATGAAATGCCTTTGCAACTGTGTTATCATTCCAGTACAAACCTGCATAGGACAAAGATCAAGAGGGAACACAAAAGATCTGCCAAGGACACCAAATCAGACCATGAAATAAAAGGAGGATAAGAACAGAACTATCAGGGAAATTTTTTGCTCAGCCAAAGTTTGCTAAAAGTTTCATTAAATCCTTATTGAAATAGAATGAAAATTGAATTTCTCAACTTTGTCTTTTATTTTTAGAATTTTTTTTGTGTGTGTGCAGGGCCATTTTGTCTGTTAGGTAATATAGGCACAGTTCCTGGGGCTATAAACTTTCAGAAGATCCACAAATAAATGTGTCACCTAAAAAATGATCTATTAGCTCTAGAATATGAAAGAAACCCCTGTGAGTCAAAAGGAATTAATACTTAATGAAATATCCACAAAACATAACATCACATTACTTGTCTGGCTGCAACTTCACCCAACAGTTATATCTTAGGATAGAATAATAATAAGAAAGATGGAATATTTGTCCTCAAATACATAAAATTATGAAAATACTTTCTAAAACTTTCACAGCAAAAATATTCTTAGTGTGTGATGTGGGTGTTTTAAAAACACGTTTGATATGCAGGGAGATCTTTAAATTAAGAAGATTAAAATTAAGAAAGTTGTCATAAAATAATTCAAAATGAGTTTATGTACATATATGTTTTAGTTTTCTATTGCTATGTAACAAATTACACACATTTAGGAGATAAAAACATCCCATATTTATTATTTCACAGTTTTCCTGTGTGAAGACTCAGGCATGTGTTATCTGGGTCCTTTGTTCAGGGTCTAACCAGATTGAAATCAAAGTGTCAGTTGGACCTGTGATTGTACCTGGAGACTTAATTAATTCAGTTGGTTAAGAGTTATCATGGGAGTGACATCCATCAACTTGGTCACATTATGTAACATAGGTAGGAGAATAGCATCCATTACCTTTGCTATATTTTATCGATAAGAAGCTAGTCATAGGTCCCACCCACACAGAAGGGGAAGGGATTATTCAAGTGAGGAGTGGACCATACATCCTAAAATGACTTATGGGGGTTTCCTTTGGATGTGTCTGCCACAGTGTTTAAAGTTAGCTTTTTTCCTTTTTTAAAAAGGATTTCGAAATAATTGACAATAACTGACCCCTTACGTGTGTGTGTGTGTGTGTGTGTGTGTGTGTGTGTGTGTGTGTATAAATGCATGCTTATATGTCTGTGTATAAACTTAGTGTATTACAATCAGATTACATTTGGTACAAATTACAATTAGTCCTTACAGTTTTGTGTGAGTATATGTGTTCTTGCACTCCAGGCTGGAGGATCCAGGATCACTCAACTTACAGTGTGAGTGATTCTTGAAACCTACCTATTTTTGGAATGAGTCTGGTAACTGGAGCAGAAGCTTTGTTGCAGAGGCCTTGCTTGTAGTTAGGACTTCACAGATGGAACAGAATTCTGAAGATGAAGTGAAATTTGGTAAGTCTCAGAAATAACGGAAGTTTGTTTGCTTGGATTAGATTCTTGAATTTTTGAAAGGCACATGGTCTTGAGGGGTAGAAATATACATCTAACAGCAGTAGCAAAATTTTAAGATGAAGATGATGCCTGTTAGAAGGGAGGGACTCTGAGTGATATTATTGGTTTTTAACCTATCACATTTGTAGTCAAGCTGTGAAGCAATCCTATATGATAGGGAGTTGCATTTGCCAGAACCATAAAGCATTAAGATGGCTGTATATGGTCATAGCTCCCAGTTAAAATTTCTACTCTGAAGAAATAAGCAATATGTATTTGGAAAATAGTTGCTTCTCTGGAGATGTGCTTTACACCACAGCCTCTGAAGAACTTTCAAATTCAGTATATTTTGATGTCAGAGCAAATAAAAACCACATCTTTAATTAGTGAAAATGTCTAGTCTTCTCCATTTTTATTTTCTCTTCTACCAATTATTGCAGATGCTTGAACTAGCCTCCTCAGCTGCAAATTGATGGATACAGAGAACCAGCCACATGGAGTGTTCATATGATTGTTGCCATCTGTCTTTAAATATAACATTCTACCATGCGTCTCTAAGTAACAACAAAATCTCCACCTGGAACCACTAATGAAGCTTAAGTCTACATTTCCCAAACATACAGATTATGGAAAGATCAAGAACTAAAGAGAGAACAAGATAACTTATATGAAGAAAATATGAATATTATAAAAGAAGATAGGAAAAGTTAAAGAAAGGGAATTAATTGAACAGCAGGAAGAAGATGGACAATTTCCAAGAACAATATATTCCTCCCACTCTAAAACTGGGGAGTTTAATTTCCTCCATTTCTTTCATAATTACTGGGAGAAACTCTTCAGAGCTAATACATTTTATTTGTTTAGTTAGAAAATACTTATTATACAGGACCTACATAAATAGAGTTGTTTTGACTCTTTATTAAAATTTTATATTCTTAGATACTATATACTATACTACATTTTAAAATAGCCTTCACAAATAGAATTGCTTTACTTTTGTTGCTAAATTTGGAATGAATTAGGAGAGCTTTAGAATGCATTAAAATTAACTTTATGCGTATGAAATCACCTTTTGAATTTTTTTTAATAAAACTGGTTTAACCAAATTTAAGCTGAAGGAGACTTTATGAACTGATTTAAGAAAAGCAGTTGCATCCTGGGACATCATAAAATGAGCAGGATTCAAAATAATTAAGCCCCCTCTTACCTGTAGGGTGATTTCTAATTAGAAGTTTCTTCTTGGAGAGTATAGTATTGTGTCATCAAACTTCAGTCCCTTCTTAATATGTCCTGGATATAGACTTTCAATTAAGGAAATTCATGTCCAAATACTCCATTTAAGAGAGTAGATTTGCACTGCCTACTTCTCAAACTAAGTGGGATTTTGGAAACTCCCCAATTCTTTTTCAATTCCCAAAGGAACATTACAATTTACAAGTTAGATAATACTTTTTAAAGACAGAAAGTGCTTCCTCTATATTGATACTTTATTTTTTTTCAAAAAGCATTAGAGGCCACGAAGGGTGAATCTTTATACTACCTAGACAGAAATTGGTAGCTATGTAGAGAATAAAGATATTATCTTATTTGAGTCATCTTCATATTTTGAAACACTTTGTGACTAGAGAATAAATGCAGATGCTTAGCTTGACTCAGAAGTCTTAGATGGAATGAGAGCATATGTAAAACTAAATCTAAGAACAATACACTCCTTGTTGTTGAAAGAAGAAAACCACCCACGTAAAGTCATTAGAGTTTGACATTGAAGATCAGTCCAGAGCTAGAAGATTCTAAGTTGGAAGACTGATGATCTATCAAGACTGGAAGTGAAATGTTCAATGACTAGGTGTCACTGAGGGAAATACTCTTGGCCCTATAAAATACACAGGAAATGATATTTCATGGAAAAGCCCTATACAGTACCCCAAATGAGTCATTAATGGAGTCAGGATAAAATGGAAACTTGTGATGAGTTTCTTTACTAAATTAAACTGACTTTAAAAAATGAATTAACTTCCTAATATTAAAATAGAGTTCATTATTAAGAAACCGGAAAACATCAGAATACTGGTTGAAAGAATAATCTGAAATCACAGATTAGAACCAATTAAAAAAAACTACATGTATCCTCTTATTGGGCATTTTCAAAATTTAGAATATTATTATAGTTTTTATGTTTGCTATGAAAACAGCTAAATCTAGTTTCCTGTTGTTTCCTAGAGTGTTTTAGATGCCACAAAGGTGAGGGGCTGGCCTTCTTCCATTTATAACATTGTGGTTGGGAATATGTTTTTCAGTTCATTGATTCAATAGAGGAGGAGAGATAAGTAACTGAGTAAATAAAGGGATTATTATGTTGCTCGATTGAGACAGCATTATGAAAAGGAAATAATAGATTTGAGGTGAGATTAGTTGTATGGATTTATAAGTAATTTGAACTTTTTGATTCTCAATTAAAAAAATTTAAAATAAGGATAACAACACCTATTTAAACATGTTGTTGGGATGTATATAGAGTTTGCAGAAATCATCACATGAAAACTTATACTGATTTTTTTATTATTGAGATATCTATATATTATTGAGATATCTCTCTCTCTCTCTCTCTCTCTATATATATATATGTATATATATATATATAGAGAGAGAGAGAGATATCTATACCTATATATTATTGGAGGAAATGAAAGGTAATTCTTTCAGATACCTTGAAATTATAGACAAAGCCCACAGTTAGATTTTATTCTCTATATAAATAAAGTTGAGCTTGATCATACAAAAGAGATTACATGGTTAAATTTTACAGCAAGGAATAAAGTTTAGAACATTTTGTTTCATAGGCATCCAGTTACTTAGGGCTTTCTGTCAGCTGGCTCACATTGTATCTCCCTGTCTGCTAAGATTGGTTGGGGAAGTTAGTTGAGTTTTTTTTTTTTTTTTTTTTTTTTTTTTTTTTTTTTTTTTAGCAGGGAAGTAGAACATGAGGTGAATTCTCAACTTAAAAGAATGACCTTGGGATAAGTTTAATTGAATTATTCTATCTTGGCACATTTTGGGAAGGTATTATAAAAGAGATATAAATAAAGTCTTGAAAGATGGTAGTTCACATTTCGTTGGTCCCAGGGACTGTATAAGAGGAATGGTAACATAAGGAGGCAGTCTAATACACCTTGTCATCCAATGTAAGATCAAAGATTGGGTTGTGAATTTAGTGGTAACAGGATGAAGAAGGATGTTCAGCCTGATTTAGTTTCCAGCAGTGGGTCTACCTCCTGCTATGGCAAATGTAGTTTTCTTTGTGGTCCAGCCAATATATTAGGGAACTAAATTAGAGTTTGGAATCAAAACCCCAGGTAATAAGTATTTCTCTACCTCTCCTTGGTCTTTATGCATACACATCACTGAGAGGTGTTTTATGGAGGGATGTGTGGTTAAAGACAATGTGGATTTGAGATCTTAGGTTCCTTATATCTCTGTCTATATATTTATATGGATACATTGCTTATCTGCAAAATAGGGTTTAGAATGTCTACCTAACTTTTTTTCTTACCTTACATAATTGAGTGACACTTGTATGTGGAAGAGGTTTTGGAAAAAGTTGATTATTCAATACAAACCTGAGGTGACTAGCAGGAACTTTTGTGAAAATTGTACAGAGGATGAGATAATAAGAAGCCCTCTTTCATTTTTCTCTAGCTCTTTGTTTACCCCTTTTGCTTTATTTTCAAAATAAGAGGAATAGGAAATGAATTTATATTCAATATTTTTCTCTTTTCAGAGCTTTCTTACATAGTGATTTCAATGTCACTCTTCAAATGAAGAGTTGAAGGACAACACGTATAATGGTTGAGTTCAGTGTCACTCTTCAAATGAAGAGTTGAGGACAGCATGTATAATGGTCAAGATCAGGGATTCTGGAGCCAGGCTTTTGGGTTTGAACCTTGTCTCCGTCACTTATTCTGACCTTTCATAGGTCGTTGAGCATCTCTACTCCGCAATTTCCTTTTTGTCAAATGGGGATCATTCTACACAGTTGTTGTGAGGATTAACTGAATTATTTCATGTGTAATACTGAGAATCGCGCCTAACACTTCCTAAATTCTCAGAAACTGTCAGCTATTTTTCTTCTTCTTAATCTTATTACTGCAAAGGTAGCCATTAATTTTTTCCAGGAAATTTATGACAGCTCCAGGCTGATCAACTGATTTTTGAACTTGTGGGGAGAATGTAGAAGGATATTTGAAATTAGTTGCTTGACATTTGCGGTACCAGTGCCTTGTTCTCCAGAATTGTGGCATTCTGACTCACAATAAATTAAGACTTTACTCCACATTATTATTATTATTATTAGTAGTAGTAGTAGTAGTATATTTGGTGATGAGTTCAGCTTTGCCGGGAGGTACAAGGATTATGTTAGACTTTGCTCTATATGACAAACTGAAATCAGATTAATCAGAGGATTCTGTCATAGCAAGAGGTTGCAACAGCTTGTGTGGTATTGGATGCTGAACATGACTAAGGAGTATATGACTCCATGATACCTTCCTCCTTCTGGTGCCTGTGTCTATTGTGTAATAAATATGGCTTAATCTCTATAGCTACGAATTGAGGCTAAACATTCTTCCTTTCAGCTAGAAACGTGAGAGCTTTAGGTTCCTTATTGATATTGTGTCCTGCAGAAAGAAGTAAAGCTTTAAAATTAAGCAAATCAGTTGCACTTTTGATTGGCAGATTGCACCTTGGGAGAGAAGTCTTCCTATACCTATCTTTTTATCTTTACTACTTTCTTTGGTAACTTACATGTCTCACAAATTAGACACATAGTTCAAAGATGAAAAATACTCAATAAACAAGAAATTCACATTAATTTGTACAGAGGAGTCACCTGCCTAAGTGGAAAGAAGGAGCCCATGGTTTCCTTGTTCTTGTTTACAATGCAGGAGTCACTGCAGTCACTGCAACACAAAATATATTTTGTGTTGTTGGATTTGATAGGAATTAGATGTCATATTTCTCCCCCATAAGTTTTATCTCTGATGAACAAGCTAGAAGCATTGATTGGGAGCTCCATTTCCAGACATTATTTTGAGATACAAATGTTCATCTGAAGATGACTGCCATTATAGGGGCAGCCTGCATTGAAAGACTGACCTTATTTCCTCTTCTATTAAAAAAACAAAACAAAAAAACCATGCAAACTTTAAACAGAGAATGGCATACACACAGAAATGTGTACAAATTATAAGCATATAGTTCAATGAATTACCATAGTGTGAATCATAACATTGTAAACATCCCCAAGTCTTCCTGTGCCCTCTTCCAGTCTCCCCTCTCTCCTTCCCCAAATGCGACCACCATCCTGACTTCTAACACTTTTAGTTTGCCTGGTTTTGAACTGTATATCAATGGAAACATATAGTATATACTTTTTTGTTTCTGGCTTTCATTTCTCACGATAATATTTGTGAGAGTCATCTGTGGTGGTATGCATGACAGAAGTATGGCAGACTCTGTGATTATTACTCTATGCACATTCTCTAAGACCTACCGCTGTAGTGAAGGAGGCAGAGTCCTACCTGCCTGAACGCTTTCTTTGGCATCTGAGGACCTGAAATCCAGATTACTGTGGATTTAACTCTCCTGCAAATCTCAGTCAGTGACTGACAGGAGCTTGTGTGTAAACAAACTCTCTCACTCCTTGGGTGGAATAACTCTGGGGCATGCATCTTATACCGATTCTTAGAGTTCTCCAGGAGGAATAAGCTTTACCTACTCACAACAGTAACTGGCTCTTTCTGGCCAATGTACCTTTTATTGGCTACATTCCCTTCCCTGTCTCATTTTTGCACTTCTCTAGTAATGTTTCCTGAATTCAACTTCCAAATAAATGAATTGGGCTTGGATTCTTATCTCAGGGTCTGTTTCTGGAAACTTGATCTAATAACAAGTAATTTGATCAGTTTCATTGCTCTGTGGTATACTATTATATGAATTTATGTCATCATGTCAATAAGCTATTGTTAATAATATTGCTATGAATAGTTCTTACACCTTTTGGTTAAATGTATGATTCGGGAATTTCTGGGTCAGATTTGTGTAATATATTCAACTTTGGTAGATGATACTAAAATATTTTTCAAAGAGGTTGTAACAATTTATACTATAAAGAGAATTCCAATTGCTTATAGTGCTGGAGAATTTCAGTTGCTGCACATCTTTGTCAATTTGTTATTTTCTTTCCTTTTCATTTTAGCCATTTTGCTAAGTATATAGCAATATTCATTGTGTTTTTATTTATATCACCCTGAAGATAAAGGATGCTGATTACGTTTTCATATGCATATTTGCCATTTGGATATTCTATTTTGAAGTGTCCTTCTTATGGACTGGATGTTTGTTCTTCTCCAGACTATATATTGAAGGCTCAGTCCCCAGTGTGACTATATTTGGACATAGGGCTTTTCTGGATATAAAGTTAAATGAGGTCATAAGTGGGGGACCCTGATCTGATAAGATCAGTGTCCTTACAAAAAGAGACAAGAGAGTTCTCTGGCTCTCTTCCCCCTGCCCACATGCACCAAGGAAAGACCATGTGAAGGCACAACAAAAAGGTGGCAATTTGCAAGCCAGGGAGACAGTCTCATCAGGAAGTGCATCAGCTGGCACCTTGATCAAGGACTTCTATCCTCTAGAACTGTGAGAAAATGAATTTCTTTTGGTCCAGCTACCTGATTTGTGGTGTTCGACTGACTAATACAGATTTTGGTACTGAAAAGTAGGGTGCTACTGGAACAGTGGAAGTGGATTTTGAAGTACACACTAAAAAAAGCAGAGATTGCCTGCTTTTGTGAAGGGATTGTTGGTAGAAATATGAATGTTAAAGGTCGTTCTGGTGAGAGCTCAGAAAGAAAAGAGGAGAGCTGCAGAGGAAACCTCTACCTTTTTTAGAGAATAAATAAATAATCCTGAACAGAAGGTTGGTAGAAATATAGATGTTAAAGGTCATTTTGGTGAGAGTTCAGATGGAAATGAAAAACAGGCTTAGAAACTGGAGGAAAGGCGATCCTTGATACAGTGGCAAAGAACTTGACTGATGTGTTCTACTGTTTTGTGGAAGATAGAACTTGTGAACAATGAAACTGGAGATTTATCTGAGGCGATTTGTAAGCAAAATGTTGAAGGTACTGCCTGGGTCCTTCTGACTGCTTATAATAAAAAGCAGGAAAAGAGACATGAATTGAGGAAGGGATTGTTGATCAAAAAGGAACCAAACTTAAAGATTTGAAAAATTCTCTTGAGTCTCTCCGTATTGCAAAAAAAGAGGAAGCTTGTTGTGATGAAAACTGTAAAGGTGTGGACAAACCCATCTGATAAGGACATCATGGGTGTGACTCATGGACTTAATCAGCCATCTCCGCAGGAGCCAGAAATAGAGATGGAATTATACCAGCAGAGATTCTGCCAGTTTGCCAGTTTGAACTAAAGGGGAGAGAGAAAGCGGGATGGAGTGAAGGAAAGCTGTCAGATGTCTTGGATTCTACAGGACCGGACCATAGAGCTATCTGGCTGTGAATGTGCCTGCCCCAGGGGAAGGGACGAATGACCAACAGAGGTCATCCGAGCTGCCACTCATCACAGGCCCAGGGAGCTGGCTGTTTCCTGTTTCAGAAAGCCCTACTGACACGGTTCGCACATTGGGCCAAGGTGCCCCACTGAGCCCAAGAGATGCTGCTGTCCCCACAGAGCTGTGGGGGTAATGCTGCCACACTGGTGAGCCCGGAGGGTGGGACATTGAGCCAGAGGGACAATTCTTAAGTCTTAAGATCTAATGGAATTTGCTTTTTTATCTTTTAAAGCTACTTGTTCAATACATTTATTGTCTTTACCTGAAAAAATCTTCAAAGAAAATTGCAGCTTAGTTTTTTAGCTTTTAGAGGCCCACTCCAGAGCTCGGAGGAAGTTGGTCTTCTGAGCTACTCAGTCTTTCTTCTCGGCAAGAAGCATTTTGAGATGATTCCACTTTCCCTTCTTAACATCTTTCTTAGGCTTCTTTTCATAGATTGGATTCTCTTGTATAGCAGCCTGAGCTTTCTGATACATTTCCTCTCTTACATTTGGAGCTGCACTGTTCTTTATATACTGACAGCATTGTTTCTTGTAAGCATCTTCATCTTCTTCCATGAGGGCAATGCATGTAATCTGCAACGTTCTGACCCATAATGTGCTTCTGATGTAATTCTGCATTGATTTCCTTGTTTTTTGAATCATAACCAAGGAGTCATTTTGTTCTGTGAGTGACAAACAAGCCTCTGTCCACAGCTTACCTTCAGGACCCCATTCTGTTCTAATGGAATTAGCTGGGTTCTGGAATTGTTTGGGACCTGCCACCCCTTTCTTTGTTCTTATCTCTCCCTTTTGGAATGGGCATGTCTATCCCATGCCTGTCTCACCATGGTATTTTGGAAACACATAACTTGTGTTGTTTCACAGGCTCATAGTAAAGAGGAATATTGCCTTAAGAGAAATTATTCAGTGAGTCTCACCTATATCTGATTTAGATGATATTTAGATAAGACCGATCATACTTTAGAGTTGATGCTGAGGGGCGCCTGGATGGCTCAGTCAGTTAAGCATCTGACTTCGGCTCAGGTCATGATCTCATGGTCTGTGAGTTCAAGCCCCACGTTGGGCTCTGTGCTGACAGCTCAGAGCCTGGAGCCTGTTTCAGATTCTGTGTCTCCCTCTTTCTCTGACCCTCCTCCGTTCATGCTCTGTCTCTCTCTGTCTCAAAAATAAATAAACGTTAAAAAAAAATTTAGAGTTGATGTGGAAAGCAGTTAAGAATTTTGAGGCTGGTGGGAGGGAATGAATGTATTTGCGTGTGAGAATGACATGAATTTTGAAGGGCCAGTGTCAGAATGCTATGGACCAAATTATGCCCTCCCCCAAATCACCTGTTCAAGCTCCAACTCCCATTGTGACTGTATTTGGAGAATGCAGGGCCTTTATGGAAGTAATCAAGGTTAGATGAGGTCATAAAGGACCTTGTTCCAATAGGATCAGTGTTCTTATAAGAAAAGACAAAAAGCGAGCTATGTGAGGAGATGATATGTTAATTAGCTCGAACTGATGCATGTTCTTTTTCCTTCTTTCCCTCTTTCATTCTCATTTTCTCCACCATGAGAAGACAACTGTCAGCAAGCCAGAAAGAGACCCCTACCAGGAATAGAATTGGCCAACACCTTGATCTTAAACTTCCCAGCCTCTAGAATTGTGAGAAAATAAATTTCTGTTTCTTAGTCCATACAGTCTATAGTGTTTTGTTAATGGCAGCTCTAGTAGACTAATATAGTCCTTTTAAATTAAATTTAATTATAGTCTTTAATTATAATTAAATTATAGTCTTGATTTTTTCTTTTGTATTGAGAGATTATACTTTTTCATTTGTTTTTTATTACTGATTTGTGTATTCTTTATATAGGCTGGGGAATACTTGATTGTGTTTCACATACCTTCTCCCACTCCATGGCTTATCTTTTAACTCTCTTATGGTTAATTTTGATGAGAAAAATAATTTAAATGTAATTTTTGTATCTTTATTCTTTTATTATTGTTTTTCTCATTTTTTAAAAAAAATGTAAATTTTAGTTAACTTACAGTGTGATAATGGTTTCAGGAATAGAATTTGGTGATTCATCACTTACATACAACACCCGGTGCTCACCACAAGCGCCCTCCTTAGTTTTTATGTATCTTTCTATCATGATTAGTTATTTTGGAGTCTGTTTAAGAAGTGTCTTTCTACAGAGCACCAGGTGGCTCAGTGGGTTAAGCGTCTGACTTCGGCTCAGGTCATGAACTTTCAGTTTGTGAGTTCCAGCCCCACATTGGGCTCTGTGCTGACAGCTCAGAGCCTGGAGCCTGCTTCGGATTCTGTGTCTCCCTCTCTCTCTGTTCCTCCCCACTTGTACTCTGTCTCTCTGTCTCTCTCTCAAAAATAAATAAAGAATAAAAATATTTTTAAAAAATAAAGAAAAGAAGTGTCTTTCTACTCTCAGGTCACCATGATAGTTTCTTATGTTGTGGTCTGTGTGCTAACATGGTGACCACTAGTCACGTGTGGTTATTAAGCATTTGAAATGTGGCTATCTGAACTGAGTTGTACTGTGAGTATAAAATACACATTTCAAAGACTTGGTATGAAAAATTAATTTATTAATACTAATATTATATATTGATTACATAAAAATTCTATTTTGAGTATATTATGTATATAAAATATTATACATATGCTATATATATTGAGTGCATTAGGTATATATAATATTATATGTATATATTATTATTAACACCTATTATAGCTCTCTTTGATGTGGTGGAATTCATTGTCCATGAACGTTTCTATTCAAAATCTTTGGTCATTGGCATTTAATGCTGTAGTTTGGAAATCTGAGGTCAGTTTGACTTTTGTTCTGTCATGTTTTTCCTGGATGCAAAGATTTTCCTTGATCTTGGAATTAAAATTGTTCTCAAATGTGTTTATTTTCATTAATTTTCCTTGGTAATTACTTATATGCATTACTTGAAATTCAAGTATCTCCTCTGTTATAATTTCTATTTTTTCTGTCATACCTCTCCTTTTGTAATTAATATTATGAATTTATCTTTTTTATTCTGTTTTTTGTCTTTTTACTTTTTGCATATTTTAATATTGCATACTTCTCTTTTGACCTCCGAGTGAATCATTCTGGCTTCTTCTGTCAGTAATTTCATTTTCTACTGCATCCAAGATGTTCTTTGACTTAATTTAGTTTTTGTTTTTAATTTTAGCTTTTTTATTTTGGTCTTTTCATTTTGAAATAATTTTAGATTATAGAAGTGTTGCAAAGATAGTAACAGAGAGTTCCTGTACAGCCTTCACTGAGTTTCCACTGATGTTAACAGCTTACATAGCCATAGTACATTTATAAACATTAAGAAGTTAACATTGGGAAAATACTATTAACAAGGTATAGACATAATTTTAAGTTCTCCAGTTTTTAAACTAATATTCTTTTTCTGTTCCAAGGTTCAATTCATGATACTGCATTACATTTAGTTGTTATGCCTCTTTAGGCACCTCAAATCTGTGACAGTTTGGTGGTTTTTATTTGTCTTTTGTGACCTTGACAATTTTGAAGAGTACTTTGTAGACCCGTATCTTGCAGAATGTCCTTCGATTGGGATTTTTCTGATGTTTTCTTGTTTTACGTGTCGCCGGGGTTTCGTTTTAATCAGGTGTGGTAAGATATGCAGACATGGAAATGACTGCTATGAAGGAAGAGGTTTATTATTAGATTCCTGGAAATAGAATGTGTGGCATGCCAGGGAGTGCTGGCTACACGATGCAGGAAGCACCAGTTGGTCAGGAAGCAGGGGAAGCAAGTCTAAGAGGTGGGGTGGGAAGAAACATGGGCAAGAGAAATTATTGTGGTTTCTGTGGAAAGGAACGGGATGCAGGAGAAGCAGGCTCAGGATGGGCTCTTTTGAATAATTTCAGTGGACTCTGGGGCATAGGGCCTGTCTCCAGTTATCTGGTACCTGGCCCTGGGATGACTGGGCAAGTGGACAGTGGTCTAGGGTATGAGAGCCTGATAGAGGAGGTGGTGGGGATATGAGCTCTGGGTTGGTTGGTTTTCATATGAAAGGTACACTAGAAGGGGAGTCCTTTATTTATCTCTAGGAATTGACCAGCCCTGGAAGGGGGACCCTCTAGGGTTAGTAAAACTTTTAAATATCAAAACATCAAAAAAAGGAAATAAAAAGACATGATTAATACATTTCTTATGAATGGACCGAGGTGGTCTCAATTTAGATGTAGAATTAGCAACCATGCTTTTCATCAAAAAATCTTTCCTGATTTCAGAATACTCTGTTTTCATTATTTACTAGTTTGAGTGTCTCCCATATCTTTTTGAGGAGTTGGAGCTTTTTAAAAAACATTTTTTTAATGTTTATTTATTCTTGAGAGAGAGAGAGAGTGAGAGAGAGAGAGAGAGCACACCAGCAGGGGAGGGGCAGAGAGAGAGGGAGACACAGAATCTGAAACAGGCTGCCTGCCATTAGCACAGAGCCTGTTGCGGGGCTCAAACTCAGGACCTGTGAGATCATGACCTGAGCCAAAGTTGGCCACTTAACTGACTGAGCCACCCAGGTGCCCCGATAAGTTGGAGCTTTTAATGATTGTCTCTTATTCTTGTTGCAACTTCATTTTGTAAGAGAAGTTTACTTCCATTCTTCCACTTTTGTTGAAACAATGTGTTTTTCCAAAGATTGGTGTCTTCCTTTCACTACTCGGTGATCCATACACAAAATTGTATTGAAAACAAGATGGCTTCTATAGCAAGTTGTGTGGGTCTTTATCCAAATCTTTCCTTCACATGTAGAGGGAAATGGAGATGTTTATATTTGATGCATTGTTGATGTTGTTGTTGTTTAAGCTATAAAAGTGCAGCAGCACATTGGCCAAGGCCTGCAAGTGAATTTACCTGCAATGGTTTGCATTTCTTCCCTCTAAGTTTTCCACAATCTGATTTTTTTTTTCTAGAACTATATTGCTGGTAAATTTACCATGTTATTTAAAAGAAAGTGTGAATCAAATTTAAAGCTCGTGGAATTATTAAAATTATCATATTATGTGCTGTTAGGTCTGGTTCCCTAGATGCAGTCTGAGATGGCAAGTGATTTATTGAGGGAAGGCTGGGGCATGAATTGCATTGCAAAGGTTGTCCTGCATTGAGGAAAGGAGACTAGAAGTTTGCACCCCTGCATCAGTCACTGTTTGTGGATTTCCCACGGGGGCAGGAAGTGGGGAGGCAGGGTGTAACTCTTGGGGTGAGTCTGCTTCCATGTGTTGAGGACAAGTTTCCAGAGAAGGCAACAGCTGGAAACCATGAGCAGACAGCACTCACAGCGGCTGAAGAATGGGCAAAGGGCCCCGGGCAGGCACCAGTAGTGCTTTCTGTGTATGCAATAGCTCCAAGGGTCAACCAAAAAGATATAGTTTCCCTTTATGTTTCTGGTCACTGGATGTGAAATAAAGCAGCCTTTTCAATTATGAGTAAGTGAGCATTAAGGTTACAAAGGACTGTTAAGGTTGTAAGATCTCTGACAAAACAAAAATCCTCAATGGCTGTGTTTCCCATGACATGAGTTCATTTTAAGTTTAGCAGAAAATAAGAGTTTATCAGAAATATACCTTCTTCCCAGAAGTAGTATAGTATGCTAATTATACACCAGAGTGACTTTTATATTCAAATCCCCAACAACCTGAGCTGTAATGGAGGTTGTCAATCTAGAAACAGAAGCCAATTTAAAAAGCATTAATAGGAAAAACAACAGCTGTTATAAATAGTGCTTCCACTGCCATCTAAGTATATAGTGTCAGCTGCACCTGAAACTGAAAAGAAGTGGGAATGTAGACAAATCTAGTAACATATCCATTCAAAATTCAAATAGAGATTTCAATTCAATACATGAATTCAATAAGGCAATCGGTTAGTGCTCAGTGATGAACACTGATCTGGGTTCAGTGGGGGATCAACAGAAAGAAAGCCCTCAGTGGGTCTTGCGGACTTCTACCATTATTAGAAAATCAGGATAACAAATTACCTTTTTGTTTTAGAAAACTTTTTGGTTTTCTAATAACATGTCCTGACTCCTAACATGTACAATAAGTATCCACTAATCTTATAGTTAAGCTATGGTTAACTTCCATGATTCAAAATATAATTGTGATAAAATGTGTTCAGAGGAGAGAAAAATTACTGCCGTGAAACACAGAAATTCTGTTCTTAAGGAGAGATAGGAAGTTGTGCTTTAAAAGTCTAATGACCTAGAGACCTTTCATAAAATAAAGAATTGATTAAACATACTTATTTATATTTTTAAAATTAGGAATCCTAAACTTTTCATAGACTGTGGTAGAGTAGAATTACAGTTGTGGTGGTCACGAAAATTTGCTGCTCAGGTCTCCGGCTATAGGGAGCAGAATTGACTGATAGCTTCATCTGCTGTCCCAATGGATCCAACACTGCCTTTGTGCTGAGGCCATACTTCTTGTGAGCTGCTCTCAGCCGATGACTGAGTATGGGGAAGGTACTACAGCAAAATCATTCTGAAGAGACACTGGGCTCCTCGTATATGTTTTTGGATCAAGAACTCCCCATCTGCTGGACTCCATCTTTCTTCAAACTGTTGCTATCAATGACTCCTCCCACCCTGTCCTTCTTCCCTACCTTTTTTCACAGGAGTCATGGTCTGACGTCTCCTTCCCCACAAAAATCTCTTGCATGTATATATTTCATATTGATATATGGTTTTCAGTGGACCTAATGTAACACAAGTGGTTATGAATGCAGTTTAAGAAAATAGATGGTGGGGAGGGGGCACCTGGGTGGCTCTGTTGCTTGAGCTTTTGACTCTTGATTTTGGTTCAGGTCATGATCCTGGGGTCGTGGGATCGAGCCCAGCATCAGTCTCCATGCTGAGCATGGAGCCTGCTTTTAGATTGTTTCCCTCTGCCCCTCTTCCCGGCTCCTCTCCCTTGCTGGCTTTCTCCCTCTCTCCAAAAATAAAAAATAAAATAAATTTAATTAATTAAAAAATAAAAATAAGAAACAGGTGGTAGGATGAAGATGTGGGACTAAGTCACTAAGCACATAGTGAGCAAAGAAGATGCCACCTGCTAAATGTTCTACCAGTGGTAACCTGGTAAGACGTCCCAGTACAGGGCAGTGCTCTCATCAAAACGTGAGGATTCAGACATTTGAAAGAAATGTGGGGGATGTTTACAATGATGGCAGCACTGGATTGCCATCCTGCCAAGGGGTAACGAGAAACTGAGAGCTGGTAAGAGTGAAGTGTGGGAACCAGGGGATCTCCTTGGTAGCTTACAAAAGAGTTACATTTTCTGAGTAGATCAAAGACAGATGTATAACAAAAATGCAGATTTGATAGTCACAGAGCTGCAGAGACTTTTGAAGGCTCATCATCTAAGACAGGTCTGTTATGCTAAGTTCAGTGTTCTGCATTAGGACTCTGGCCTCTGAAGCATCTGATATTTGGGTTGATACTCTGAAAGAGGTTTGCTCTGCAAATTCTCTAGAATCCTCATAGCTTGAAAAATAGTCCACCCTTTGCTTGAAGACTCTGTAGAGGCCAAATGTAAGGTGATAAGTGTCCCCCTCAGGAACCGTTCCTAGTTACTTTCCTGGCTTCCAGACTAGTTAAAGTTAAATCCCAGCAAATCCCAGCTGGTGGGCCTGATAAGGGAGAAACTATATACTGGAGGCATTATAAGACTTAGCTATAATGTACTGGCAGGAGCCAGAGTATTATGCCTGGGATTGGATTTCCAGGGTGATTTGTCAAGGAGCTGGAATATAAAATAGAACCAGCAGGAATTCATTTATTTGGTGGTACTTGCTCTGGACCAGGCATTTAAATCTCTTGCCCAGACTACAGGGGATGAGACAAACTCACTGATAAGGTGGCTCTTAGAGGCTTGGAAGAATTGAGGGTCAATGCTAAGCCCCCTGTATGACATGATTCTAAAAGTCACCTCATGGCAATCATCTACATTAGACTCTTCTGTCCTGGAATGGCCAGAAGTTTGCCTTTAGAGTGGTAGATATATATAATCTGGATATAAATTTGCCTTTCTTGCCTGGAGAGCCTCAGCCAGCACTACTATCTTAGAGCTATGGAATGATCCATAGGCATTGAATCCCACACACAACACTTTACAGTTCAGGGGAGGAGTAAGTCCATGGGGTACATCGTTTGTGTCATATATTCTGTCATATGCAGAAGCAGCTAGAACACCCTTCCAAAGGCACAGTTTCAGAGGTAACACTCTGAAAGAATGAGATACCATCTTTCAAGATACATTTGTCAAACCAGAGACCTCCATATGGTGCTGTGTCCCTAGTAAGAATACATGGGTCCTGGAATAAAGGCCACCATTTCTAATGGCCCATTGGGGACTTTGTGTTTTGTGCCCCTGTAACTCCAGGGTTCATTGAAGATCTTAGTCCCCAAAGCAGGCTTACTCTTGTAGGGGACACAGCAAGCGTCTCCTTGAACTACAAGCTTCATCTGCTATCAGGGCACTTTGAACTCTTTCTGCCCAGAGACCAGAGGCAAGGGATCGCCATCATGGCAGGGGTTAATAACATTGGTCAGTGGGAGGCTATAGGGCACTTTTCTACAATGGGACAGCAGGTATATGTGTGGCACTCAGGTGATCCTGGGGCACCTGTTGGTATTCCCTTAACCCACTGGAACCATGAATGAACATGTTACAACAGTGTAACCTGAAAAAAGCATGAGTGATAAGGGCTCACACCCCTCAGGAAGGAGGTTCTGGGTCACACTACCAGGAAAGACACCCATACCTCCTGAGATAATAGGTTAAGGTGCAGGGAGTGAAATGTGGAGGAGGACAAGGATGATTGCCATTTGTGGCCCTATGCCAAACTTGATGCTGAAGTTCTAGTTTATCCCACTAAATTTCCTCAGAGGTAGAGATCCACAGGAGCCTTCATGGAGAAGAGATCTGTAAGATACAAAAGTGGACTGACTGTGGTAGCTATAGAACGTACTGCTGAGCTCTCCTCCAGGGAGCATAGCGGACTGCTGCCTCTGCTGCTGCCTGGGGAGTCTACACTATGTTTGCATGGAGACCATGATTCCTGATGGCTGCTCCTACTTAGTGACTGAGCATGGCAGGGCTTCCATGGCAGGATCATTCTAGTGAGGTATGGGACAACTCATATGGGTGACATAGGACATACTAAAAATATTTTCTATATAAATACACACACATACTTATGTACATCTGGGTATAAAGGAAACATCTTGGTTTCTTATTATTTCTTTAATAAGAGGTTTTAAATTAGTTTAGTGATTGTGGTGATCATTCTGCAATATGTCAAGATACTGATTCATTAGGTTTTGTCATTATGTTATCATTATGAACCAAACTACCTGAAAATAAAGTAGTATTATATGCCAATTATATCTCAATAAAAGAAAGAAGCCTCAGGAGTATCACAATTAAAAATGAGCAGAATATGGGGTGCTTTGGTGGCTCAGTTGGGTGAGCATCTGACTCTTAATTTCAGCTCAAGTCATGATCTTGCGCTCAGTGAGTTCAGGCCCCACATCCCTGTGCTGGTAGTGTAGAGCCTGCTTGGGATTCTCTCTCTCCCTCTCTCTCTCTGTCTCTCCCCTACTCTCTGTCTCTCAAAATAAATAAACTTTGAAAAAAATTAGCAGACTAGATATCAAATAAATTCAGTCATGGAATCAAAAATAAAAATGAGCAGAAGACATGAAAACAGACACAGATAGCTAATAAATATATGAAATCTGTTCTTCTTTCATAATTAAAGGAATTTTAAAGGAATCTCTTGTGATTAAAGGAATCATAAAAACAATGAGATATTTTTTCATCTTTTAGATTTTCAAAAGTTGGTTGAATTGACCCAGTGCTTTGAGGATATTGGGATGATGGTAAGCTCATATACCATTTTTGGGGACTTAATTGTTAATTATTAATTGTTTAAAGTTTGGGGGAGGGCAATTTCTATTATTTATATAGAATTTAAATGACATTTCCTTTGACCCAATAACCCTACTTCTAGGAAGTATTCGTAGTGGCATACATACAAGCCCATTGAACTCTGCAGCATTGTTTGTAACAATAAGAACTTTATGGAGGCTAATATTCATTGAGTACTGACTTTGTGTTAAACACTGTTTTAAGAATTTTACATGTATTAACTTACTGAATCTCCATAGCAGTCCTATGAGGTAGGTAATTTGTTATTCCATTTTGGAGATGAAGAAACTAAGGCACAGGGAAATTAAGTCACTTCTGCTTAGTCTGTTTAGTAGAGGAAATGAAATTGAACCCAGACAGTCTAGCTTCAGTGTCTATGCTCTTAACTACTATCTACATTATTTCTTGAAAAATGGTAGCACAGATTCACAATTGCTTACCCACACTTTTGCTATTCAGCTCTGATAGCTGAAAGCTCTAATTATAGTATACTTGATGGAAAAGCTGACCTGACTGAATTCAAATGTCAGCAAAGCCTGAAATGCAGTTACATGAGCTATTTATAGCTATTATCTATCCCATTTAGCGACATATTAATTAATGTTTCACTGAAAAATATTATATTAATGTGTTTGATTGTAGGGTAATGTCCCATACCCTGCCAGGGATGTTTCATAATATATGGTATATACTGTGTATATGGATGGGCTAAATAGATGCTTAGGAGATGAAAATTAGTAACAGTAGAAAATTGGGGTAGGGTGAAGGAAAGGTAGGCTTGAAGAGAGACTCATGGATTAATAACTTGCAAACCTATATGGATCACTGAGCCATTCACTGAAACAGAGAACATTACAGTGGGATGGGTCTGGAGGAAGCATAAATTCAGCTTGATGTGCCTTTGAGACATCAGCAGGGACATCAGGTAGGCAGTTGTGTATGTTGATACAGAAGTCAAGGACAGCTCTCTGATGGAGATGGAAATTTGTGTTTCAGGAGTTGGGTGTGTGAAATGCTGCTGACATATCAAGTAAGACAGGACTCAGGTTAGCCATTTGTAGATTACTGATAACTTTAGTACAAGCTGTTTCCATGGAGTGTTATTAGTGGAATCCTGGACTGAAGAGGGAGTGACAGTGTGAGATAAAATGGAGATAAAAATATGGAGATAAAAATACAGGTAACACTGTCAAGAAGTTTGGCTCTTAAGGGTGGAGAGTAAGAAAAGGTCTAATTGGAGGAGACTGTGAGGCAGGAGGGAAGATTAGTGAAACACAAGCTGGAAATGGCATAATCAGTAAGCATGTTTTCTGAATAAATGAGGTGGGGTAGGAGCCAGCAGGTGGGCAGAGGGATAGGCCTTAGACAGGAGGAACATGTACAAATCCTGTGTACACATAGAATGTTTAAAATCCAGAAGAGGAAGAGATCCCATCAGGTAGCTTGGAGTTAGTGCCTCATCTTATGGGCGCAGGTGTGGGCATGGGATGCACATGTAGGTTTCATGAGCAGAGAAGAGATTTGTCAGTTGTGGCAGATCATTAAGAGACCAGTAGAACACTGCCTTGCAGTTTTAATTAAGATCTGTTGAGGTGAGAGTTAATCACTTATTTTGGTACCAAATTGTAGCATTGTCTCCAAAAAGGCTTTCTCCTAATAAAGTTGTGAGGGTACAGATGTAGAAGCATCCCCTACAGAGAGGGTTATGCCCCGTCAGCAGACTTCTCTCTGTTTAAAGAAGATTGTTTACTGGCCCCCAAAAGCATAATTGCCCATTTATAAATAATTATTGTATCCAGAGTACTAAAATGAAAGTTATAGTGTGGCTATTAAATCAAGTTTGGGCCCTGAGTTAAGTGGTTTTGATTGGAATTTCAGCTCTGCATTTACTTAGCTGGATGTCCTTGGGCAAATTAATTTACTTTCTGCACCCTGACTGCCTCATCTCTTAAAACTGGTTAATTAATGGAGAACAGAATAGTCCTTGCACATAAGAAGTACTCAAAAGATATGAGACCCTGTCCAGTACCTAATATAGATAGTAACTGAAGGAGTCAATAAACCAGGCAGTCTGGCTTCAGAGTCTAGATTCTTAAATAGTATGCAAGACTTCTCAAGGAGGTCACATGTTAGCTGCCATTTTTTAAATTTATAAATATCAGCTAAAGAAATATGGCCTTTCGAAGTATGCTCTTATATTTTCAGTTTGTTCACTAAAAGTCAATGAAGAATAAGTGGTTCATAAAATATGCCCTGCAAGACTGTTTTGGGTGATTTAGTGGCTACGTGTAGATCTCTCTCAGTGTGTTGACACAGAGAAAGAGAGATAAAGATAAAGAGACAGACAAAGTGGCAGAGAGAGACAGACGAGACAGAAAGCTCTCTGGTTTCTGTGTCTTTTCTTATAAGGGCACTAATCCTATTCATGAGAGCTCTACCTTCATGACCTAATTACCTCCCAAAGGTCCCACCTCTCAATACCATCACATTGGGGGTTAGGATTTCAACATATGAATTTAGGGGGAACTAAAACATGTAGTCCCTAACATTCCTGGATACTATTTGTGGCTTTAAAATATTTGTTAAATGAATCAACTCATTTAATGAGAAATAGAAAGTGTCAAGAATAGTCCTATATCAGGGTGAACTCTATTCTTTATTTCATGTGGCTTTCAGCATCAGGTTGATTGAGTGGTTTCTTGGTATAGATTTTTTCTATATGGGTATTATTTTAGCTTTTTCTGTTCCTCTGCTTCACTATTTTGGCCCCAAAAGTGCTTCCTGCCATTTCTTCTCTGCATCTCAGTTCTCAGTATTTATGCATATTTCTAGTTAATCCTCGGATCTTTGAAACCTGATTTATGGAGATCTGTGTTTCCCTGTGAGATAACAGCCTACTTTTCTTTCTTTTATTTTCTTCCTTTTTTTTTTGAATGTTTATTTATTGATCTTGAGAGAGAGAGAAAGAGAGAGAGAGAACAGGGGAGGGGCAGAGAGAGAGGGAAAGAGAGAATCCCAAGCAGACTCTGCACTGTCAGTGCAGAGCCCAATATGGGGCTTGATCTCACAAACTGCAAGATCATGACATGAGCCGAAATCAAGAGTCAGATGCTTAACTGGCTGAGCCACCCAGGTGCCCCCAAATGGTGATACTGAATGATACAACCGTGGCTTCTTAGAATACTTGAAATGAGTCACTCTATTCTGCTTACAAGAGTCTTCTGTGGGCATCTAGTAAACACTTTGGGTATTCCATGTTGTGTGTTTTAATCATTTTGGAGCAAAATACTTTGTTAGTTTGATTTACTTATAAAAGCATAATGTCATTTTACCATATAGACAATATGATCTTTGGCAATAATTATAAAGATTCTGATTATTTCTTAATTTGTTACATTAATACAATTTTCAAATTGAAGTATTTAAATTTATTTTTGAAAATGGTGATACATTTATCTCTTGAGAGAAAGTCAGTATTTGACTTTGGATAAACAGTATAAATTATGTTTTCCTCATCCTTCTTTTATTCCATAGTTCATAACCCATGTTTATATATATATAAGCCATGTTTATATATTGTTATATATATTGTTGTGTATCAGAAATGATCATTTAAAATATATCTTTCATGCCACAGGAATAGTATTATTCATTTGCTATCAATGATTTGAAACAAATAAAGATGCATTCAATTTAAAATCATTTGGCTCTTAAAGTTTGCTACTTTGTGTTTAATTTCAATCATGGCTTTCTCCACTCACCCTCCACCTTCTTCCAAAAAAGACTAGGATTAGAACCACAGATTGCATTAAAAGCTATTGAGGAACAGTGTTTCATCTTATGTTTGGTGCCATGCCCAGTATGTGGCAAGACTCTACAGATCATGAAAATCAACATTATTATTAATGTCTTAACACCAATAATTTGAAGAACGAACAAGCCTTAATTTAAAAATAAAAGTGAATCAGCACTAACGATGTTGCTGCCACCAGGATTCTTATACATCAGAATACTTTTAACATAATACTTTAAAACTATAAATTAGGGGAACTTGTCTTCACAAGAAGTGTAAAAGAAAGATAAAAAGGAAAGAACATTTATGAAGTTATTATAGGGTAAACATGAGTAAAGTTTGAATATTTCTCCATTTCAAGAATTGCTATGACTATAATAAAAAGGACTTTCTTTCATACCTATATTTACTATTGTGGACAAAATGGAAGCTGTTTTATAGTCACTATATTAATCACCATAAAAGTAATTTATTCAGTTTCCATTGCATGTAGTGCTCTCGAAGGTATATATGGAGAAGTGTGTGGGTTTTGATTATATTAGGAAAAACTTGATTTGATTTTTATATTGATTATTGATCAATCAATATTTTATAATATTTTATAAATATAATGTAATTTTTAATATAATATAATTTTTATAATTTTATGATATAATATAATTATAGGAAAAAATATACGAATATTCATTCTACCAGGGAAGATTATACTTTTTCTAATACAATGTTATAACCGTCCATTATTTAGTGTAAAATACTGCATTAAATAGATATCTACTGACTTTGGAAAACTTTATCTCAAGAATGAAGAATGAATCTAAGTACTGGAATAATACACAATCTTCTGACTTCACTAAATCCTCTTTCCAATTTCCACAACTTTGACTGACACCATTAATTACCTCCTCATTCTGGGAGCCTGAAGGCCTCATGATTTTTACTACAATAACCTTCACATTTCTCTTTTTATGTCATTTCAGGTTGTACCTCTTTCTCTTGTGCTTTAAATGCGGCTCCCTCCTAGGGATACTTTTTAGTGTTTATTTTTTTCTGCACATTTCTTCTCAATAATTGTATGGTGTGAATTCCATAGCTTTAAGCTGTACTAAATCACACACAAGAATCGTTTTATAGATTCTTGAATTTATTCTTTTATCAAAAATTATAAAGAATTTCTATGTATCTGTCATAGGTGATGGGGAAGTAAAGATAAAAGGTACAGTCTCTGCTCATTATTATCTCAGAATCTCGAGAGAAAGACAGACATGGAAACAAACATTCCCCTCTGGTGTTTCAGTGTTTCATAAGGACTACATTAGAAATACAAAAAAAATGCCATAGTGGAACAGAGAGAGCCACCTTACAAAAAAGGGAACTTGAATTGGGAATGCACCAGCAACCAGCTTCCAATCCAGGCAAGTATTTCCAACAACCTGCTGGCTACTTGTACTCAGGAATTCCAAAGAAATATTTTCCTCAGTCTTCATTTTTTTTTTAATTTTTTAAATGTTTATTTATTTTTGAGACAGAGAGAGACAGAGCATGAGCAGGGGAGGGGCAGAGAGAGAGGGAGGCACAGAAGCTGAAACAGGCTCCAGGCTCTGAGCTGTCAGCACAGAGCCTGACTTGGGGCTCCAACTCACAAACTGTGAGATCATGACCTGAGCCAAAGTCAGACGCTTAACCGACTGAGCCACCCATGCACCCCTCTGCTCAGTCTTCTTAATGTGCTGGTCTGAACCAAGAATCATGAAAGAAAGATAATCAAGTTCAAAAAACGACTTGGGGTACCTAGCTGGCTCAGTCAGTACAGCATGTGATGCTTGATCTCAGGTTCATGAATTCATGCCCCACATTGAGTATGGAACCTACTTAACTAAAAAAAAAAAATTAATGACTTGAAGAAGACATTAGTCCTGAAAATTTTCTAATTCAGCACCTGCTCTTCTCACAATTGGGAGAGGCTTGGCAAACTCAGAAAACATGTGATAAGGAAAATCCCATTATGAATGTGTTTGTTATGGTGTGTGTGTGTGTGTGTGTGTGTGCATGTGCACACGTGGTAGGTGGGGAGAATTGGTGTTTCAACAAGTGTGGACAGATGGTGAGCTTGCCTTGTACTTAAATAGGAAATTTGGATATTGGGATGAGTTGTGAGCTTCCAAGTGAGAAGGAAAATTGAAGCAAAAAAATCTGGGCTGCTAAATGCTCTAGGGGATTCCCTATAAGCTTAAGAAATTTCTCCCTGAGGACATTTCTCTTTGATTTCTCCCCCATTTTCTGTGTTTCTGTTTTGCCTTTTCACTCTTTACTTAATCTTTTCCTTAATTTTCATATTGTCTTGATTGTATTAAATTTGGTTTATTTCATTTAAAAATATTATTTTGACAGCTCTTAATATATTTTGCATTTTCCCCCCAAAATTAGTGGTTATTATTCATCTTAATCAGTGATATTTAATTAGTTCTTTTCAGATATATTTCTTATGTTATTTCTAAATGCATATTTCATAATTTCTTATTCTACCTTATGAATGGTATTCCTTGATTTACTGCTTGTTAATGCTAGGGCAAACTCCTTTTCCTTATTCTTCCATTATTTTTACTTTATCTGGATTGAATTCTTCTCTGTATCTAGGTAATTTGTGGATACACTACACCCACCAATGATAGCACCACAGATCAATATGAAATATATGAATTATAAAGAAACTAACTCTCTATAAAAAAAATTCATTCATGCAAGAGGGATCTCTATTTGGGTTAGACCTAACTGTGAAAGGTAAACAATAATTGTTAATAGGAAAAAAAAATAGTCTCCTATGTTATAAAGAAAAACTCCTTAAATTTTCAATGCATAGGCCAGAAGGCAAAGAAATTGATGAACTGAATTGCATCCAAATAAAATATTTCTGTTATGTTAACTAACTGGAATTTAAATAAAAACTTTCAAAAAAGGACACTAGAGAGAAAGTTAATAGATGATACAATGGGAGAAGAAATTTGCAATGTTTACGCCTACCAAGATTTTAAGTTTTCTTAGTCATTTAAAATATCATGTCTTAAAAAAAATCCTATTTACCTTACCAAGCCTTTTAAAAATAAAAATGATTTTTTTTTCCAGTTCTGTGCTCACAACTCAGAGCTTGGAGCCTGCTTTGGATTCTGTTATCTCCCTCTCTCTCTCTGTCCCTTCCCTGCTCGCACTCTGTCTCTCTGTCTCTTAAGAATAAATAAACATTTAAAAAATTGTTTTTAATAAAATAAAAATGATTTTTCTTTTCTCACATGCATGTATATTGTTTTTATAATTTTATAAATGATTAGTTTCAGGTAGGGAGTGTGTGAATATATATTAACAGTGGAGAAAATAAACATTGTGTTTCTTAAAAATTATCTCTTTTGGAAATTGGTTAATTGTTTAAAGTGCAGATTCCTGCTCTCATACCAGCCCTATACAAACTCACTCTGGCTTTGGGTGATTCTTTTCCACACTGTAGGAGGTGGATATAGTTTTTTCTTCTAGCTCTTTCTCTGTAGTGAAGAAGCAGGATTTGTTACTTCCCAGCAGTCCTCACAGAGATCCATAATTTCTCTAAATGGTTGATGCTACAATTTGTTCTCCAGAAATCCTTACCACCTTTTGGCTACTGGCACTTACATACATGGTTATTTAATTGTAATTTTCTCTGTATAGGAGGCACAAATGCTTTAATAGAATCGTGTTTTCTTTGGATAGGTTGAATTGTTTAATTTTTATATGCGTAGCTATATGTTTTAAAATCCAGACTCTGAAGAAATTGTTTCTTTTCTCACAATATGCCCTACCGTGAACGGTATTGCTGGCAGAAGAATGAGCAGAAAAGTGAGTAAGGTAAGGAGGAAAAAATTAGTAATTTTGGGGAATGAAGATGGTCACTTTCACACGATGATACTTCAGATCATTCAGATACTTGGACATTCTGCGTTTTCACTTCTTTAGAATAGGTACCTCTTATCCATGTTCAAATTCGAGGATACGGCAAAAGCCTTAGAATTCAAGAAAAGAGCATTTTGTATATTGCCAAAATCCTGCTACCATCTTGGTAGCTACTCTGATGATCACAAATGAGGGTAATCAGTTTGATTTTAAATGACTAGGGAAGATTAGAGGTTGTCAAACTTCTGTAAACAGCCAGAAGACAAATATTTTAGATTTTGTGGGCTGTATGCTCTCTGTCACAATTGATTTTTACCTTTGTAGTGTGAAAGCAGACAAACAATACAGTAACAGTGGGCATGGCTGTGTTTCAATAAAACTTTATTTATAAGAACAGTTTGTAGATTTGGCTCACAGGCAGTATTTTCCAGACCTCTGGCTCAACTATAAATCACACTGGCTCATATTTAGTTGTGGTGTGTAATTCAGGATTGGTTATTGACCCTAAAGATCAAGTCAGGAGTTCAGCAGAGGGATTGGGGTTGGTTGCAGAAAAATAGATATCTTGGAACGGAGACGTATCAACTCAAAGTCAGAGTTTATTAAATGTGAATGTGTTTACGATGACAAATTAATGCCCTTTAAAAAGATAAACTAGTGGGTTTCCATTTCCATGGAGATTTTATGTAACACAATGGCCTTTTCACTATGCCATTTTAAGTAATTACCATTAGCACCAAGGCTATTAATTCAATATAATTAAGGAATGTAAAGGTCAGATAGCATTGCACTATATCCATCACTAGAATTTCCCTATATTTTTCTACATTTTATAATTGAGTTTTCTTGTCAGACTTTTCAGTGTTATTTTGAGTTTTGGCTATTCCTACCAAAATGAAATGATATTATTAGCAAGAAGTAGTCAGCATTCATTCACGTTAAAAATTCCATTTAGTATATTTTTCCTGTTACGTTAATCAGAAGAGGCTTTCATTTATCTCCAATGTCCCCTTGCTCAGTGTGGGTGAATGGAAGGGACATCACTTATTGACCTCAGTCAGATTTAATGAGCTGTAGTTACTTGTTAGCTCATGTTCTTCTAACACCTTTCTTCTCTTGCCCAGTGACCCAACAGCCATTGTAATGGACTTACTTTGAACATTTATCATGTCCTTCCTGATTGGGCTGCTTTTGAAAGTCAGGCATTTTGAGCTTGCAACCCTTACTTGCTACACATGTTAGTCTCCACATGTAGAGTTACACTTAAAACATAATCACTCTCCAGTTCCTTACCAAATGAAATAAAACTGGAAATTATATTCCTCATATAATATATAGCACGGAAAAAGTAAATTGATTAAAAAATTACTTAATAGGAAAAATACTTTAAAAATTGCTGAGAGTTGGGGCACCTGGGTGGCTCAGTCGGTTGAGCATCCAACTTCAGTTCAGGTCATGATCTCATGGCTCGTGAGTTCCAGCCCTGTGGTGGGCTCTGTGCTCACAACTCAGAGCCTGGAATCTGCTTCAGATTCTGTGTCTCCCTCTCTTTCTGCCCTTCCCCTGCTTGTTCTCTCTCTCTCTCTCCCTCAAAAATAATGAGTAAACATTAAAAAAAATTGCTAAGAGCATAGGGGTGCCTGGGTGACTCAGTTGGTTAACTGTTCAACTTTGGCTCAGGTTATGATATCAAGGTTTGTGGGTTCAAGCCCCACGTTAGGCTCTGTGCTGACAGCTCAGACCCTGGAGTCTGCTTTGGATTCTGTGTCTCCCTCTCTTTCTGCCCCTCCCCCACTCACACTCTGTCTGTCTGTCTGTCTGTCTCAAAAATAAACATTAATAAAAAAATTGAAAAAATTGCTAAGAGCATAGTCTTGTTGTAGACTCCCAAATTCAAAAGGGTCTTCTAGAACTTTCAGTTTATCTTTGTGAAGTCTATGTTTAAAGCAGCCCAGAAAAATGGGTGCCAGTTTTATGGAATTTCTTGAGAAGCAGGTGCCACAGTCTTTCTGGATTTCGGCATATCACTCTTCCTCTTTGAGGAACGGTGGACAGTGCGTCACAGTACCTCAACAATAAAATGGGCGATATTCTCCCCATAGCTGTTTCACTAGCCCCTATCCGCCCACAGGACAACAGAAGCTTACCTCTCTTACTCTGCAGTGCTTATAAAATGTTCATGATTATTTCACAATCCCTACTTTCTCTCTCATTCTGTTTTATTCCCTCTCCCTCTCCATTTTCATTGCTGTAGTTTAATTACTCATTGTTATCTGGCTTACTGGATTTATCTGCTGACTTGCTTTTATAACATCAGCCTTTCCTTCTTTTCTTTTTTAAATTCTTTTTTAATGTTTACTTATTTTTGAGAGATAGAGACAGAGCACAAGCAGGGGAGAGACAGAGAGAGAGAGAGGGGAAGACACAGAATCTGAAGCAGGCTTCAGTCTTGGAGCTGTCAGCACAGAGTCTGATGTGGGGCTTGAACTCACGAACTGTGAGATCATGACCTGAGCCGAAGTCAGATGCTTAACTGACTGAGCCACCCAAGTGCCCCTGTAATTCTTCCTTTACACTATCATCAAAATGAATTTTCATCGTTGCAGAAGTGATTAGTTCACTTTTCTGATCAAAATTCTTCAGGCAATCCAAATTGTTTATAGGAAGAAGATTTGGAATCTTAAACATGTTATCTTAGTCTAGGTTTCTTGGAAAACAGACTCTAAGACAAAGACTTTCGTGCATATGGTTAAGTTGGTAAGTGATCCCAGGGAGTGTGAACCTTCTCTGAGCAGATATGGCCTGTGTTATTTCTGGGCAGAAGTGTTTCTTCCGTGTCCCCTTCTCCCTGCAATGGTGACTGGTGACATATCACATGACAGCCTGATGGGTTTCTGAAGTTGTCATTGCTGCATATCTACCTAATGAATATACTTACTGATACAGATGCCATAAAAGACACAAACTTTATCTTCTATGTTTTTCCATTTTCTGTTTCTACCCCATGCTTGTTTGTTACCTTATATTCTCAAGATGGCTGCTGCCACTCCAGCAATCATTTCAGTGTTTAAAGCAGGAGAAGCAATAAGGAAGTGTGGTACCAGGGGCATCATCCCTTCATACCGAGAATGCAAAAAACTTGAAAATGTTTTCAGAAGATTTCCTCTTATGTCTTCTTGGCCAACACCAAGTTAAATGGCCTCCACTAGTTAGAAGGGACATTGTGAAAGTGAGCACAATGCCACCCCAACAGAAATTGGGAAAAAGGCGGTAATGATGTTGAGCAGGCAATTGACAGTATATGTCACAAGGGTAAAATCACTGTGAGAAACTTCCTTTTCCAAATTAAGAAGAAAGCCCTCAATACCATAACTCAGCCCAACTCCAATGGGATAAACTCAAAATCTCCATTTAATATAGAAAACTAGCTTTGTAGTAATTCTCTGCATTATTTGTATGCCGGCCCATGATTTTTACGAGCTAAACCCCATTTTCCGGATTGTTATTGTACAGTTATAGGAGGTTTAGTAAAAAAAAAAAAAAAAAAAAAAAAAGTATGGCTAAGGCAAGATGAACGTGATCTGTCACTTTTCCCCATATATAAGGCACTTCATTTTGGTATGAAGGAGAAATAGATTGATCTGCTTATGATATTCTTCCATAAAAAAGTATTAAAGGGACTTACATATTTTTTGAAGACTTAAGTAGTTCTGATTTCAGTTATGGTACAAACCTTATTGATCTTTTAGAGATTCAAAATTAACTGGTGGTACGTTCCAATATCCTAATAGATATTAGGGTTGCTGAGTTTTATATCTACATTACTATACTTTCACTTTCTTTCATATTTTCCATTTTTGGGAAATCACATGTACTGCTCTTATCCTCCTTCTTCTTTTTAAAATAAATGTCTTTAAAATGGCATGCTCTTTTTTAGAAGAGTTCCACTTTTAATTTGGACTTCTTGATGTACATTATACAAAATCAGTGATGCTTTTTATATTTTAAAATCCTCCGTTGATGGTATAATGTGTTTAGCATATGTATGGGGGTGGTGGCTGAGAAGATAGGCATTTCAGCCACAGTTTTTCCTAAACTTGAGGGCTGTCCTCTGATGTGGTTTGAAAATCTAATCACTAGTCATTTTTTGAGTTCCTTGAAGATCTTAAATAATATGGAAATGTACGAAGCCTGCTAATGTTTGCAGCTCCATTTTTCCTTAGTGGTTAACTAATAATGCACATTCTTTCCCCTGATTCTGGTATATGAAAGTTTGGGCTGAAGTTGCTGTTTCCTTTCTGTGTTTGATCATCAAGGTTACGATTTTGGAAGACATGTGTATGGTTCACTTTGAAGTGACTTCCCTTCAACAAAATATCCAGTGGAGGCTTTAGCAACCTGAACACTGGGCATTCTTTTCAACTTTTCTGGTCTACTTTATCACAGGAATGGAAATTATTGGTCACTTAGAAAAATGTGACCAGAGACTGGATTTACTAGAATCCACTTGAAGCCCATGAGATCCTTGACCAGATCTCAGTCCTACAAATGTGTGAAACTCTTGGGAGAGCCATATGAGATTCTTAGAAGAAACTTGGAGTAAAATATTCTTGTCTTAATTACATTACAATTGACATTAAAAGTAGTAGAATATCCTTTAAAGTACTGAAGACTTGAAGACCTATCAAGTTGCTTAATGCTATGAGCAATATGAAATTTAACTGTTAAAATACTTTAAAAAAAAAGGTTTATAGTTTTTGTGACACTACTTGTTCACTTGCTTAGCTTGTAGTAAAAGATTAACTTTGCCCAAAGAATAGTTAAGCCCTTGACTAGCATCTGAAAGATAACTTCAAAGTCCTTAAAATGTCCTGCCTGATTAACAGTGCTTGCCAGAGGGTGTTGGTCCATGCCAAACACTCTATGTCAACAATGTAATTTATGGTGGGGACCTTGGGCCATGCAGTATCTACTGGAGGGTCTGGGGACTGAGGTCACTCACATCTATGTGCCAGCCCTGACAAAATCTTGCACACCAAAGTTTAGGTGAGTTTCCCTGTTTGGCAATACTTCCTGTGTGTCACCACACATTATTTCTGGGAGGAATAAATGCCGTCTGCAAGATTCTTAGGAGAAGACAACTGGAAGTTCTGCATCTGGTTTATCATGAGTCCTGCTCTATGTGCTTTGTCCTTTTATTGATTTTTATCTGTATCATTTCACTGAAATAAACTGTAACTATGAATATAATGACTGTCTGAGTCCTGTGAGTCCTTCTAGCAAATCAGTGGACTTCAGGGGTGATCTCGAGGACTTCCTGAATTACACTCCGATTGGCATCCTTTGTTCTAGGAAATTTGCTCTAGGTCTAAGAAAATGTACAAATAATCCCTGTCCTTCCTCCCCCATTCCCTGTCCACAATGGAGTCTTCTTTGGTGGGCTCAGAAATGCCGCACTTGAATGACTTGAATGCTTGTGACACCTATTTCATTGTACCCCTTCAAGGGGAGATTGTGGCTCGTTTCTGATGCAAGTCTTTCTTTCCTTCATTGCTAGTGAATGTGACCCTCACACATTCTATCCTCCATTGCTGCTGCTGTGGTTAACTCTATGCTGAATTTGGAAGGAGATTAGGATTGTTTCCATCCAGTGATTCTCCTTCCAACCCAACATCTCATTGTATTAACTTCTAATTTCCTAAACTATTGAGCTACAGTGTCAAATAACCCTCAACTAAACCCTGCTGGCATTAGCTAAAAATGGCTTAGGACACTTCTTTTGGGGGGCTTTTCTTTATGATTAGGGATACAGAACATTGGCTTTCTAAAGAAGAAACAGTAGAGGAAGTATCTAGGGAAAAGAATTTTTTGATGCCTATTTACAGTGACCCCAACTGGGTCAAAGCAGTGTAAGGAAGGTGTCCTCTCTCTCTCTCTCTCTCTCTCTTTTTTTAATGTTTATTTATTTTTGAGAAAGAGTAAGAGAGAGGGCAAGCAGGGCAGAGAGAAAGGAGACAGAGGATTCTAAGCAGGCTCTGTGCTTACAGCAGAGAGCCTGATTCAGGGCTCAAACTCATAAACAATGAGATCATGACCTGAGCCAAAGTTGGATGCCCAACCGACTGAGTCACGCAGGTGCCCTGGGAAGGTGTCTCTCTGATATAACTCATTATTTCTCTTAAAAGGAGGGGAGGGTTGAATTACAAGTAGCTGCTCTTCATTTGGACACTTCTAATGGTTTTCTTTCAGGCTGTACTGATACAATAGCTTTCTCTCCACCCAGGGCTTAGATGTGAAGCACTTTATGTGTCTTTGAGTAGAAATTCTGGCACCTCCAGTTTTCCCACTAGAGCCTCCTTCCCTAAGTTTCTTGCACCAGTTTTTGCTTCTCCCCAGGTGTCAGCCCCTTTATCCAGCTCTTTGGAATTAACTTTTACTATGATTCTCCATTTCGTTGTAGGCAACTTTTTTTTTCCCCACTGTGGATTCTGTCCTGACTTCATGTAGCTCTCTATAGGTCTCATTAGACTTGTCTTATCATACACCTTCCCCTCCATCGTGCAAGAACTGTGTCTGTAGTGCTTATCCTTGTGTTCCCAGAACCTGGCCTAGTTCCTGACATAAAGTAGTTGCTTGGTCATCGTTTCTTGAATGAATGAATGGATGCTAGGCAGTCAACTCTACTTCCCTGCTCACAGCTGCCTCCAGGAACATCACTTTAGGTCAGAGACTTGGCCCTTTCCATTTCCTCATCTGGGCATTTTGATAATTTACGGGATATGATAAAACGGCCTTTCTTTTAGCTTAATGACTAAGAACATCAATGCTTTCTTTTTTTTTTTTTTTCCAAACAGATGGCAAACCATCAACAAATCCTGGGGAATATTTATTTAAAAATCAATACCTAACAAGCAGATTAGAAGTAGAATGATTGCTACATATAATGTAAAATAAAAATTGGGTCACTAGAGACGGGGGAGAGGGGAAACAGAGAGCCTCTTACAAGTTGTCATTCTTCAATTAAAGATTACATTCTATTTTGGTAGCGTCTCTGTGGAGAGCAATCCCCCAGTTTTTAATAGTTCAGTCTCAGCTGTCAGGAACATTTGTGTTAATTTCTCCTGTTCAGCACACACAGGAATTGCTGTGTCTGTTGTTTGCAGATACCAGAGTTGGCTTCCTAATAATGTGACTGAAAATGTCCATCAAATATAGCTGTAAAAATTCCCTTCTGTTTCCTGAAAACCTGGGGATGTTGTAAGATTCGTCTGCTGGAATGACAAATCATATAAAAATTAAATGTAACAACGGATCTATTTAGAGATTATATTTCTTTTTCTACATTAGCTGACTGGTAAAAATGAAGGGAAGATACCCTGTGATTATCTTGTTAGGCTGCATTATTATTAGTTTCATGGACAAGGGCATTTGTATGTCATTCTGATAACAACTGAACGTAGATGATAAGTGTAGTAAGAAGTAGACAAAGATTTCTCTTGAATCTTTTAGTGACTTCAAATATTTCTTGTTTCCAATAATCTTTTGAATCTTCTCCGTGGGAAGATTCCTGCCACAACAAAGTACCACAAACTTAGCTGCAAATGGGTGTTCACACAATACCCATTTGTTACTTCCTGGGCCTGCAGTTCAGAAATCCAAGTACAGTGTGGCTAAGCTGGTTCTCTAATCTGGGTTTCACAAGGCCAAAATTAAGGTGTTGGCAAGTTGTGTTCTGGAGGCTGTAGGGATGAATCTGCTTCCAAACTCACTGGAATTGTTGGAAGTGTTTAGTTTCATGGGGTTACAGGACTGAGGTCCGATTTTCTTGCTGGCTGTTGGCTGGGAGTTCAAAGCTTCTATAGGCTGCCTGCATTCTCTGGTTTATAGCCACCCCTCCCCCACCCCCTTGTCCATCTTTAATGCCAATAGTGGAGGGTTGAGTCCTTTTTATGCTTCAACTCTCCCTGACCTTCCCTCTGCCTCCTCTCTTCTCTGCCTTCCTCTCCTACTGAATCTCTCTTCTGATTCCAGGTGGAGAAACTTCTCTGCTTTAAAGGGCTCATGTGATGCTATGGAGACCACTTGGATAACATAGGATAATCTCCTCATCTTCAGGTCCATAACCTAATTACACCTGCAGTGTACCTTTACAGCACTAACTAGGTTGATGTAAACTGAATAACCAAATGTCAGGAATCCCGGGGTGGGAACACATCCTTACAATTCTGCCTAATGCAGGGATAGCAGGTAGAAACCAATGTGGCTGGATGATGGTTACAGCTTCACTGCTGACCACATGTGGAATACCACATGGGTTAACTCCCATAACCACTGTGCACTGAGGTCATACTAGGAGGCAAGCACTTTGTACACATGACCTAAACCTCAAAACAATCCTGAAAAAGGTGTGTTTTCACTTCAGTGATGAGCAACACAGTTCCAGAGATAAAGGCATTAGATAACTTTCCTACAATTATACAATTTTCAAGTTGTAGAGCCTTTCAGCCCAGATCTGATTGACTTGATCTAATTATCTTGTGGATTAAAGGAAACAGTGTGTACATAGCATCTAACAGAATGCTTGACCTCTATTTTGTAATAGCTGAGTGGCAATTGATGGGTTCTTTTCATTTTTTCATTATTTTTTAAAGTTTTTTTTTAATGTTTGTTTATTTTTGAAAGAGACAGAGTGCAAGCAGGGGAGGGGCGCAGAGAGAGAGGAAAACACAGAATCCAAAGCAGGCTTGAGAATCCAAGCTGTCAGCACAGAGCCCAACACAGGGCTTGAACTCAAGAACCATGAGTCGAACCTGAGTTGAAGTCAACTGACTGAACCACTCAGGCACCCCAATGGGTTCTTTTTGAATTTTCATTTCTTTTATTGCCACTATTTGCCGCTTCCCCCCACCCTCCATCTCACTTTTGGCTCACTACCCTCACTTTGTAAAAATAAAGGAGGTGCTGTCCTAATCCACAAGGAAGAAAAGGAGGTAGGAAATTGCAGGTGTTAAGAATTTACTATATGCCAAGCGCAATGGTAGATATTTATTTCTCATTTATGTGCATTGCATTTGAGGATGACTGTAAGATAATGAAAGTGATATTTTAAGAAGATGGAATGGTGTGTGAATAAGGAAAGTATATTTATTTAATGCCACAGCAGACGTTAGAAGCAGTGATGGCAGCAGTAGTGGCACCTGCTGCAGTCCCAGGAGAGAGGTGGGGCTCCACTTGGGAGCAGTGTGGGCTTGCCCATCAGTCCCTAGACCTCCCCCCCACCCCAGACCTTATCCCCGTGGCAACTGCATGAATACTAAGTCTCTGGCTTCAGCGATAGGACAGAAACTGCTGGCGCTCAGGCAGTAAACTGTCAGCAAATTATTGCAAAATAAAAGCGTATACATGGACGCTACAATAAGGCCTACCAGAATCGTTAGAATTCTTCTAGAGTTTAGCATTTCTGGTTTAAAAAATGCTACAGCACTGTAAGGCAGATATTCACAAGCTTACAAATAGATGTTAAATTTAAAGATTTCTGCATTTGATTGAAAAGAACATTATTTTTCTATGAAGCTTCAAACAAATAAACCAACTATTGAGAACGACAACTTGAATATTATTTTTGTCCGTGTTCCTGAAGATACATCAACAGATGCATTAACAGTACTTTGAATTCTATACAAATCATGAAGCTACTTGTTTTCTTGAATGCCCTCCACGAGCTGCAAAAGAATGTCAGAGGAGACATGAAAATGGTCTTGTGTACATTCACGTTTAAAATTAAATTCAGTCTGACATGAAAGGGAAGAGTTAAATACTTTTAGAAGAAATATTCCACAAGAGATACCATCTCTAGATGTACTGAAACCTACATTTTAAGTAATTTACTAGAAATTTGACCTAATTTGTCACAGCCTATAAAGCACTCTCAACAGCTCCAGTAACGGTTGCATCAGCAGAAAGATCCTTTTCCAAAGTAAACGATACTTTTTCAAAATTATAATTTTGCATTTTCCGGGACTGATATCACTTTCAATTTTATTAACTGAAAATGAAGTTGCTGAAAGTATAAATTATGATGACCTAATAAAATGAGTTTGCAGAAAAGTGAGCTAGAAAACTCATATGCACAATCAGGATATCATAATAAATTATTACTTGTTACTTTGTGTAGAGAACCATGACCCCAGGAACATATATTTTTGGCAATTTGTAAGGTTAGGTTGTCATGTGTGTATCACTATTATCCCTCTTACATTTTATAAGTAATAAAATATATTTTTTTAATTTTTTAGTCTTTATTTTTGAGAGAGAGAAAGAGAGAGAGAGAGATAGAGAGAGATAGAGAGAGGGAGAGGAGCACAGAGGGAGGGAGACACAGAATTCCAAGCAGGCTCCAGTCTCTGAGCTGTCAGCACAGAGCCCAACGCAGGACTCCAACTCACGAATCGCGAGAGCATGACCTGAGCCGAAGTCAGACGCTTAACCCACGGAGCCACCCAGGCGCTCCAGTAATAAAATATTTTTAAAGAAAAAAAATTGATGTTTTAATACCTTTAATTGCACTTTTCTCCGTGCCTTTCAAACAAGGGGCCTCACATTTTTATTTTCCAATGGACTCTGCAAATTGTGTGGCTGGTCCTGCTTTCCTTTACCTAACTTTTAAATTTCTTTCTCCCCCTTTGTCCTTCTTCCACATCACCTGTCTGCAACATTTCTCCCCTCATAGATTTGGGTTTCTTAGCCAGCTCTTAAGATATTATTATACATAATTTACGTGTAACTGTGGACAGCTAGTGGATAGTGGCAGTGGCTTTAATACCTGAATAGCAGGGTTTATGATTATCATATCAGACTTTTTTTATTCAAATATATTTTAGAGAGATATATTAGAGTTCATAAAAATAAGAAAGATTAAACATGCATCAGATTACTAACTTAAAAAAGTGTAAGATTTAAAGAAATCAATTGGAGTGTAATCTCAGCTCTAAAAAGATATTTAGGGATCATCTCTAATTCACTAATTTTCAGGTGAATAAATTGCAGACTATAGAGTTTTCTTCAAGCCAACTTGGTACTTTCCTTCTTTCATTCTTTCTTTCTTTCTCTCTCTCTTTCTTTCTTTCTTTCTTTCTTTCTTTCTTTCTTTCTTTTTTAAGGTTTATCTATTTATTTTGAGAGAGAGAGCGAGAGAGGGAGAGAGAGAGAGCATGAGTAAGCTCACACCAGAGGGAGGGGCTGAGAGAAAGGGAGAGAGAGAATCCCAATCAGGGTTCATGCTGTCAACACAGAACCTGACCACGCAGGGCTGGAACTCATGAATTGTGAGATCATCACTTGAGCCAAAAATCAAAGAGTCGAAAGCTTAATCAAGTGAGCCACCCATGCGCCCCAAACTTGGTTCTTTTCTTCTCCATTACTAGTTCATGTGATTCTAAATGATCTAATTGTATTAAATGAACCCATATGACTCCATTAACCTGAATCTCTTTCTTAGAATTAAGGTCTTCCCATTCCTCTCCTCTGTAACTAATAGCAGTGGTGCGTAGAAACTGTGTGTTCTTTCTTACCATTCCTTTTCTTGCCTCTCTGCTTACCTCCTTCTTCTAGGAACGAAACTTTTTTTTTTCCTCCTGTTTCACACTTTGTACTTACAAACTTAGGAGACTTTCAGAACTGTTAGCTATATTGACTGATGACCAAGAATGTCTGTGACTGGCTTCTGTTTGGACCAGGAAAATTCTTCATATGGTCCTTGTGGACCTTTATTCTGTGTCTTTTTATTCTTTTTTTCCTGTTAGATAAAGTAAGCTTATAGACATACATTACTCCCTATAAGGAGTGTGGTTCTATCTTAGCATGCCTTTTAAGTTACTCTGAAATTTAAAGTTTGTATTATTACTTAAAAAAAGAAGACTTTTGAGTCAGATAACTAATTTCCAATACTAGCTATACTATTTGTTAGCTTTATAACTTTGGGAAAGCTACTTAATTCTTTAAAAATGGGGCTAAACAAATCTACCTCATAGGGTTTAAAGACCAAAAGATCATAGACTTTTGAGAAGCATTCATTCTCTGCTCACCACTTCCCTTCTCCTTGTTTCAAGAAAGTAATTTAAATGTCTTGTTTATAATTTTAACAAAATATCTGTCTTCTTAATAAATATCTTTGGCAAGAAGAATTGAGTCAAAGAATGAATCATTAGTTTTATAAGTTATATTCCTGCTTCTTGAATAAAAATAATGCTGGATTTATTATACTGATTCTTATATGTATTTGGAATAATTTCAGGACCTTGGTTTTTATTTGTTTCATTGGTATGTGTCTTAAAAACCATTCGGTTTTCTTTATATGCCTGTATGCCTGGTAGTGCTAACACCATTCAATATCCATCTTTTTTAGATTTTTAGTAGCTATTCTTGCTTGTTTACTTTGTTTATATGAAATTTCATAATTGTCTTTTTTCAAAAATTCTTCTGTCATTTTTGTTGAAATTTAGTTAAATATATAACCCATTTTAATGAAAATTAACATGTTTATAATGTTAAGTGTTCTTATCCAATAAAATAGCATGCCTTTGATGAAGACTGCTTTTGTATGTGTGTTAGCAACTTGGAAAGTTTTCCATATAGGTCTTGGAAATGTTTGGTCATCTTTATTCTAGGAATTTAATCTTTTGGGCTGCCATTATAAATTGCATCTTCACTCTCTTCACACCCTTTTATTCATTGCCTTTTGAATTTATGAAAGTTTAGTTTTAGTCCTAGTACCTTAGGATCCATAGAAAAGCATCAATTACTAAAGAACAATAATAGACAGTCTCCCAAAAAAACAACTGTCAAAAAATAATCCTCTATCATGTATTGAAAATTGTCATTTTTATGACACTGGAATGAATTCCCCAAAGAAAATTTACACTGTAATCCCTTGTAGTAACCACATTTGCTCTGAACATATTCCTCAGCTGACCCAGATGATGGTTTCTTGGCATGCTCCGTCACTTGCTGTCAAACTAACATGAACGCATATTTTCTGGTCTTCTTTTTTTTCTTGACACTGGAGTCAGATGGAAGAAAAACAAATCACTGCATGACTAATTCACACTTAGGGTAGAATGTTTATTTAATGCTGTTCAAGCAGATTCACCTCTTAAATATCATTCTGTCCTCACCCATGAAATTATTAAATGTTAAAAATAGATCTTAGAGAATACCATGAGCCCCAAAAAATCAAATAATAATTAAGTTTAGATTTTGATCAAGTTATATTTGATAGATTATTTTTCTGAGCTACCTTACTAAAAAAGAGTCAGCTATATATGGTTGCAAGCTGCTGAAAAGGTCTAGGTGAAGCCTTTGAGAAATGTTACTGAATCAAAACAAGAGGAGCAACCAGGAAAATATGGGACATTTGTGCTCATTTTTCTCTTTCATATGAATGTACTTGGAATGTGATTAGTTGCTTTTCAGTATACATATGGACATTTTGGTCTAAAATAGATATGGGCATGAGCACACACAGAACAAATGGCCATGAAGGCCTGAGTCACATAGCAGACAACACGTGCTTTGGTCAAATGCAAAGCTCTTGCCTAACATAGGTGTAATGGACTGAATATTTATGTCCTTCCCAAACCTATTTCCCCAATGTGATGGTATTAGGAGGTGAGACCCATGGGAGAGGATTTGGTCGTGAGGGGAGTCCTCATGAGTGGGATAAGTACTCTTATGAAAGAGATCTCATGGAGCTCCCTAGCCACTACCACCATGTAAAGTTCCAGTGAAAAGAGCGCCAGGGTGCCTGGGTGGCTCAGTTGGTTAAGCTTCCCACTCCTGCTTTTGGCTCAGGGCATGATCTCACAGTTTGTGAGCTGGAGCTCCACATCGGGCTCTGCACTGACAGTGTGGAAGCTACTTGGGATTCTCTCTCTCTCTCTCTCTCTCTCTCTCTCTCTCCCTCTCTCTCCCTCTCTCTGCTCCTCCCCTGCTCATGGTCCCTCTCTCTCTCTCTCTCTCTCTCTCTCTGTCACAATAAATAAATAAAAGAAAAAAAAAAGACAGCCTTGTAGGAATCAGATTCTCACCAGACACCAAACAGGCCTGTGCCTGATATTGGATTTCCCAACCCCCAGAACTGTGAGAAACACTACCTATTTGTTGTGTATAATCTGCCTAGTCTGTAGTATTTTGTTACAGCATCTCAAGCTAAGAGAGTAAACTTATAAAATTAGGGGTTTTTTTTTTGTCCTTTCCTTTTCTTTTCTTTCCACGGGAGTTTATGGAGACGGTTAGGTAAAGTAAGGAAGATATTGCAAAGACTATCATAACAACAATACAAATATCCTCACTGAGAATTTGCTATATCTCAGGGAAATTTCATTATGAATTATCTCTCAAGTCTTTATCAATTAGAATTCACTTGGTGATTATAGAAAAATTATACAGAGAGTAAAATCAGAATAATACTATTAATGTTTGTGTAAAAATTACACACAGAATATGACTACTTCTACATATATTTCACTCAGCATCCTACAGGCTGTTTTGGACTGGTTAAAGCCTTTATTACAGTAATTGAGATGAACGAAGGAGAACTTAAGGTTACTTAGTCTAGTTGAGAAAAACTAAGGCAGAAAAGCAGAATTAGAACTGCTAGCTTTTACTTTTATTTTAGCCAATAAATATCTTTTCCCAGCCCTTAATGTAGAGTTTGATTCTTTTGCCAAATTTGCCTTCTCTGTAAATATTAACAAAACTTTTAGGACTTAAAATATTATACTATTATATGGCTGACAAATGATATCAGTATCATTATCTTAAAGGGAAATATGTATATGGATATTTTAATTGAAGTACAAAATAATTTTATAATTGAAGTTTTTCACAATGTAGCACAGATGTCTTTGTATCTGAAGAAATTATAAATGAGATTTCATCTCTGTGCCTCTTAGTAAACATGAAAACCATTATTACTTCCAGATGCAAGTGTTATTAAGTAAGTAATCTGAGGATAAAAATACAAGCAGTGGTATTATTTCAAATATGAAAATTTAAAATTAACTTGGCATCAGTATATTGGCTATAATATTTTCTATGAAGGATTTATTGTTACTCATTTGTAGAGAGATTCTAATCAAGTGTATCTCTGAAAGACATGGACAATGATTGACAGTTTACATGAATAATAATGGAACTGAAATTTTCAACATGGTTTTGCAATATATTTTCTGTATAAAAACAAGATAAGATTTCTTATTTAAAATGCTCTATAAATATGAGACTAACATCTTGCCAATTTGTTGGAGATACTTTTCCTTTCTGAAAGGCTACTCTGAGAGTATGTCATCTGGTTGATTCAATAATATTTGGTTGGGGTCCATTTGAGTTACTGCTGACTGAATAAAATTTCAAATTAACTAGGTGGCTATAAATATTCCCCAAGCCTCAGTCAAGTTAGGTTAGGCAAAAGTTTGAAAGTCACAGTCAGAATAGAAATAATGTCATCCCACCACTCTATGGAAGGGAGTGATATATGATTCTGCCTTTTCTTTCATCTGTAGGACAAGTTGAACATTCCAGAGGAATTGAATTAAATTTTATATGAAATATTAGTAGCTTACTGAACTGTAAAAAAAGAAAAATCAACTTACTGGTTGTTTTCCCTACAGTGGCAATTAACTAGGCAGATTTTTTTTTTCCTCCAGTGCATTAGCATTAAATAAAAATCCTTTCACTAGAGCAAATAGGGTGCATTTTGAAAATACGGCACCTAAAGATGCTCATTAACTTTTTAAAATTGAAATATAAGTGCCATACAATATCTTATTAGTTTCAGATATATGTCATAGTGATTCGATATTTGTATGGATTATAAAATGATCCCCAAGTCTAGTTACCATCTATTATCACACAAAGTTATTACAATATTATTGACTATATTCCTTTCTGTACATTACATACTGATGGCTTACTTACTTTACAACTAGAAGTTTGTACCTCTTAATCCCTTTCACCTATTTCGGCTGCTCCCCCACCCATTCCTCTTCTGGTAACCAATGGTTTGTTTTGTGTATCTATGAGTCTGTTTCTGTTTGTTTGCTTGTTTGTTTAGATTCCACATGTAAGTGAAATCAGGTGCTATTTGTCTTTCTCTGCCTGACTTATTTCACTTGGCATAGTACCCTCAAATTCCATCCATGTGCTCGCAAAGAGCAAGATTTCATAGTTTTTTTTTTTTATGGCTGAGTAACATTCCATTGTGTGTATATATATATATATATATACACACACCACATCTTTTTATACATTCATCTACCAATGCTTCCATCTCTTGGCTTTTGTTAATAATGGTGCAATAAACATAGGGGTGTATAAGTTTCTTCAAATTCATGTGTTTTTTTTTTTTCAGATAAATACCCAGAAGTAGAATTGCTGGATCATATAGTAGTTCTATTTTTAATTTTTTGAGGAACCTTCATACTGTTTTCCATAGTGGCTACACTAATTTACATTCCCACCAATAGTGTATGAGGATTCCCTTTTCTCCACATTCTCACCAACACCTGTTACTTTTTTGTCTTTTTGATAATAGCCATTCTGACAGGTGTGAGGTGATATCATCTCATTGTGGCTTTAATTTTAATTTCCCTGATGATTAGTAATGTTGAGCATCTTTTCATGTTCCTATTGGTCATCTGTAAATTTTCTTGGGAAGAATGTCTATTCAACTCCTGTGCCCATTTTTTTTTTTTAAAATTTAACATTTATTTATTTTTGAAAGACAGAGACAGACCACAAATGGGGGAGGGGCAGAGAGAGAGGGAGACACAGAATCCAAAGCAGGCTCCAGGCTTTGAGCTGTCAGCACAGAGCCGGACACAGGGCTTGAACCCACAAACCATGAGATCATGACCTGAGCTGAAGTCGGATGCTTAACTGACTGAGCCACCCAGGCACCAACTTCTGCCCATTTTTAAATCAAATTGTTTGTTTTTTTTATATTAAGTTATGTAGGTTCTTTGTACATTTTGGATAGTAATCCTTTATCAGATGTATTCTTTGCAAATATCTTCTCCCATTCAGTAGGTTTCTTTTCATTTTTGCTGATTGTTTCCTTCGTTATGCAAAAGCATAATGTAATGTAATCCCATTTGTTTATTTATTTTACTTTTGTTGCCCTTGCCTGATGATATTGGTCCAAAAAAATATTGCTAAGGCTGATGTCAAAAAACTTACTGCTTATGTTTTATTCTAGGAGCTTTAGGAATAAATTTAACCAGGAAGATAAAAGGCCTGTACTCTGAGAACTAGAAAACAATGATAAAAAAACTGAAGATGACACAAATAAATGGAAAGATATTCTGTGCTCATGGATTGGTAGAATTAATATCGTTAAAATATCCACACTACCCAAAGCAATCTACAGATTCAATGTAATCCCCATCAAAATACCAATGGCATTTTTCACAGAATTTGAAATTCTTTGTTTTAGAATGAAGAATCCTAAAATTTGTATGGAACCACAAAACCCCCCAAATAACCAAAACAATCTTGAGAAGGAATAAAGCACCCTGATTTCAAACTATACTACAAAGTGACAATAATTGAAACAGTATAGTACTGGCATGAAAACTAACATATAGGATCAATGGAATAGAACAGATAGCCCAGAAAAAAACCCATATATATATATTTTTTCTTACCAGTAACATGGTAAACAACAACTACCAAAATCATAATTAAATAACTGTGTTAATTTAATCAAAATGTTATAAATTTGAGCTCCTGAATATTTCTCAAAACTTTGCTCTCCTGTTTATCCTCATTGCCCTTGTCTTGACCTTTTATGAATCTTCTAGTTTCTCTTCTTGCAGTTAATTCTTGCCCTGATGATCCAAATTTCATACTCACAACAGAGTTGGTAGTTTAAAACAGAAACTTGATATATTTTTATCTACCTCTTTAAAGCCTTCTGTGGTTCCCTGTGGCCCTATAACAGATAAGGTGGTAGCTAAAACTCTGGCCTGTCTAATTTGTCATGAAACACCATGTGACAGGCCCTCTGCTGCACTGCATCACACAGGTGGATATTTGTTTTAGTGCGTTCGTTTTTTTTTTTTTAATTGTCTTCGACCTTTTAATTTATGGTCACTTCATTTAAAATGCTCTCCTCTCCCTTTACCAATCCTTTAATACCTTGCCCTTGGTTTTCAGTATTCTCTAGAAAGAGCCAGTTGTCCTCTCCTCAGTGTTTCCATAACGTTCTGTTGGTACATCTGTTATTTCACTAATTATATTGTGTTGCAGTTATTTGTTCACGGGTCTCTTTGCCCTACAAGATTATGACCTAAGTGCAGAGACTGATCTGAGTTACAGTCTTAGCCTCTCTCCCATGTCTGCAATGTCTATACTTCGTCTGTCAAATGATTAAGATCAAGTGGCTATAAGTATATAAAGAGACTTGAATATATCCAGGGTTATAGAGGTGACTCAAAAATTATGCTCAGGTGATCAAGATGAAACCTGTAGGACCCAAGGACATGCAGAGTTGAAAAGGAGTTGGTAATCATCACTAAAAGCATATAGGTTAGGTGAAACCAAACAATTCAATTTATAATAAATTTTTTTGGTGTTTCTAAAAAGTTACTTACATTGCCAACTTATTCCTTCACTTCTTTTATGGTGGGAATATTCTGACTGTTAAAAAAATGCTGTATTCAAAATGAATAAAATAGTGGTTTTTTATATTCATATCTCAAAATAACTCCACAGATGGTCTTCAAACTTTCCAAGAAAATAAACTTTGGAGAGAAATCAAACATGAGATATTTCAACCTAAAAATATACCCCTCAACCCCAACAAAGTTATAGGTATGAGGTAACTAGAGAGGATTTGACTTTGATTAATTAGCACTTTTGTTGGTACCAAAATTGTCATTTACTGGAGAAAGCTATCGCTGAACTCATGATTTAAAAAAATATACACTTGAGTTAGTAAAATTATTCACATATGTTCAAGATTTGAACTTTTATTTCATCAGTAGCATTAAATCATCATCATTGTCATGATTATCATCGTAATCATTCTTAGCAGCTCTCTCAGTTACTGAGTATGTGGTATTTGCCAAGTATTTAAGTAGTTGTTAAGTAGTTGTTCTGCATACTTTTCCTCATTTATTTCTAGATCCATCCCCTCCCCCCCATAAATGTAGTATGGCAGACACTGAAGGGACTCACTTAATATCCATTCAAATACCTTCTCTCTTACCTTTGTATATTGCAGTGGTTAGAAAGTGAAGTAATAGAATTCCCAGACAGTCCTATAATGAAATGTGCTCATGTGGTACAATTCTAACCAGTGAGATACAGGTGTGATGTGGGTTGGTGAGTGTGATGGTGAAGAAAGAATTCTTGAGATGCTTCACCATGCAAAAAGGTACTTTTACTATAGCACAGGGACAGGACCCATGGGCAGAAAAAGCTGTACTTGCTATTGTGAGGAGTGATTGATTATATACTTTTAAGCTTAGGGGAGGGTAGAGATAACATAAGTCTCTGAGGGGTTTCTGTATGAAAAATAGGATCCTGGAGGTCTGGCTATTATCAAGATAAGGTTGCTTTTAGTCTCTAGCAAAACATTAACATTAAGGCAGCCATGAGTTCCTTGAGGAAGGTCTCGTACTTCTTGTCTCAGGTATTTATCAGTGGGCGGCACGTTGTAAGGAGATTTAATTTTAGCTGCATTTCTCTGGTCTTTGTTCTCCTCCTCAGGTGGAAATCTCACGGAGAGAATCTCTTCCCAAAACCTTTCAAGGAAAAGAGTTTTGCCTCTTGCCTTTCCCCATGTTTATTTAAAACTTTCCCGCCGCCTAGAAGTATAGCAGACTCTCTGAAAACAGGAGGGAAGAAGGATCATAAGGATAAAACATCAGGAAGAATTGCTTGGGACTTTAGACGAACTACCAGGAAATAACACCACCCAAAAACAAACCACTTCCACGGTAAACAGCAACAGTAACAAACAAGTCAGCTTCATCAGAACTCTATAGACTGAGCTCTTGAATAGGTCTCAGAACTTTGCCCTCCACTCCTTCCCCACTGTCTTTTCTGTGTCTTCTGATTGCTTCTTCATGCTGATGACTTCCAGAAACTACAGCTTCACCTTTGTGTTCCTAACCTCTGTATTTTTAGTTATGTGAGAAAAAGAAAGCCCTTATTTAGTTGGGTCACTGTGGTTGAGGTTTCCTTGTACAACTCAACACAAGCACGACTAATTCAGATTGATTCCACCCTTCCTGTTTTATTGATGATGCAATGGAGGATCAGAGAAGCTTTGTAACGGGTTCAAAGCTGCACAGGTTGTGAGTACTTTCTGCAAGATTCAAATCCAATCTATCAGAATCTGAAGCTGATCTTCTTTACGTTATAGTGGTTTTCTTTTTTAAATGTCAGGCTGAACCATTTAAAATCGTCAGTAGCAAATTCATACAGTGTACCATAACTGGTTGAGCAATGTAACAATAACTTGTATACACACACACACATATATACACACTCACACAAACTCACTCACTAGCATTTTTAAATTGTACCTTGATGTTTCCTGTTTAATTCATAAAATTCAGATTTGACTAATTCAGTTGATGAATAAGGAAATACTATAGTGACTAAATTAATTAAATTATTACTTCTAAAGCCATTATCTTGTGTATATAAATATAACTGTAATGTTAGAATACCTGGCACTGTGCCTAACACTCACAAGCGTCTCCAAAAATATTCACTGAATAAATAATTTTAATTCAGTAATCTCCTTTGCAGATGACTTTTTTAAAAAACATACATTCTGACAGAGGAAATTATTGCATAAAATAAAGTTACTGGTCTGATGCTCTGTTATCCCTTAGAAACATATTATTAGTTCAATTGGAGTATTCTTCACCTGATCTGACTCTTTTTCTTATTTTAAGAAAATAAAATGACTTAGGTCATCCACACTGTGAAGTCTTCATAATAATTTGTATTACTCTGTATTACTCTGTATTTTGTATATGCATGTTATTGCATTAATTATAATTTCATATTAATTTTTTATATTAATTTGTGAGCTTATTAAAGGCAAGAACTTTATGTTCTTTATCTTTATATTCCTATGACTTGGATGAAATTTGATAACTAATGAATGTAATTACTATGATTAAATTCGCTTAATGTCAACTATACATTTTATGAAAATGAATTTACTTGAAAACTTCTTTTTGAATATTTATTTCTTTATTTTGATAGAGACAGAGAGGGAAAGAGAGAGAGAGAGAGAGAGAGAATGAATGAGTGGGGAAGGCGCAGAGAGAGTCCCAAGCAGGCTCTGTGCTGTCAATGCAGAGCCCCACATAGGGCTAATCTCACAAACCATTAGAACATGACTTGAACCAAAATCAAGAGTTGGACACTTAACTGACTGAGCCACCCAGGCGCCCCTGAAAACTTTTCAAATGGGATAAGATGACAATTTATTTTCGAATTTTGGAAAAGCATTCATTTGAAGGAAAAAAAAAAGTGAGCTAAAGTTGAATTTTGAAGGAATATTTGAATATTTAGAGATATTTAAAATAATTCAAAAGAGGAAGAAATGGAGAAGTGGGTTTCAGCGGATGTTTTTGGCTATAAAGGACACCCAGGCAAAGCACATCTGTGATTTCAATGATGCTTCATCATTTTTCAGGTGAAAGTAATGAGATCTGTATAGTCTGTATAATAAGTTCTGAGATCTGTATAAGTTCTGAAGGTTGGCACCTGAGCAGGGAGGAGCTTGATAGTTGTGAATATGGTCAAGGGTTGATCTGCTTTCGAAAGTGCTGCCTTGTTGCAGTGTTTTTTGATACAAGGTCATCTTCAATGGAATTAGAATCAATGGAATCAAGATTAGGTAACTCTCTGTGTGATAGAAATATCTGATTTGTGGTGTTGGGCAAGGCAGTTAGCTATGGGCTCTGAGCATCTCTAAGGGTTTTTGCTGAGTTTTATAGACCCTTAGGCTTATCAGTCTCTTGATCCTGAGCCATTTTAGGAGCTACCTTTACAGACAACAGAGGACGTCCAGGTAACCACAGTGCATCATCTGTGTAACCTGCTGCTCTCTAGGAGAGGGGGGATAGGCTTGCTTGCTGATTGCTACTATATTTGCTGCTCACTCAACAGCTGTTGGTCCCTCAGCCTCTTTCCTGTGATGCAACTGTGGGAGTCAAGGGCAGGTTGTCCCCCAAATAAGCTCCACTTTGAGATATTGTTGATTATTTTTAACTAAAGTTACTTAAAAAAAAATGGGGCACTTGGTGGCTCAGTCGGTTGAGCATCTGACTCTTGATGTCAGCTCAGGTCATGATCTCAGGGTTCTGAAATCAAGCCTCACATTGGGCTCCATGCTGGGCATGGCCTGGAGCCTGCTTGAGATTCTCTGTCTCCCTCTCTCTGCCCCTCCCCTGCTCACACTCTTTCTCTAATATATATTATATAATATATATTAGGTAAAAATAAACTTAAAAGTTACTTAAAAAACAACCAGTACAAGAGGAATGCCCTGATCTCCCTTCGTCTTCAGAAAGCGGAAAATAAATCTCCTACCTAAAAGGTGCCCTCCCTGTACCAGGTGGCAAAGAGATGTCCTCATTACCAGAGATAAGGAATTCAGGGCTGGGAATATTATATAAACAAACCTTGTTACTTTTACTAATTTACTATTCTAAATCCTGTTTATAATTCCTTACTAACTGGAGCTCCCAAATATACATTTTCTTTGTCCTGTCAACTTCTCACAGATTTATGTCTTTTAGTCTACAACATATAAACACAGCATGATTTGGTCATTTCTTTGGGTCTCAATTTTATTATTGGTCCCTCCTGAGCATGTAACTGAACTTTGTTTTTTTCTCCCGTTAATCTATCTCATGTCATTTTAATTCTTAGAGCAGCTGGAAGAATCTTGAATGGTAGAATGAAACTTCTCCTCCTCAATACAAGCCATGGTGTGTGGAGGTGTCATCCAGCCCTCCATATTACCTTTTGGGAACTGGGGCAAATATATAGAAGTTTCTGGTGCTTGCGGTGCTGTCAGTAATAAAGTTCTCTCTCTTGGACCCAGGAACCTTGTGTTCTCTGTCAGCATGACACTTTTTGCCACCTACCACTGTGGTAGATAAATTGTTAGCTTGCAAGAGGGGTGAAATCTCATACCCTTCCAAGTTCTTGAAAGTTGATGTCTCCTTCATAAAAGCTGTGCTTAGTGGATAAATAAAACTTTATATCAAGACTGAGTGGTATCTAAGGGATCATCTGTATCTATTTACTGGCTTACAAAAATGAAAGCCAACATGGAAAATGTTGAACAAACATCTTGAGGTAAAGTGAAATATTCTGATCAGTCTGTAAATTTGTTTTCACCATAATGAAAATATTCTTTTTGTTTTCTTTTATTAAGTTTAATTATATACTTTGAGAGAGAGAAAGAGAGAGCGAAAGGGGAGGGACAGAGAGAAGGGGAGAGAGAGAATCACAAGCAGGTTCCAAGCTGCCAGCACAGAGCCTCATCCACGGTTCAAACCCATGGGATCATGACTTGAGCTGAAACAAAGAGTCGGAGGCTTAACCGACTGAGCCACCTAGGTGTCCCTGAATGAACGTATTCTTGAACAGATGTTAAATAGATTTTTGACATACATAGATCATTTATTTTTTATTGTATTTATTTATTTTTAATATTTATTTATTCTTGAGAGAAAGAGACACAGAGAGAGAGAGAGAGAGAGAGAGAGAGAGAGAGGACAAGCAGGGGAGGAGCAGAGAGAGAGCAAGACACAGAATCCTAAGCAGGCTACAGGCTCTGAGCTGTCAGTGCAGAGCCTGACGTTGGGCTCAAACTCACAAGCCATGAGATCATGATCTGAGCTGAAGTCAGACACTTAGCTGACTGAGCCATAGGTAGGTCATTTAAAGCACTGGATTTCAAGTTACTACTTGCTGGGTGTGATAAGTAAAAGGCATAGCTGAAAGAAAAGAAAGACTGAACATTTGCTGGAACATTCGGGGAATTTCACTTACACGTTTATAAAAGCCAGTAAATAATTCTATTCAAAAAAGTAACAGTATGTTGAAGGACGACCAAGTGAGTACTGCAATAAAAGTAAGATGCTTTTATAGACACAGGGAGATATGATTATACATATAAAGAGACAGTAAATTGTTCTGTTCAAACACCAACACTGTATTCAAGGGCAGTCAAGTGGATAATGAAATAACAGTAAGATTTTTTTTTTTTATAGCACCATGAGACATGGTTAGTTACAATAGTCATTGAATTGTAATCATTGCTGACTTGTGAGTTTTTTAATGCATTCAAATGTTGCATCAAATATTCTAGAAGAAAACAAAGTGCAGGAACAAACACAAAATGTTGGGAACTGCTAACAAAAAACCAGAAGTGGAAATAAGGGAACAAGAGAAACAAAAGAGAGAGTAATTTAAGTTTGTTAGCATGTATGAAAAAAAACATACCATAAAAAAGTGTTCATTAATTCAGAAACTCACAATTATGAGAGGACAGATTCCAAAGTGGGCAGATCTATTTATAAACATTTAACCATCTAGAAGCAATAACTATCCAGGGAGGTAGAATGTTAATTAAACGCCTAGAGGCAATCTCAATGATGTAAGTGAATTTAAAATTTAAAAGGATGTAATCAGTTAGAATTATAAATATAGTTATAGATAATTAGACTGAACTTCTATAGTGATATAATTAAATGAATGGCATGTCCTTCAGTCTTCGGTTCATTCATTTAATAATTGAGTTGCTCCCAACATACCATCCATTGTTACTGTCTTTAAAGAGTTTCATATTCTAGTGGGGAAGAAAGTATATAAACTTCTACAATATTCCAGATTTAATTAGCTTCTCTAACAAAGGTACAATGAAGTTTTGAGACTAATTTCTGACTCAAGCAATCACAGAGGGCTTCATGGAAGAGCAGTATTAGTTCTTGTTAAGACTTAAAAGCTCAATAGAATTTTTGTAGACAAAGGAATTGAAAAAGGCATGAACCAAGGCACAAAATGTGAAGGTGCTGGGCATGTTCAAGAAAGGCTGGCTGAGTGGTCTAGATTGTTGGTGGAATATCGGATTTTGTTTTGTTTGCCAATCTTAAAATCTTTTTCAAGTTCTCTTTAAAAGATGAGGTAGGCCCAAGTATATTTACTGATATGGTATATATTTGGTCTCTGTTCTGCCACGTAGGTTAATGTTCTATGACTCTAGTCTTTCACTGGGTGGCTTTTTTACTCATTCTTTCTTTGGGGTGTATCTTTTCATTTTTTAAGAAAGTTTGTATTTTTTTCTAATAATTACCTTTGTTCTAATATCTTTAATTTTTTATTATTTAAAAAAAATTTTTTTTAACATTTATTTATTTTTGAGGCAGAGAGAGACAGAGCGTGAATGGGGGAGGGTCAGAGAGAGGGAGACACAGAATCTGAAACAGGCTCCAGGCTCTGAGCTGTCAGCACAGAGCCCGACGCAGGGCTCAAACTCACGGACCATGAGATCATGACCTGAGCCAAAGTCAGCCGCTTAACCAACTGAGCCACCCAGGCACCCCTGTGCTAATATCTTTATATGAAACCCTTAACTTCTCTTTTTCCCTTTCTCTCTCTCCATGCTCCCTTCCTTCCCCCATTTCTCTCTTTTTATTGTCTTTTGGTTAACTACAATGAGGAATACTGAAATTTTCTAGTAAATTCTCATTTCTCCTGTTACTCCCTTCCCCCTCCATATCTTATTTGAGGGGATATCCTTTTACTCCCAATTAACACCCAAGTGAATACCATACTCCCAGTAAATATTTAGTTAATAAATGGGTTTATTTTACCTTTTAACATACTCCCCATTCCTTGCCTTGTTACCATTTTTCTTTTCTTTTTTTATTTTGGTATTTGCAATGTATCTATATTTTCAGATCATGCAGACATTCTATATTATAAATGCCCCTTTAAAATAATAACTTAGGAACAATTCTAGAAGACAAATATGGTTTTAATGTTCTTCACTAGTCTCTTTGAATGTCTAAAATTTATCTTACAGATTCTTTAGATCAGCTAATGAGAACAATTCCCTGAATTATTTTACATTCTTAACACTTTGCAGCTGTCACACTTGGGGGTCAGTTTGACCAGATATAAAATCTTGGCTCATATTTTCCTTTCCTGAATATCTTTATATGTTTAGATATTGAATATTTGAAATATGTCTTAATATTCTTTTCCACCCTACAGAATTGCTTTTGAAAAATTTAGGGTTAAACTGACTTTTCCTTTTTTCCAAAGTCCCACAGTTTTTCTAGAACAGGGATCCTCAAATATGTTGGTTTCAGGAATTCTGTACAGTTTTCAAAATTATAGAGGATCCCAAAGACCTTTGATTTATGTGGATTACATCTAATGATATTTACCTATTTAAAATTGAGAAATTTTAAGTTACTTATAAATTCATTTATAATACCAATAATATACCTATTATTTATTAACAGAAATAATACTTATTAAGTGAAAATAATATATTTTCCTAAATAAAAAAAATAGTGAGAATAATTATTTTACATTTTAGCCAGTCTCTTTGATGTCTGGCTTAATAGAAGGTAGTTGGAGTCCCAGGGGTACCTGGGTGGCTCAGTCGGTTAAGCATCTGAGTTCAGCTCAGGTCATGATCTCACAGTTCATGGGTTCGAGCCCCACATCAGGTTCTGTGCTGACAGCTCAAAGTCTGGAGCCTACTTCAGATTCTGTATCTTCCTCTCTCTGTGCCCCTCCCCTGCTCGTGCTCTCTCTATCTCTCAAAAATAAATAAACATGAAAAAAAATTAAAAAAGAAGACAGTTGGATTCACATATTTAATTATTCAATCTTTTGAAATATGTTGTTTGGGTTAAAGTATTTGAAGAAAATATGGCCTCATAAATATGTAGATGAAAGTAAGAAGTATTTTTTAAGTTTATTTACTTATTTTCAGAGAGAGAGAGAGAGAGAAGCTGGGGAGTGGGGAGGGGAGAGAGAGAGAGAGAGAGAGAGAGAGAGAGAGAGAGTCTCAAGCAGGTCCACACTGTCAATGCAGATCCTGATATGGGGCTCAATTCCACGAACTGAGCCATAAGATCATGACCAAAGCCAAAATCAAGAGCCAGACACTAAACTGACTGAGCAACCCAAGCACCCCAAAAATGAGAAGTATTTTAAGTACATTTTCAGATAATTGTGGATATTCTTCTTTGATATTATACAAGATCTGACAAGTGACAGTTTCTTTTTTTTTTTTTTTTTAATTTTTTTTCAACGTTTTTTAATTTATTTTTGGGACAGAGAGAGACAGAGCATGAATGGGGGAGGGGCAGAGAGAGAGGGAGACACAGAATCGGAAACAGGCTCCAGGCTCTGAGCCATCAGCCCAGAGCCCGACGCGGGGCTCGAACTCACAGACCGCAAGATCATGACCTGGCTGAAGTCGGACGCTTAACCGACTGTGCCACCCAGGCGCCCCGACAAGTGACAGTTTGTTAAAATTTAGTTGCAGTGTGGAATTTAAAACCAAAGCAATGAACTTTTTGTTTTTGGCTACACTAAAATCCTTTTGTCTGTCTTACAGTTTGACTAAGTCTTTTCTCTAGCATTATGTACTGGTCATTTAGAAACTTTGGGTTCATTGAGTTATGCAGCCCTTCCAATTGTTGACACATCTCATCATACACTCTCATAACATCACATATTAATATCACTCTTGGTCTTATTGGGAAAGTCTTATTGGAAAAGATACGACTCACCGTAATATATACATGTTTTTTCTAAAACTTGTTCTAATTTTTCCTTGAAAGTTCAAATTTTATCCCTGCTAAAAAATAATGTTGATGCTTTTTTCATTTCATTTATTTTTTAGGAAATTTTCTGCCAAATACCCACATTTTAATAATCATAACTTTGTTTATACATTGTTATTTGCAATAAAAATGCAATAAAAACTAGTAAAAAGTCATTTGTAAAAAGTGACTAGTTTCAGATGGCAATTCAAATAATTGCACAGGTGTTTTTCCTCAAGTACTGCACAAGTGCTTTATATATACTTCCCATTTTCTCATGTAATAGAACAGGGTCAAGATTTAATAAAATTAATTTTTACTGCTTTATCAAGGAACTTTTTTTTCCTAAATGTTTATTTATTGTTGAGAGAGTGTGAGAGAGAGAGCAAGCAGGGGAGGGGCAGAGAGAGGGAGACACAGAATCTGAAGCAGGCTCCAGGCTCTGAGCTGTCAGCACAGAGCCCAACGTGGGGCTGAATGCACAGACCATGAGATCATGACCATGAGATCATGACCTGAGCCAAAGTCCAACGCTTAACTGACTAAGCCACCCAGGCACCCCTATCAAGGAACTTCTTACATCAATCTTTTTTTCCAGCATCAGTATTGATGAAGAAAGGATTTTGAATGCCACAGTTTTTATTCACACTAAGAGGCCACCAGTTTTACCCATGATTGCTTTTGCAAGGCAATATAAACTATTCCCTTTTGCTTTTTGTTAGTGCAGATGTTAAAACACTGACATTTGTGTGCCTTTAGAGTGGGTTTTAAGGTTTCCCCAAGAACCTGCAGAGCACACGCTGTGAACTGCTATTGTCAGGTATGTCTTGGTGTGGCCATTAGGAGACTGTTTTACCAGGTGTGTAGTTTTAATATATAGTTTAAAGTTTTCTTTTTCTTTTTCTTTCCTTCTTTCTTTCTTTCTTTCTTTCTTTCTTTCTTTCTTTTTCTTTCTTTTTTTTTTGTAACTTTCCTTAAATCAGTTCTGTTTCATTACTGTGGGTTTCTTCTTTTGTCATTATGTATGTTTCACTCTCTTCCTCTACCTTCTGTATCGATCACTTGCTCTTGTATCTTTTTAATCTTTCTTCATTTCTTTTTTTTATAATTAATTCTTTTCAATCTTTTAATTTTCTTTTTTTTTAATTTAAAGCTTATTTATTTATTTTTGAGAGACAGAGAAAGGGAGAGAGAGAATCCCAAGCATGCCCTTCACTGTCAGCATAGAGCCTGATGGAGGGTTGGGGGTTGATATCAGGAACTGTGAGATCATGACCTGAGCCAAAATCAAGAGTTGGATGCTTAACCGACTGAGCCACCCAGGCACCCCAACAATCTTTTAATTTTCTTAAACCATTACAGCATTAGAACATCCAAAGTACATGCTTTTATTGTAGGGACATATTCTGTTCTTAATTGCTTTTGTCCAATGTTTGAATGGGATTTAATTAAAAAAAATTTTTTTTTCAGACTTCTTACAATGAAATGCATCCTCCTGGACTTAAAAAAAAATTTTTTTTTAAAAGAGAGAGCAGGGGAGAGGAGCAGAGGGGTAGAGAGAGAAAGACAGAGACAGAGACAGAGACAGAGAAAATCTCAAGCAGGTTCCACACTCAGCACAGAGTGCCACATAGGGCTTGATCCTATGACTCTGGGGTCATGACCTGAACTGAAATCAAGAATTGGACACCCAACGGACTGAGTCATCCAGGTGCCCCCATCCTCCTGGACTTTTAAAAGAGTGTGGTCAACCAGCATACCTTTTCTAGTCCAAATACTCTAGAACTCTCTCCTTTGTGATTTTCATAAAATGACTTTCACTTTCTGCTTCCCTTCCCCAATTTTATATAAACATTATCTTTCTTTTGCCTTTCTAATTTGAATTTTGCTCTCAAGAATTTCTTCCCTGTAGCTTTGCTCTTGCAGAGCGTTTTGGTTTACTATTTTCAAGAGGTCCTTTAGCCCTGACTACTCTGGCACTATCAAATGGCATCATGGTTTTTCTTGCATTCACCCTTGAATTGGATCTGGTAAAACCTCCTCCTAGCTTTGGTTTTCATTCCAGTAGGGATGTGTTGTGACTTGAGGATGCTCCTTTTTTAGGAGTATCAAGATTATTACCTCCCCTATGGTTTCCCTCCTCACTGCTTTCTGCAGTAGTTACTGATATCATGTTATTATGATTTTACAACTGTTAAGAGCTGAGGATACTTTGCCACTGTGGGGAAGGAAGAATAATTTCCTTTCTACTCTTCTAGGTTCTTTGCTGAGACCCCACTGTAATAAAGCTCTGATTAATAGAAGAAAAACAAACATAAGCTTAATAACAGGCATACCTCCTGTATGTATATGGGAGAGACCTAGGAAAACTGAGTAACTCTCTGTTTTGAGAGTTAAAGTGGTCTGTTTAAAGACACCACCTTAAAAAAATTTTTTTTTTCAACGTTTATTTATTTTTGGGACAGAGAGAGACAGAGCATGAACAGGGGAGGGGCAGAGAGAGAGGGAGACACAGAATCGGAAACAGGCTCCAGACTCCGAGCCATCAGCCCAGAGCCCGACGCGGGGCTCGAACTCACGGACCGCGAGATCATGACCTGGCTGAAGTCGGACGCTTAACCGACTGCGCCACCCAGGCGCCCCTAAAGACACCACTTTAAATACCATCTCCAGCTAACGACAAAGATTTTGTTGGGGGTGAGGGTGGCCAGTTAGGGATAGTCACCAGGAAAAGCAGGTAATCCAGGGTAAGGTTGTTTTGCACATCTAAGTCATTTGTCTTCTCAGTCGATAAGTTTCTAGAAATTAAATCTTCCATCTCTTCCTGGTACAGACAGGGACAGGGAGATGCCCTTATGAAAGGAGATTTCCCTAATAAATGTATATGTCTCTTACAAAAGCCAACGTCTCAGTTTTCAGAACTTCGCCTGTATCTGCTGTTTCTTAAAAATAATCAGCCTAAAAAATCTTTATGCCAAAGAGTCATATTTTAGGGTATCATAGTTTTCACTTTGTTCCCTTTCACCACCTAGTTCTGTTGTAGATGTTTTACTTGATTCTTTGGTTTTTTTATCCTAATGGTTTTGTGTAGAACAAGCCCTTCTCTTGTGGCAGAAATTGGAAACAAGAGATGCCAGATCAAAGTATGTAATGATATTTAAGTTATATTTGCTTCTGTCCCATTGGATATCACGCCATATGGCCAAACACAAACATTGTGAAGCAGGGAAGGATACTTCCTCCTACCACCGAGAAGGTCTTATTTGTGAATAATAACGTAATCCACTATAGTCCTGTTAGAATATGGTTAAATTCTTTCTTCTATGCTCCCTCTGAGAGGGAGTTGAGCATAATACAATAACCACATGGAGAGGAAGAAGAAGGAAATCGAGGATAAGGTGCAGAAAGTTTTAAAAACTGGGCGATTTGAGAAAAAGAATTTTAACTTTTTTTGATCAATGTTCAGTTCCAGGAATGAACCGATGTGAAACAGATTAATATGGAAATGCTTCTGAAGGGGAGCAGATTTTGCCACCCCAAAATATGTCTTTTTGGCGTAAGGATTATTTTGAGTTAAAGGCAATCAAAACCCAGCAGATTCAGGAAAAGCGCTTTACCTCCCCCTCAACTGCCTAAATTTACATAAGAAAGGGGGCCTGTATCAGGAAGTGAGCTATTATCAGAGATACCTTTTTACATAAGAAACTTATCTGCAAAACAGTGTAACCTTTGTTTTCTACATCTCTCCTACATTCCTGTGAATGGCCTTTCTTCCTGTCCCCAGACCCCTGTCCGTCTCTTTCCTCAGCTTCGGATGTTATATAAGCCCCAATTACCTGTCTGCTTTTTGGGTCTCATATTTTACAGGGAAGGGATCCCATATGCACAAAATTTGTTAGTTTTTCTCCTGTTAATCTGTCTTGTGACAATTTCATTACTAGACCAGCCAAAAGAACATAGAAGGGAAGAAGGGAAAATTTTTCCATTCCTTCACTTCCCATTTCAAAGGTTCAGAAATTCAAAATGTCCTTCACATGATTTAGCAAACAAAGAAAGATAATGCCCCTTCGTCAGAAAATAATTAAGAGTTAAAATCTAGTGTGGTAGGATTGCCAGGTGGTACTGTGGCACTCTGATAGGCACGAGGCCCAGAACTAGGCCCTTTGGGGCAAAAGGTTGGTTAGTTTAGCTTTCACGAAAGGGCATGAAGGGGAGCAGTATATGCCACTTTGGCAGAAGGATTACTTTGGACTGGTTATTTTGAGAAACTGCAGAGGAAGTTCTAAAAATCAAGTATAGAAGTTGCCCTTTTGTAAGGGACATTTACAATTATGAGGGAAATCTCCATTTTAAGGGTGTTGCCTTCTCTGTAACCAGAAAGGAGAGGATAGCCAAATCTCTAGAAATTTATCAGTGGAGATAGCAGCAACTTAAATCCGCAAAACAACCTCACATTGTTTGCTATACCTGCCCTCTGCACCCCAGCAGAGCCTTCTATAACCCTCTTTTGTCTTTAACTATGGATGGTATTTAAGGTAGCTGCTTGGGCCATCTCGAGAAGTTACGGAGTTTTCCGGGATCTCTCCCATGTATACAGGAAGTATACATTCCGGGATCTCTCCCATGTATACAGGAAGTATACATGTTATTAAATTTCTGTTTGTTTTCCTCTCATTCATCTGTCTTTTAATATAGGGGGTTTTAGTCAAGAACGTTGGAGAACAGAGGGAAATTGTTTTTCTTCCCTTACAGGCATAAAACAAGACCTCAGAGCCATCAAGAAAGAAAGAACTGAAACCCTTAATAAACACATCTGAGAAAGCTGGCTGAGCTATCTTCAGGAAAGAGGAGTACAAAAATTCCCATCTACCACCCTAGAGAGCATGAAACTTATTTTTCCTGATACTTTGGATAGGGAAAGGAAGTATTCTATAAAAAAGGAAAAACTCCCAAGTAAGTACTGAACAAAGGATTGTCTCTGAATTTATAATACACAAGTGGTAAAGAAATCTCTAAACTGAGTTAACATAAAACTGATCCTAGCTTGGTGATGTCCATAAGGCCCAAAGCAGTAGCAAACAGACACCCTCTTTAGGGGAACATTTCTAGCAGTAACATTATGCAGGATTCTTAGGGAAAAAATTCCTTGCAGAAGAAGAGCTTGCTCTCTCTCTTTCTCTCTCTCTCTCTTTCCTCACCCCATCTCTTTCTCTCATATACTCACATATCATACACACAAATACTATAAAACCATACAATGATACAATTCAAGTTGAACCTCCGTCTAGAGACATTATAAGGAGGATGATTCCCCACGGACTCGAGATTATGAAAACAATGAAAAGGATGATTAAAAAAAAAAGTACAGTTGTTCCTTATCTGAAAATTCTGAAAAGCAGATATTCTGAAGGAGAACAATAACTGGAACATTATTTTTCCACTATTTCAAATGAGGAAAATGACAATGTGCTACATGTTACTCCTAAGCTCCCAGTTCCTTAAAATGTAACTGAGGCACTGTAAAATTTTTACATGCAAGTAAAAAATGAACGAAAAACAAACAGACAAACAAGGAAAAAACTATCACGTTAGCATGTAAAATGCTTAAAACATTGATTATTAATAGCTGCTCTGCATGCAGTAAAGAAGTTTGCATGCTGCACTGTAAGCATGGTACTTGGACTTTCATCTCATGCAGCAAACTAAGAGCAATGAATAAATCCGTTAGAAAAAATGCAGACATGCTTCTTTTTTTTTTAATTTTTTTTTTCAACGTTTATTTATTTTTGGGACAGAGAGAGACAGAGCATGAACGGGGGAGGGGCAGAGAGAGAGGGAGACACAGAATCGGAAACTGGCTCCAGGCTCTGAGCCATCAGCCCAGAGCCTGACGCGGGGCTCGAACTCCCGGACCGTGAGATCGTGACCTGGCTGAAGTCGGACGCCCAACCAACTGCGCCACCCAGGCGCCCCCAGACATGCTTTATAATAAAGACCAAGGCATGTTCCAATAATTAATTAGCATTACTCAACAACAAGAGTAAAAAACCTGAACTTGAATTGTGGAGGAAGGAAGGGAAACTCATTGAAATCATCACTGTTCACAATTAGTTGCAAAAGTTAATCGTGTAGGCAACATTGGTGATAAAGGAATAATTTCAGGGAAGCTATCCAGTTTTGAGGAATAGTTAGAATTCTCCACCATGTTGGTGCTGCTGTGGAGACTCCTGAACAAGAAGACTTTGAAAAATCTTCATGAAAAGTGAAGGGATTGATGCTTTAGGATAACATCTCTTATTAATTAGAGCTCCGCTTACATGCCCGTTTTTTATGTTGGTAAACAAATGGCTTCTCTTAATGCCAGCTGTATTGAAGATACACAACCCTTTTACTGACACGAAGCATGACTTTTAAAAAGGAGATTTCTGTGGAGGTGTGTCCATATGTTTGAAATGACTAAATAGATAAAAGGAATATAACTCATGAGTAAGGAACACAGCAGCCAGAAAAGAAGGAAGGAAGAAAGAAAGAAAGAAAGAAAGAAAGAAAGAAAGAAAGAAAGAAAGAAAGAAAATGAAAGAAAAACTCAAATGATAAAAGTATTTAAAGAAAGGATAGAATTAGAAGATTTAAGAGAGAACTTCTGAAAGGGGAGAATTGAGACAATTAAGAAAACAATACTCAAAGACGTAGTGGCTAACAATTTTTCAGAATTAATAAATGATGTGAACCACCAGTTTGGAAATGCCCAATAAGCACCAGTTCTGTGTCTAGTCCCCACAGACATGTTGTTTTCCCACAGCAAAACATCAAAGGGAAACTGAAAAAACTTGAAATCTTTCAAAGATAAAGACAATTAACCTACAAAAGAACAATCATTAGACTAACAAACTTTACACAGTAGAAATCAGATAATAATGTCTTGAAAGGTTTGAAAGAAAGCAAATTACCAATTTAGAATTCTATACCAGCTAAACAAAAATTCAGAGTGACGGGTGAACTAGTGTTTCTGCAAGACTAAAGAAGTAGCTACTTTATGAATAAGGAAACTAAGCTTAGAAACAAAAAAGTGGTGAAAAGGGAATTTGGTAAACATTTAAGTAATTTTAAATAAGAATTATTTATACAAACTGATAATAGTTTTTAAATTTTTTCTTAATTTTTTTAAACGTAGGCTTTTAAAGTAGGCTCCATGCCAGGCATGGAGCCCAACACAGGGCTTGGGCTCAAGACACTGAAATCAAGACCTGAGCCTAGATTAAGAGTCAGATGTTTAACTGACTCAGTCAAGGTGCCCCAAACTAATAATAGTTATAATAGTTATAATAATTATAATAATAATTATAATAACAGTTATAAAGTCAGAAGTTTAATGGTAGGATGGGACTAAGTTATGTGACTGAAAGATGGAAAGGTAGTCAATGGAGTTAAAGGAGTATTTCTAAAATTCTTTTACTTTGGGTGAGAAAATATATCCTGATTAATTTTAGACTTTGTTAAGCGTGCGTGCTAAAAACTAAAGACTTTATTGGAAGAATAGAAATGACAATATAACTTTCACATGAGCGGAAGGGGAAAGAGGAGATTATGGCAACCTAACAGAAAAAAACAAGTAAAGAAAAACATTGTTAAATAGAAGGAGTAAATGAAAACAGTAGCAATCCATCCAAATATATTAGCAATTAGAACAGACATAAAACACTTTAATTTATCAGTTATTATGCAAAGATTTTCAGATTGGGTTAAAACAGAAATAAAACAAAATCAGGTTATATGCTATTTGCAAGAGACATGCCTACAATATAAGAACAAATAAAGTTTGAAATAAAATGAAAATCGAATGCCAGATAAATATTAAATTGAATAAAGTTGATTTAACTATATTAATAAGATGAAATAGACTTTAAGGCAAAAATCATTATTGAAGATAAAGAAAGCCATGGTCACAGAAGGAACAACTTACCAACATTCAAGAATCCTGAATCTGTGTGTACCTAAATGAGTATCAGAATAAATATAAAAATCTGGCAGAGTCACAAGATGAAATAAACAAATTCACAATCACAGTGGAGAAATGAAAATAGAAAACCCTTAAAATTAACAGATAATAGAGGCAAAAAATTAACAAGAAAATTGAAGAGTTCACATAACTAGCTAACATATTTGATGGATGTCTGTTGGAAACCTTATGCCCAATAATTAAAGAGTGTGTGTGGGTGACAAAGTAAAACTCCACAAAGATTGAAAACCCGAGTTTAAGCTGATCACATTTTTTGATCATAATAAAATAACTTTAGAAATCAACATGAAAATAATAAACACACCCCTGATATTCTATGGGAAAATCAGAAAATTCCTTTTTGAATCAGAGAAAAAACTATAATAGAACTTATATCCTATTTGGATCTAAACAAAAATGAAAAAAAAAAAAACCTCTGAGTAGAGATGAATGGAATGTAACTAAAGTTATAAGGAAACCTTCATAAATGCAAAGGTTAGAAAGGAAGAAAGACTGAGAAATTAGTGATATGTGCATCCAACTCAAGAAGTTAGAAAATGAACAATGTAGCAAACACAAATAATAAGAAAATAGTAATGTTAAGAGAAAAATTGATTATACAAAAACAACCAGATACCGATTTCCCCTGCTATCTGAAAGTGGAATATTCCTAAGACTCTTAGCAAGCAAATGCCTTAAGTGAAGAAGCAATTACCATTAATACCTGTGGAAACATTCCCAGACCCCCAAAATAACCTCTCTTAGATGTTTCTGATTCTTTAGGACACATCTTGCTAACAAATGCACAAAACAATGACAGAGCACAAATGCTCACACACACAAATCAAAGCTCTGGTGGCCTGATGCTGATGCAGTTCCTGGGCAGGAGGTTGGTGGCACCACTGTCCCTGCTACAGGTACAATGTGTCACACTGCCTTTATAAAGGCTACTGAGAAACAAGTGTGGAGGCTATTTTTGCTTTTGGTCTTTAGTGTGAAAGTGAAAATCCTGTTCAGATTTCTTTAGGTTACTGAAAACAGATACTAATGTAGGTCTTTCAAAAAAAATGAAGTGGTGTTAATGACCTTTTGGAAACTGATGGATATCTGTAAACAAAATTAAGTTCTTTGAAAAGATTAATAAAATAGGACAATCTCTGGCAAGTCTTCATAATTCCAATATTTTCCATTTGTTCCCCTAACCAGTTAACAACTATTCATAATTTAAGCACCAATCAACTTAAAAAAATATTTATTTTTTGGGAAAGCACAAGTGGAGGAGGGATAGAGAGTGGGAGACAGAGGATCCGAAGCAAGCTCTGCGTTGACTGCAGTGACCCTGATGTGGGGCTCAAACTCACCATCCACTAGATCGTGACCAGAGCCGAAGTTGGTCACTCAACCTACTGAGCCACCCAGGTGTCCCAACAATGAGTCAACTTTTAAAAATATATTAAATTCTCTGTTCAAATAACTAGGGTCATTTTAATCTCCTCTTAGGATATTGACTTATTTATACTATAAATTTAGCGAAAACAGGTAAACACGAATCTTGTATGTAGAGAATGATTACAGTTTTTACTATGACACAGTAGTCAATATAAAAAAATTAATGGTGTTCAGCAACTAGAATGCAACTATGAATGTTTAATAATTATGAAAATTATCATGTGATATGTAAAATTTATAATGAGACATTTATTTTTTCTAATGAAGAATCTTTGGATGAACTAATCTGATCATCTAAAGAGAATCATATTTTTCCAAGCCTTGAATGACTGCCAACCTTCAGAAGATTGTATTGAGATTTTCAGATAATTTATTTGACGGGTATGCTTCTGTGTGTGAGTACTGCTCAACAAATTCACAAATTGTATAAATCTATTAGATCAAGAAGGGGCAAAGGGAGGAAAAGGCAATATAAGATTACAACAATGGGAGAAAGTGTTGAAGAATGATAATCACTATCTCAAACAAATACTAAAATAAAGCGATCTTTGGGGTGCCTGAGTGGCTCATCTGACTCTTGATTTCAGCTCAGGTCATGATCTCACCGTTCCTGAGCCCCAGCCCTGAGTCATGCTCTGAGGGGACAGCATGGAACCTGCTTAGGATTCTCTCTCTCCCCCTCTCTCTGTCCCTCTCCCGCTCACATGCTTACATGCTCTCTCTCCCTCTAAAAAATAATAATAAACATTAAATTAAATTAAATTAAATTAAATTAAATTAAATTAAATTAAATTAAAAAGGGACCTTTGCAGAGGTGGTAAGGCTATTTGAACATGAGAAGTGATGTGAGAAGAAACTTGCTCTTTTCTCTACAGTTGCAATTGTGAGGCAGAGGAGGAGTAGCAAGAACACGGTTCTGGAATTAGGTTCTATCACGTATAAGATGCATGGCCTTGAGAAAATCGCTTGACTCCATGAGCCTGACATGTTTTAACATATAAAATGGACCTTTGAATAATAAGTACAAAATCTATTAAAATGTGAAAATTAAACAAGATAATGTAAATGACCAAACACTTAGCAATAGGTGCTAAATAAATACTAGTGCACCCTACCCTTTCTTTGTGTTCTTATAACAATTTCTACTTACTTAATGAAGGTCACCTAATTCACTAATACACTGACATTTGCTGTATTAAGTCTAATTATAGTTGTGAATGCTGTTAGTATAAATAACAGAAGTTATTCCATAGTATTTATGTTAATATAATGATAAGAAATAAATGGCTATCTGGTAGAATTTTTTTTAAAAAGTGTTTATTCTGGATTAATTGCTACATATGGTTTTATGACTGCTACTTTTATAGCTGTTCCAGTAGAAACTTCTTTCATTTCAATATGCAATTTTAGATTTTAAGAACATAAGATAATCAGGAACACTTCCATCGCTGTGATTTTCACGTTTTCTCTGGGAACCATGGAAAGAATCAGAGATGTTTGTTTTAATGAGAAACCCAGAACACCCTAAGATAAGGCTTTTTCTCTCACAGTGAACTTATTGACTGCATTTTCTATCCGAGTTGTTACTCTTATATTGTCATTCTCAATCTTAGATTTCTAAACAGTTCTTTAGTGGTGCCAAGTTTCTTCATAACTGTGTTAATCATCATTTTTATGAGCATTATTTCATTTCCCTACCCTCTAAGAGCAGTGTTGAGTTTTCACTTTAAATTATAGGCTAAGACTCTGTAATACTTCAGACTATCAAAAGAATCCTAGGATTAAAAAGTAAAAAGGAATTATACACCCAGCTTGAAAAGAACCAATGTTTACTAACTAGTTTATATTTGCAGTGAAATGCTGCATTGGAAAATCAAAGTAACTCTAGGAACGACAAAGGGCTAATATCAGAATGTTTAAAATTTTTTATGTCACATTGAATTAAGGCTTTATAGTTTCAGATTATTGGGTGATGTTCTTGGTGTTGACTATTCGAACTTAAAAAAAAAGATGTCTGAGTAGTGCTGATGATTCTACAAACTACACTGTTGCTTTGCTGTTGGCTGTCTGCTAGGCACCACCAACCAGGGCTGCTGGTGGGACACTGCAAGGCTCAGGGAGGAAGAAGGAGATATGAAAAACAGTAGAAAGTAGTAAGGCAGGTTGCAAAATGAAGGATACGTGCCGCAATTAAAGGTCTTAATTTTTTCTTTTTATTTTGTACAAGGGCTTATGTGGTCCAATACCTCAAATCTGTAATCCTCCTTAAGGGAAAGAGCTGTGGTTTAGGCATCCTAAACCCCTGCTGTGGGTGAGCTCTTTTAAAGCTGACAATGAATGAGGAGATGAGAGAACATCCTTATTGTTCAGAAAGGGAGAAGAGCATCAGAGGGCAGCCATTCAAAGGCAATCAGCAGCAACACGGGCCACAGATTGAGGTCAATGGAATGGAGGGATGGCAAAAACAATTGGAGCTAGAACTGTAGAGATACCCCTCGCAGCTTTAATTATGTAGAAGAATCATGTCCTTCTGGTCCTCCACCCACCCTCCAATCCCTCCCAAAACATGAAGAGAAAAATTAGAATGATTCTAGGAAAATATTAGGCTTTCCTTTAATCATATATAAAATTTCTCAGAGCACTAAGGAATCCAGATATCTTCAATATGACAAGTTGAACTCATCAATGGGTGAGGATCCCTAATTTGTAAGCAGTTTTTGTTTAAAATAAAATGAATGCCATAATATTAATAAAAGTATAATCCTACCATCCAGTTAATGAATATTTATTGAAGATGTTAAATTTCTTACAAGCCTAGTTGTTATTTTACTAAACATGGTGAAAAAAAAAAAACAAGAAAAACCTCCAGCAAATTTACAAATGACACAATAAAAGGGACCTATGTACATAAGCAATAATCTTGGTGTATTCAATTTCTACTGAAAATTATTAAGACCCCTGTTAGGAATGGTTGATGATATATGGTTTGTAAAAAAAAGAGAAAAGTAGTTGAAATCAATAATCAATAGACTGAATATACATATGAAGACAATATGCCAATCACCATCAGGAAATACTTCTTGAAGTTAGGGTTAATGGATCTTTTTTCTGCTGAGAACACATGTAGTTAAGATGTCTGAATAAAATTTTACATAAAAGGACCATATATAATTTTTTAAATAAAAATTCTAAGTCTTAATTTTACAACCCAAATTTTAATCATCATTTTATTAATTTGTATTATGTAATGGGGTGTGGAAGCTATCGGGTTATAATCCATTGAAATCATACAGTATAAAGGAGATTTTGGGGCTATTCTTCTATTCAATTGTTTTAATGTGTAACTCAAAGGGAGATTGATGTGGTTAAGGGGCAACCAATGAACCTGCCAAACTTGTTGTAGGAAGGAGCTGGAGATTTGGGAGGGCAGAGTATGAGAGCATTTAGAAATGAAAGAGAGACTGAGAGAAAAAAAAATACTAGAAGGTCACGCTGGAGAATAAATGCTGTACAGAAATATCTTGGTGAAGAAAAATTGGCAAATGTTAACTTTAAACATTTTATTTTCTTTTGTGGGATTGGAATGAGTGAAGAAAGTAAATATTTTTTGACATTTTATTGTTTTTGAAGTGACGTTTAAGTTTTGGAGTATTTGTAATATTCTGAATAAATTCAGTTTTAAACACTTAACCTTTTAGGATAAGTATAGATGATTATTATTTTGCAAAATATTTTTATGATGCATTGTAACTTTAATATACAGATTGGATTTAATTTTTTTCTCTTTAGCAACACAATCATCTCAGCATATCAACCATTGGGAATATTATTTCCCTCTCCAGTTTTCAGTTGCAAATTTCATTATAGCATGATATGGTTACCATCTGGTGTTTCTTATATAACATTATACTTAGGCTTTTCAGCTTTGAAATAATAATATTTCAAAGTAAATGGAAATCCTTTCTGAGAATGTGGTTTCCTGTAAGTAACACATTTATAAAACATAAAATGTAGTTTGAGTTTAGGCATATTACACATATTGGAAATATGCAGATGGAGTAATCATATGACTTTAGAAATCCTATTGGATTTTAATAGTTTATTATACAACTTATCAAGTCCTCCAGATTAGCATTTTTGCTTAATATTACATTATCATTTCAGTTGTCTTAAAGCCTTGAAAGCTCTATAATCTTTTTTCGATAAATAGATTAAAATTTGTCAGCTTCCATAAGGATTTCTTAAGCATCTCTGCTGAGTCATTACTTTGTAATTATGTAGAGTAAGTTTTCTGAATGAATAAGCATATGAGTTTGCCCTTCCTTCCTTCTGCAAAGTGGAGGAAATGGAATAGATTTGAAAGGAAAGAAAAAAGTGATTACGTGAAAGTTAGATAAGGAATACATTTGAAAAATAAAGATGAGAGGCATAGAAAGAAAGAGCAGCCGCACTTCTTCATCTGAGGTGGGCACAAAACAAGATACAAGAATAGGGGAAAGGTAACTAAGTTTTTAATGGAGGAAAAACGTATACCAAATGGCTTCCATTGTCCCAGTTGAGCAGCAGGTGAACTGATTTGCTGGAAGTAGGGCAGACAGAGGAGGGAGAGGGCTGATGCAGGAGGAAAGTGGTAGCTGCTGTGTTTTATGTGGTGAGAAATGGGGTAAGGAGCCAACTAGTGATGAGTAAAATAATTCGTCGTGCTGCAGTGAAGGCCCAGCTGAGGTTGGAAACCATAAATTTGTACTGTAGCCAATCACCATGGTAATATAAAGTCTCTCCTAAATGTAGTTCCCAAAGCAGAAGGAATGGAAATGGAGGCAGAGTCTAGGTCCGAAGAAGAATATTGTGATGTATTTTCGACAGTTGCTTGAGCAAGTAATATTGAATCTGAGAAACTAACTATAAAAATATTAAGTATTATGGGTATTATAAAATAATGTACACAAATCTTGGGTTTGAGCTCTGACTCGTTAAATTCCTGGAAGACCTTGGGAAAACCATCTAGTCACTTAACATTTTCCTCACACATAAAATGGGAATATTTACCTTCTGGATTTCTTAGGAGGCTAAAATGAGAAAATTTATTAAAGTGGCTTATATCTCTACAGGTATAATTTTACTATAAGATATTATTTTTCTTTGACAGGAGGTGGAAATTCATTTCATGGAAGGCTTTAGTTTTGCCTTGTTTGTTGCCCTTTGTTAATGTACTTTTTTATCTGCATCTGTAGATAACATTTTTCTACCAGTTACTTTATTTCTCATAGCTACATTTGTCTCCTGTTTTTTTATTATATTAAGCTCTTTTGTGTCTTTGTCCTAACAGACCACCAAGAATATTTCATGCCCTTTTTGCAGCTTGAATTCCAGTTTGCTATGATTTTTTTTTCCTATGGAAACCCTAATTCTACTCTGTTGATATCCTTTCTCTTAACTGCCTAGTAAAATTAGCATTATATGGAGGCTTTAGTTCTTAACCTGATTGATCCAAAGATAAAAGATTCTACTGATTGTCTAATTTCTTGTATCCTGGTCTTAGAGCTAGCGCTTTACCACATGTCTTTAAGAATTGCTTACTTTTTGAACAATTTTCTTAACTTATATCCATTTATATGTGACATCTGTTGGTGCCATTAGTTTTAAAACATAGTCTTTAAGCAAGATGTGACCATTCAACTCTTTTTTGCAAGGTGTGAGTAAAATCCTGACATGAATGAGTTTGCTTTCTTATTTAAATATTCCTTTAGTGTTTGCTATTTTTCATTTTTCATGTTCCTATGAACAAGTCGGCATTTGTAGTTTTCAAGTGAAAATAGCAGGCAGACTGAGTAGCTGAGCTGTAAATTGAGAGAGAAAATGGCTTCATTTGATTGGAGTGACAGTTTTCAGTTCATTCAAGGGGGGCATACTGCATAAAGAAAGAGGCTTTGCAGACAGTTTCTCACCAAAAATAGTCTGGCACAGTTCTGATAATTAGAATAAAGGAATTCTAAGGAAGGTGACATAATACCTAATAAGATGGTTGAGATGTTACACAGAGATAACAGTGAAATGGCTCTGAAAGAACTAAATAAGAAAGAAGATTACATTTTTCTTTAAGTATGAATCTAGGGGCGCCTGGGTGGCTCAGTCGGTTGAGCGTCCGACTTCAGCTCAGGTCACGATCTCACGCACCGTGAGTTCGAGCCCCGCGTCAGGCTCTGGGCTGATGGCTCAGAGCCTGGAGCCTGCTTCCGATTCTGTGTCTCCCTCTCTCTCTGCCCCTCCCCCATTCATGCTCTGTCTCTCTCTGTCTCAAAAATAAATAAATGTTAAAAAAAAAAAATTTAAGTATGAATCTGAATCTGCACATAACAGGTATGATTAGCTACTTATGAGAGTCAACAATAAGACTACATTTTTAGCTAAAGAGTCTAGTTACGCTGCGAAATCTAATTCCAAAGACCTGGCTATAATCTCATAGAAGTAGAAGTGGCAGTGTGATTGTGGCTTAGCAGCAGTAATCATTTGCCTATGCCTTGTAAAGGACAGCCAAGGTTATAAGACATACCCACATCCAAAGGCACTTTGTTTATCCAGCACTGATTTAGCTGACATGAATATGTTTCTGGAGAGGTGTGCTGTATTTTAGGTAGGGCAGATTAGTCAGGCTTTTCCATGATTTATAGGACATAGTCTTGAGATTATTTGTCAACCTATGTTCTGATTCTAGGATCATCATGACACAGTCTGAGGAAAAACACACTTTTCTAGGTCAAGGAAAAGATATCCTGAATATGTTAAGGATATATTCAGGCTGTAGGGTCCCACAGCCTGAGTTTAAATCTTGAGTTTAAATCTCATCTCACCAACTTTGGGTAAGTTACTTAACTCCCCCAACTTTGGATTCCTCTTCTGTAATTGTTATTATGGGACCACTGACAGTTTAAAAACATTTCAAAGTATTTATATCATCTTCATAATGCCTAGAACATAAAGTGTGCAATAAATGTTAAATTTGGGTACTCATCTTGATCCTGAGATTCCAAGTTCAATGCTGGAAGCCTACTGAGATGGCTCTCGCTGGACTCTCCTTAATCCCTGAGATGAAATCTGACAAATGAAGACGATTTAGTCATCATAGAGGAGCCTCAGGACTCATGAACTTGCGTAGACAGCCACAATTATGCAGTCGTGGTCAGGATTTAGGTGTGCTTTCAAGACTTGAGCAAAGTTGAAGGCGAGAAGTCCTATTAACATTATTATTTTATACCTGGGTCCTGCTGCAAACATGCCCCACAGTTTCTAGCTTTGGAATTCAATGATCTATGAACACTAACCTCATTGGAAATCTTTGATTAGATTTTCCCATTAATATACTCATCAAATTCTAAAATAAGGCTTCCTTACTTTCTTTCTGAAGTTGTTTCCATTGCAGTACCACTTGACATTGCAGTACCACTTGGTCTTTTCTCAGGTAGCCCTTTCCTTCTGCCCTTCTCAAATGTTCTTGTAAGAATGGAACTAATGTCAAAGAATTTGCTCTTAAGTATTCTTTCTGAGGGATTAATACATTTGGAAGTTGTCCATAAAAGTTATAAACTGAGGGAATAGTTTAAAGCCAGAGACCTGATTCATCATCAGTTCATTGCTACTATATGATTCTCCTTTCTTTTCCTATGACAAGTATGGAGTTATCCATTTTTCATTGGTAAAAGTGTAATTATTATTCAACTGTTTCAGTAACTCTGATATTTTCGCTTTTTCAAAACTGCTATTATTGATGTGTAATTGCATGTATTCTTTAATTGGTATGACACAAAGTGGGCCTCCTAAGAGGTATATGTTTCTTATTTATTCTTAATCATTCTACTTAAACCACTCATAGCGGTAGACCAATCATGATACCCCAATGAGTTTTTCATACTTTTCTGCATTAATATCAAAATGACATTTATGGTTGGGAAACTTGTAGTGATAGAATTTCTATTAGCTCTTTATTTAATTTTTCCCTTTTAATATTGATTTCAAATGTATACCTTTACTTTCTAAAGAAAAAAAACAAAACATGCAAAACTTAGATCAAGAGACTGATATTACAATTTTATAATAAGTTAAAAAGGAATTTTCAAGACTCCAATGGGAAATAAACTAAGTAAGGAGATAGGTTTATCTTCAGATCTCAGAAGTCATTAGATCAAAGACTTTAGTTTGGGAAAGGATAGAAATACTGGGGTGGTGGGGGGAGTGTTATAGACTATGGAAGAGGGAGAAGTCACCTCTTTAATTACCAGGAGAGAATAGGAAATAAGACTGAAAATTTGAAATCATTATTTGCATGTAAATTGTTTATCTTCCTCAAAACATGAGCCTTAATTTGTCATGATATAGATTGATAAGATTACAAGTTTCTCTAAAGCTAGTAGTGCAAAGTGGCTAACCTAAGTATAATATTAATTTTCAGACTTCCATAGAAAAAAAAGAAGCATTTCAGTTCTTTTCTTATCTTTATCTCTGTTCTCTAATGGAGTTTTCCATTTCTCTTTCCAGTTTTGCCCCAAAGCTCTCACATATAAAGGGAAATAATGAGAAAGCACTTTGTTAAAACACACACACACACACACACACACACACACACACAGACATGAAAATGAGTTAGTTAAGGGCACATTCAGTAAAAAGAAAAGTGGAATTATTTTTATGTATTTTTTTCATTTGGCTGATGTCTTTCATTTTAAGAAGTCTGTTCAAATACTCCTGGTCATATCTATTTATTAAGAGCTGAGTTATAGCACAAACTTCAGCCACCCAAAACAAGATAGTAGTAAAGGAATTTGTGCTGAATTGGAACAGAATGCTAGCCTTCCTATGGGAAAGATAATCCAGCTGTTTTGCTTTAATTTTTTATAATGATAAAATTCTCTTCAGTAATTTTCATAGACCGCTGCAGCAGTCTGTCAAATGTAATGCTAACTATTGGATTAAAATATTGATTTTCTTATCTTTGTAGAAAGCATTATTCAGAACATCAAATCAAGAAGGATAGTGGTGTAAAATAAAAGTAGTAAGGATAAAAGAAACAAGTGTAAAGGGAATGGTTAGAATTTAGTATACCTTGCAGGAAAAAGCATACTTTTTAAAGAAGGGTTTTTCATTAAATCAGAGCACTGTGGCAATCGAATCTCTTGGCTCTTTGATTGTTTATACTCAAGAACTATTTTGAAGTCCATAGGTGTATAAGCTGGAACTTTGTGCAATTACAATCGTTTCAAGATCTAATGTGGACTGTGGCTTACAATGAATGAGAAACATAGAAAAACTTGACCCCAAAGCTACTAATCCAAAGCATTCCTGATTAGTTGGGCTTAGTTTTTGATTGTTTAAAACTTCCCCTTTTTATCCTAGAAAAAAGTAACTTTCCTTTAAACTTGGCATTTGATGCTAAATATTATAGACAGAAATAGAACATAACCAAAAGACAATGGGCACCACATTATCTTATTGTTCAAAATACAATTTCATGGTAGTAAATGTTTTTTTAAAAAGTAAGAAAAGTGACTATGTGACAAGATAAAAGTTATTTTGTTGTAAAAAGGAATGTAAATCTATACCTATTATTGATTAGCATTTAGTACATTGATTTTGATAAAGTTGTATGTAAAACTTTTGCTTCCTTTCAAAAGAATTATTTTTTTTCTTTTTCATTCAACATTTTACTCAAGTTAAACGTATGTTAAAGATGTCACAGAAAAATGAAGACAAGATTCTTAGTTACTACCATTCTCTGTGTGTGTGTGTGTGTGTGTGTGGTGGGGGTATACAGCAGGCTGGTTAATATCAACCTATAGAGCAGTAAAATGTACTCTTTAAGGTCATCTTTTCTACTGCATGAGAATCAATTATATCTCTACCATAAAAATAACTCATTTGCATTGCTATGGACATGAATCATTTGAATTACTACCAGTCTTCTGCAATTTAACTTCTGTCTCTAAGGAGTACTAAAATTGCCTTGTCAATGGAAAAGCAATCAAAAGAGAACATTTTATACAACCAGATAATTCGTGGAGGGATCCCTAGACAACATTTCACTGAAGCATTTCATTGAAAAGACACCCAGTCATCTCTTTTGCCCATTTCCTAGTTTTGAACAGTTTTTTTCCTAAACACACCGCTCAGACAATGGCATATGCTGTTTGCAGTCAACTAACTTTTATCATCTGTTCCAATGTGTTACCTGGGATCGTTCTGCAGTTTATGACTGATATAAAATTGATTCAAATTCCCCAAGTTTTCTGTGAATTACCAGAAAGTTTTTACCTATTCAAGGTTACCTCTGGCTTTCGACTCTTGCTTCCACTGAATTCATTCAATGTATTGATTGCCTCACATTCTGGGAATTCTCTTCCACGGCAAACTGTCCCTACAGTTAAACAAAGCATTTGACTTGGTTCCTGCAACTTTCTCCATTATTTCTGAGTTGCAAATAACTTTGATTTAAACATCAACACTGCAGGTTATTAAAAGACATTTTGACATTTCAGCACTAGTGTACCTTCAATGGCTACTTCATCTAAGATAGATTTTTTAAACTGAGCATCTTTGTAGATGTCTAGTGAAATTTCAGATGATTTGGGGCCAGAATTCCTAAATTTTATCTCCCTCTATACCTGAGATCTTTGATGTGCCTGCTATTACAAACTTGAGTCCCAAGAAATGAAATTCAAAGCTTTACCATAAATTAACAAAACAGCTCTAAATCGGAGGTAATGAGGGTCTTACCAAAAGGACTGTCTTGGACTAACTTCTTTGTTTAGTCTAAGCCATTGGTTATTTTGGAAAACATTCTTGATTCTATACTGAACAACAAAGATCATTCTTCCTTAAATTACAAGTAAAAGTATCATGATGTAATTCTAGAACAACTTTAGAATTAATTTGATGTTAATCAATTACATTTAGTTTCTATTAGATTTGCATTCAGAAGTGAGTTAATGCATTTTGTGGGAAAGATATGAGGACTATCCATGTTCACTGAGGCAAAACTTCAGAACTTTTGGTCAAACAGAAATGTCTTTCTCTCTCCATCCTACCCTCCTATCTTCTAATTTCCTTGTCTTCCTTCTTACCACATCTATTTATTTATCATCTACTAAATCACAACCACCATCGTAGCCTGAATTTATAGTTGTAAACAAAGGAGAAAGTATGTGTTCTCACATAGCTTCAAGTTTATGTGGAGAAATACAATTAAAAATGGAAATAAAGTGTTAACAATAAAGGCAATACTGATATACATTTTGTAGAAAATAGTAAGAGTATTGAATTAGTTATCAGTTGCTCTGTAACAAATTACTTCAGAATTTTAGATAAGCATTTAGAAAAAGAATTTATTATCTCAGTTTCTATGTATCAAGAATAAGACAGCAGCATACCTGTGTGATTCTGGCTCTGAGTCTCTCATAAAATTGGAGTCAAAATGCTGGACAGAGCTAGGGTCATCTGAAAGCTACATCCACGATGATTTACTCACATGGCTGGCATGTTGATAGTGGTTATTGGCAAAAGGACTTTCCATAGAGCTGTTACAATATAGTGTCTCCCTCTCTCTCTGCCCCTCCCCTACTTGCACTCTCTCTCTCTCTGTCTCTGTCTCTCTCTCAAAAATAAATAAACATTATAAATAAATAAATAAATAAATAAATAAATAAATAAATAAAATGTTCAAGACAATCAGCAATGACTTTTTTACTTGTTAACAATTATACCAAATCTAAATTGGTTGTATGTTCTTTTTTCTTTCTTTTTTAAAAATGTGTTCCACCTCTTTCCCTTCATACACTTCCTATTATATTTTCCTTCAAAAATTATTTAATTTTGAATGTCTTAGATAGTATCTCCCTAGAGCCAACACTTGAAAAAAATTAGGTTTTCATTTTGAGAAAAGAATAAGACAAGGACATTCACTGTCACCAGTGCCATTTAATACTTATCAAGAGTTTCTAGCCAGCATAGTGTAAAAGGAAGAAAATATAAAAGATACAAAAATTGTAGCAGAAGAATGAAACTATCATTAATTGTAGGTAATATGATTAGCTATATAGAAAGCAAAATAAATAAATTATATAATTACTGAGTAAATTTAGCAAGGTTTCTGTAGAGAAAAGCAACAAAGGTAAACTGCATTTATAAAATGCCTCAGGAACATGAAATACCTAAGAATAAATTTAACATAAGACTTCTTTATAGAATACAATAAAATAAAATTGATAGAAATAAGAAGATCCAAATAAGTGTAGAGCTTTCACATGGATTAGAAAACTCATTATTTTAAAGATATCCCTTCAAGTTGGTCAATTAATTCAATGTAATACTTATTAAATTGCAGAAGTTTAAAATAACAGAATTGACAAACCAATTCCAAAATATACATGGGAGTGCAAAATGCCAAGAATAGCCTAGATAATCGTAAGAAAGAACAAAATGGGAGGACTTTCTCCACCTGGTATCAAGAATTATAAACCTACTGTACTTAAGACAAGATGGTGTTGACGCAAGATGGGCAAATTAGACCTACAGATTAGAGAAGGGAGCAAAGAAGCAAACTCATGTTTTTATGAACACTGTCAGCTCAACAGATATCAGAGCACTGGAGTCTTTTAACAATGGTTTTGAGCTATTGTATATTTAAAAAAATAAAGATACCACACTGTATCCACCCTACTTCATGCCATATATGAACATTAATTCCAAGTTGACTGTAAATCTATGTCAAAGGTCATAAAGCTTTTGGAAAGAAACATCATGTCCTATTGTGAGTGACAGAAACTCAGCTCAAATGAACATAAGTAAAAAGGCCTTTGTGATTAATGTAATTAGAAAATCTGGATTACTGACCTCCAGTATCCTATGCACTATGTTTCTCTGCATCACTTTGCTCTGCTAGCTCATATTAAGTCTTGTTTTGTGTAGAGGCTCTCTCTTGCAGGTGGACAAGATGGCCTGAACAGTACCAGACTCAGAGCCTCTAACATTGGCAACTCCACTGAGAGATAATCTTTTCAGATACTGACTGCTGGGCTTGATTCATATATCCATAGTGATACAGTGTGACGTCCATGAGGGGAAAGACAGGACTTGTGATGAATGCTCCACAGGGATGACCTAAAAAGACCAGTGTTTCTTTTTTTCTAGGAAGCAATGTTGACCATTCAAGTTTAAAAATAAAATAGAAAAGAATGAGTTTTTGGTCCCAAACTTATAAATTGTGTACCAGAATAATGTAACAGAATCGTAATAGTTCAATGAAGTTGCTTCATGTAATTTAAAAAATACTGCATATTTGGGGCTCTGGGCAGTCAGTCAGTTAAGCTTCTGACTCTTAATTTCGGCTCAGGTCGTGATCTCACAGTTCGTGGGTTTGAGGTCCACATCGGAGCTCTGTGCTGAGAGTGCAGAGCCTGCTTGGGATTCTCTCTCTCTCTGTCTCTCTCTTCTCTCTCTTTGCCTCCACCCCCACCCCAGCCTTGTGCATACTCACTCTTATTCTCTCTCTCAAAACAAATACATAAACTTAAAAAAAATACTGCATACTTATGTTTCCATCAATATGAGGAAAGTGCTAAGTATCTGTGTCCTTCTTTTTATATACATTATCTCTACTTTTCACAGCAAACCTAAATGATTGTATATTTATTCCTATTTTCAGAGGAGGAAAAATATCATAATGGCAGAATTGTGATCGGTTTCCAGATTTATCTTCACACCAAAGATTGTTGCTTTTCAATAAACTAAGTTGCATCTCAATAGAATATTTTATTAATAACTATCATAATTAGCAAAGGTCACTAGGTAGCTTCTTATGGAATAAACTTGGACATATATTTGAAAAATAATTAAGCTTTATATACAATTTTTAATTTAGAGAGAACAATTTTCACATATTAAATTTAGAGTTAGATAGCACATAAGTTAGTGATGACAAAGGGTAAAGGCAGAAATATTAAAAACAGCATATATTGTGCTCCTTGTAACTAACAAAATATTATTTACAGGTTTGGTTGCTGTGGTGATGGTCTTGTATGTTCATTTCCACCCAGAAATCTAGTAGACATTTTCAGGCAGTATAAATAGATTCCAAATTAAAAATATTAAGACCTCACTTAATTTTCATGAATACAGAGAGCATTCAATTATGTATAATTCTATTTCATCACATTATTGGAGTAGTAAATTAAAAGGTGTATTTAAATCTGTAGTCTTCAAAAAGTTTATTTGAAAAAGAGGATTCTATTTTTCCCCTAGGATTCACTTGGATTTACATATTCCTAAAATGATGTGGCTTTATTCCCTTAAGGCTGAAAGATTTGTAAGCTTTCACGTATCGGACAGCACTGGTGCAGCAGGAACTTCTCAGTTTGATTTTTTAGTACAGTCCAAATATAAATAGATTTATTGGGAGGGTAAGATCTCAGAAAGGCAGTCAATACTGAAAAAAAGTGAGCAACACATTTGAGTTAAGTGAATTATGGCTAAGATAACAGTCTCCTCGCTGTATAGAATGTTCTGTCATGTAGAGGAGTGTTTTCCTGCATGATGTCAGGCTTTCATCCTTATAGGGACCTAAATCCTATTTCCCTTCCATACGAATATTTGACATAGAACCTTTTTACTGATGATTAAACTTCTGGTATTTAAAATCCAAGGCTGCTATCAGTTAAGTAAGTCCTCCTTTGCCACCCTTTTATAATTTTCTTGCATTGATTTTGAGAGCTGGGTCATTTATATGTGTTATCTGCATTCAACTGAATGATTGGCTATTTTTTCCCCCTTTTTATGTTTCTGGATTTTGGGATTAATCTATACACAGGTTTCATTTATTTTGACAGATGGTAGACAATTTTTGTTTTCTTTTTTCCATATCATCTATTTAGTTGCCATAACCCTTGTCAGAACTTAAAATTTCCTTGTCCAAATTGCTCAGTATGTGGAAATTTTGAATTGACCTTTTTATATAGAAATTAATACTTCACAGTCTAGTAACTGATTACCTAGTAATGATTTCAAACTGGTTAGGATGGATATTTTAATCCCTGAAAGTGTGAAACATTTCTGTTTGTGTGAACACAGCCTTTATTTCTGTATAAGGTGGATTACAATAGCAGTGGCCGATTTAATGCCACCCTAAGTAATTGTATTCATGAAATTATAGCATTTATGTGCTGGCCATATTTTTATAATATACAATAAAATAAATGAGTATATTGTCATACTCCACATAAAGTCTTCTGTGAATCATGAGTGGAATATTGATTGAGCCGTGGGCCACATTGGCTTAAAAGATAAAGCCCAGACTTCAGATTCCAAGACATGTCAGATTCTTTATAATCTCATCTCAGCCAGTTTCTGATACTGTCTTCAGTTCTTCCTAATTATATACATATTTTTCCTGATTTTCTTTATTTTTTTTTAAAAAGCTCTTTTCAACTTCTTCACGTAGAAAACTCTCATACCATTTGTACATACTTTTCCTGGAACATTATTATATTATATTTTATACACTTGGTTGCTAATCTGCATTACTTCTGATGGACTTTGCCTCTTGGAGAGTATCCGCCTCCTGGCTTTAGTGAAGCCAAGCCTTCAGGAATTACTGTTGATTATAAATAATGCTTGTAAACATCAGTGATTTTTGAGTTTTTATATTTACTCAATTAAACATAAGAAAATCCTTTTTATTCTATGGTTTGGCAATAGAATTATGACACATTCATCAGAAAAAAATTGGAAACGTATTAGTAATTCCTTCCTGCAAGGATGGTTTAGAATCTGGGATTGCTTTAAAGATGCTTTAGAATCTGGGATTGCTTTAAAGTAATTATTTGCCTTTGTAAACCAGACCGATGAGTTCATTTACCATAAAACTTTTTTAAAAACTTCAAACATCCAGTCTGTTTGGTCTTGTGAGTTATGTGAAAAAGCAACCACAGCCAAGGATCTTGTCTGGTTATAGTTAGTAAGACTGGAGAATCTCCTTATTTCCTGATTCCTTGATTCTTTCAGCAGTTAAACTGAAATAATTTAGTATTAGTTAGGTGAAAGCCCCAGCTTTCACGGACAGAGAAGTGTGAATGTGAGATAATGAAGAAAGGTCACTCTGAAGCCTTATCTTCACCTATTTAAGCTACGGATGCAGCTGACTTTTCCAATCTTCCAAAGCCCCAGTACTGGACTCTGTTAATATCTCATTGCAGTTAGTCAGAAAATGATTCTTAGCAGAGCTGTTCCATCTCTGCTTGCAAACTGATTAAGTCTTGCTTACTTTCATCTCATTCCTCAGTACCTTGCAAAAAAGCAAGTAGCCAACAAAAAAAAAATTCTCTGAAATTTCCCAATAACTTTCCCTAGATCTAGAGACTCAGGAGATACACTAGCAGCTTTCCAAGCTTCTGTGAATGACCATTTTGCCAAATGGTCTGCCATGGCGTCGTTAGGCTCAGCAGCTCTCCAGCCCACAGTAGCTGTTTCTCACTGTGTGTTGTCCAGTTCTGACTTGTGTCTTGTATCTTAGGTTTTGTTTTGGTTCTATCCCACTTGTACAGATTGATTTCTTTATTACGCAGGCTATAACTAGTAGGTACTGAGGCTCAAATGAGACAGAAGTTTATTTTGACCTCTTATAACAATATGGAGGTAGGTCCAGCAGGGTGGGTAGACGGCTGTGTACCACAAAATCATTGAAGCCCCCAGGTTCCATCTGTGTTATTGCCCTGCCATCTGCTGTGATATTAAGGGTGCCTCTGGAATCCAAGGGGTCTACCAGTAGGCAATTGCAATGCTAAGGGTTCTCATTCTAGATAATGATAGAATTAAACACTAGCTATACCTTCATGATTTATTACTTATATATTTAGGCCCATTATTTTAATCACTTACATTGCATATTGGTTAAAAAAACCCCTGCATATTGGTTATTCCACTGGTTTGAGGATCTAGTCATTCTCAGCTAGTATTTGCTTTCTCTAGAAAGCATTAACTTTAGGTTAGGCAAGTAAGGATACTTGAGGGATATCCTGGGTGCTAGGATCTATTCAGAATTTGTCATTGTTTGTAATCAATCTCTGGGGCTCCCAAAGAGGATGCTGGCATTAGTAAAGGGAACAGCAAAAATCAAGAGGAAAGCAGTGGAAAAGGAAAAAAAAATAGTAATAAAAGCATTGAAAAGGAAATGAGTCAAAATCTAGTACAGATATTTGTTGGTTCTTTTGCTTTCTCTCCATGGTAGCCTCAGGCTGGCAGATTATGTAGGTAGAGATATTTATTTAAATAAGAAGTGAGGGGTGCCTGGGTGGCTTAGTCTGTTAAGTACCTGACTCTTGATTCCTGCTCAGCTTTTATCTCACAGTTTCTGGATTTGAGCCCACACCGGGCTCTGTGCTGACAGCGCAGAGCCTGTTTGAGATTCTCTTTCTCCCTCTCTCCCTCTCTCAAAAATAAATACATAAAGTTAAAAAGTAAATAAGTGAAAAAAAAGAATAATAATATGCAATGATAATACATTATACTTGTATGGCCTTTAAATTTTTTTTTATGTTTATTTATGTTTGAGAAAGAGAGAGAGAGCAAGCAGAGAGAGAGACGGAGACAGAATCCGAAGCAGGCTCCAGTCTGAGCTGTCAGCACAGAGCCTGATGCGGGGCTCAAACTGAGCAGCTCTGAGATCATGACCTGAGCCGTGGTCGGACGCTTAACCCGTGGAGCTACTCAGGTGCCCCCTCCTTTAAAAAAAAATTTTTTTTTTAATGGCATTTTAGAATTTCCATTTCACCTAAGAAAATAAACCTAACCTTTGACAGAATGTCATGGAAAGAAGAAGCGTAAAAGAGATAGGTTCTGAAGGAGAATTGTCTTTCAGATAAACAAATGCTTTCTGTAGGAACCGCATCTTAATTGATCAATTTTGCACAGCCGATGAAATGACAAAACTCCAACCTTCCTCTGAAGGAAAATAGATGAGGATCTTTATTAATCTTGATCAGGGAGATTGCAAAGTTGTTGCATAAACAACACAGTAAGAGTATCTTCTTAAATATGAAGGCCAAACGAAACTGATCTATGTTTATCCATGTAACTATTTTCTGAGCTTCTTTGGAGGAGATACATCTCTTTTTAATACAAGCAAAGAAATAGCTAGTGCCCTTTATAGTTATGCTGATATAAAGACAGACCAAGTGAGCCTGACAAAGAAAATCCATTTAGAATTGAGTGATTATATGCAGTGTGGATGTAGAATTTGATTAAAAATTTAAATAAGCATTTTATTTTTAATAATTAAAATGTAATTCGGAAAGAAATTTTAGATAACCCCCATACTTCACTGAAATTGTAACTTTCCCATCTCTGCATTTTAAAAGACTGCATTATTAAACATTAGTCATCTCTTGGTCACCTTAAGTATCAAGTGAATTATTTAGAGAAGTGATCTGAGACTTTTAGTGAATCATGTATGTCTCTTTTGTGTAACTTTATTTCTTTTTTCTATGGAATAGAAATAAATATTTTGGTGCAAGTCATTGTTAAAGATAGAAACACATTGATATATATTTCAAATCACTTCATTTTAAAAATAAACTTCCTTTTTAGAGCACTTTTTGATTTACAGGAAAATTGACAATATAGTGTAAAGGACCAAGTTTCTCTTATTATCAATGTCTTGCATTAGTATGGTACATAGTTACTATTAATGGACCAATAGTGATGCAATATTGTTAACCAGAGTTCGTAGTTTATTCATATTTCCTTAGTTTCTCCTACTTCTTCTGTTCTGGGATTGCATTCAGGATACCACATTACATTTAGTCACTATGCCTTTTTAGGCTCTGTTTGGCTGGGAGGGTTTCTCACACTTTTCCTTGTTTTTGATGTCCCTGAATATTTTGAGGGTTGGTCAGCCATATTGAGGGATATGTTAGTTACTTCCAGTTTTGGGTGACTATGAACAAAGCTGCTATTAAGTATTTGCAGGCAGGTTTTTAATAGGAGCAAGAATTTTCAAATTAGGTAAATACCTAGGACTGTGATTGTTAGGTCAGATGGTAAAGCTGTATTTCGTTTTTTAGTTAAGAACCTGCAAATCATGGGAGCCTGGTTGGCTCAGTCGAAGGAGTGAGCAACTCTTGATCTCAGGGACATGAGTTCGAGCCCCATGTTGGGTGTAGAGATTACTTAAATAAATAAAACTTGAAAAAAAAGTAACTGCACATTATCATCCAAAGTGGATATTTCATTTTTCATTCCCACCAGCAAATAAGGAGAGTTCCTGTTGCTATGCATCCTTGCCAACATTTGGTATAGTCAGGTTTTATATGTGTGGTGGTATCTTGTTGTTTTAATTGAAATTCCCTAATGACAAATGATGTTAAACATTTTTTTCATGGATAAGAGTGATGGTTCATTTTATGTGTCAGTTTAGGTAGGCCATAATATGCAGATATTTGCTTAAATGCTATTCTAGATGTTTCTGTGAAATTTCTTTTTGAATAAGATTAACATTTAAATCAGTACATTTTGAGTAAAACAGATTGTCCTCCATAATGTGAATGGACTTCATCCAATCGGTTGAAGGCCTTAAGAAAAAGACTGACCTCCCCCAAGAAAGAGGGAATTCTAACAGCAGACAGTTTTAAGACTTAAACTGCCACTCTGCCCTGGGCCTCAAGGCTGATGGCTCACCCTGCAGATTTTGGCCTTGTCAGTCTCCAGTAGTGTATATCAGTGATCTAAAGTCTCTCTCTTTCTCTCTCTTCACACACACACACACACACACACACACCCCTTATTGGTTCTGTTTCTTTGGAGAACACTGACAAATACAATAACTATCTATTCCAGTGTTGAACATGAAAAATAATTGAATGATTTCTTGGTAAATCAGATAAATCTGAGTAACAGTGACACTTAGATAGTCATTATAGCATTTTTTTTCAGTGTTAATAGCTCTTGTGTTCTTTGTTTTTCAGTCTTGGGTAGCTCACATCCATGCTCACCTTAGTAACCTCAAATGTGGATTAAGGAAAATGATACCAACATTATGGTATGTGAGGGTAGGGAGATATGTAGGCTATGTCTGATTATATTTCCAGACTTACTGCAGCTCTAGAGAAAGAACATCTTTGGTCGTTTACAATTTATGTGAGTTGTAGTTTTCTTTAGCAACCTCAGAAATAATTACTATGAGATTCAGGAGCATCTTTTTTTAGGAAAAATGTTTTCTTTGTGACATTACCTTATGATTCATGATTCCCATTATTGTAATACTGAAAACACCTAATTCTATTTGGCTCTGATGCAGAATGATAGAAAGAAATAGGTGATTTTTTTCTTTTTTTCTTTCTTTTTTTTTAGAGAGAGGGAGAGTGCAAACAGCATGGGGGTCAGAAGGGCAGAGGGAGAGGGAGGAGACTCTCAAGCAGGCTCCACCCTCAGCACGGAGCTGGAGGTGGGGCTGGATCCCTCCATCCTGGGATCATGACCTGAGGTAAAATCAAGAGTCGGATGCTCAACTGACTAAACAACCCAAGTGTCCTGAAATAAAAGATTTAAAGTGAGGTAAACTAAGGGGTGCCTCTTGGATCCCTCTCTTATGATGTGGCCTTAGATAAGTTTCTGTGCATTTGGGTACTCCAGTTTCTTTATTTGTTTACAGGGTGTGATGGTTAATTTTATGTGTCAACTTGATGGAGCTATGGAGTACACAGATATTTGGTAAAATGTTATTCTGGGTGTGTCTGTGAGGATGTTTCTTGATAAGATTAGCATTTGAATTGATAGCCTGAGTAAAGATTGCCCTCCTTAATGTGGATGGGCCTCATCTAGTCAGTTGAAGTCTTGAATAGAACAAAAAGACCGAGTAAGAAGGAACTCTTCTGTCTAACTGACTTTGAACTGGGACATTGCTTTTATCCTGCCTTTGGACTCCAACTGAAACATTGGCTCTTCTTGGGTCGTAAGCCTGCTGGCAATCAGACTGGAACTACACTATCAGTTCCCCTGGGTCTCTAGATTGCCAACTGACGATTTTGGGATTTAGCCTTCATAATCACATTGGAGCAAAGTCCTTATTATACACACACACACACACACACACACACACATATATATATACACACACACACACACACACACACACGCACATATATATACACATACACACACATGCATATATATGCACATATATATGACATTGAATATATACACGCAGATATTTACATATACATAGATACATACAGGCATGTCAGATATGTATACACACACACACACACACACACACACACACATTATTGGTTCTATTTCTCTGAAGAACCTTGACTAATAGTTTCTTTATATTACTGTTTTCAAATACTAAAGAAACTGCAGTAAGAAATACATTTTATCTAGTGACCCAGTAAACATCCCTCTGATTTGTGTATACACACACACACATACACACACACACACGTAATATATAGTTTGCTTTTCTATAAAGTCATTTTCTTTTTTTAAATGTATTTATTTATTTTGAGAGAGAGAGAGAGCACAAGTGGGAGAGAAGCAGACAGAGAGTGAAAGAGAGAGAATCCCAAGTAGGCTCTGCACTGTCAAAGCAGAATCCAATGCAGGGCTTGAACTCACGAATCATGAGATTATGACCTGAACTGAAGTTGGAAACTTAACTGACTAAGCCACCCAGGTTCCCCTATAAAACCATTTTCATATAAAATATAATTTTGTTAATGTCTACTACAGCATAAGAAAGATTCTCAAACTAACTTTCTAGAAATTAGAAAATATTTAATTTAATGTGATATGTATGTCTGGCTGTCCATAATACACAAAGACAAAGTTACACATGCTGTTTATGCCTGGTTGAGTTTTTTCCTTATATTTCTCCATCTTAGTCAAGGATGAAGATGGTGGGCCAATGAAGTAAAATGTGAATAATAACAATTTCCTCTGTTTCACAATACAAAGAATGAATTAGTTGCCATCCAAAATCACAATACATATAATATCTAACAATTACCTTTCAATGTAAAAGAAAAACCAGATTGAAATAATTATAATGAGCTGCAATAATGAGTGCATTGTAATAATTTACTTCTTCTAGGCGTGAAGTTTAATTCAATTATTTATGTAGGGTTTTGAATAGCAAATGGATTTTTCTTGTAAAAGTTTTCTATTTTCTTCAATAACGTAATGACTAAAAGTTTGAGACAGAGAAATAAGATGTAAATATATTTCTAATGTTATTTCATTCAAACCTCCTTCATTATTAGTGCCCTCTTCAATGTGATACAACGTATTTTGGGATATGTGGGAGATAGGTGATAACTTTTGAATCTTGTTTGCCATAATGATAACAGTACTTTTGGAAACCTTCACATATGTTGACAGTATTGTTAATTTCTCCCCCAAAAGTTTAGTCCATAATGAATGCTTAAAATACCAGTTAAATATACCACTTTTATTACCAAAATACCACATAGAAAATATTTGCCAACTGTGGTTGCTTTACATTTAAAAAACATGAAATTCACTCTTGAGCTTCCAATCTGTCAAGAACTGTGAGGTGTCTGAGATTTTTCCCTTTTCCTGGTAAAATATATGAGACTCCTGGGACAGAGATGAAGAGCTTTATTACTCCTGGCAAATGGTATAGTATGAGCTCCATATTTCTCTTGCTTCCCAAGTCCTATGCAGGTGACATGGATATGACTGTGGTCGACGATGCACGAGTAATAGATGTGTGTCACAGTTGAGAAACTCAAGTTAGGAAAACTGTAATGTTTAAAAGGCTTCAAGTAAACATGTCCAAACTTTGGCTCAAAGGAAGACATTATCTTTATTATCCTGGGCATCATACAAATCTACCTCTGTATCAGAGGAGACACTATCTCTGTTTTCCAACATTTCATGCTATACAGTCATCCTTGAAAAGATATTCTGAAACAAGGCTATCAGTGTGTTTGCAAGATATGCAGAAATGCAAGAGACACATAGCAAATTGTCTCCCAACACAATCTCTCTTAGACCTTTCCTGGGAGAATCAGTACATTTCAGGATGATATAGTAAGTTTAATTAATTTTAGACATAGTGTTTATCACTAAGAAGCATAATTTTGAATGTATCACCTGATACATCATTTTAAAAAGCATACATTCCATTTCCATACATACTGTAGGAATAATTCTTTGGAAAATTGTGTGAGCCTTTTATTGTCTCCTTTGTCCCAAATTATGAACTAAATAAGGTAAGAATACCTTTTGTAATAATAGTTATAGAAAACGTACAGAAGTATGTTGATAATCTTTGAAAATATTGGGGGGGGGACTTAGTGACAATCAGTTTGCTATATTTTCAATTATTTTTTCCATTTTAAAGTTTTAAATATTTCTTTTTGCAGGGATATCATTAAAATTAATATATTGAAATCTGTTATTTTTATTGAGGCTTCTACATGTAATAAAATTATTTTCTAAATTTGTCATCATGAAACAGAAGTTTGCTGAGGTACAGTGGTAATTTGTTTCAAATATTGTCACTATTGAGGCGCCTGGGTGGCTCAGTCAGCTGAGAGTCTGACTTCGGCTCAGGTCATGATCTCCCATGATCTGAGGTTCATGAGGTGAGCTCTGTGCTGACAGCTCAGAGCCTGGAACCTGCTTTGGATTCTGTGTCTTCCTCTCTGTTCCTCCCAGGCTCGCATTCTCTTTCTCTCTCAAAAATAAATAGATTTAAAAAAAATTAATATTGCCACTACTTACACTTTAAGTTCGTTCCAGCATTAGATCTTAAACACGTCCTATAATTTTCACATTATCATTTTGTAACATAATAAAGCAATATTTTACGGACAATTTGTTTTAATTCAATTAAATATTACTATTACCATCAACTGAGCGATTGTCATACTACTGATAACCTTTCACAAAATTCACAGAAAGCTTGAAAACCTCCTTGGAATACACAATTTTGCCAATAGCAGGTAAAAATTACTTGTTCTGGTTCACAAACCACTGTAAATTATGGTACTACAAAATGAAATTGTGAAATATTTTTTTTAATTAGAAAATTTTATTTTTTAATGTTTATGCATTTACTTTTGAGAGAGAAAGAGAGAGAGAGAGAGAATGAACAACAAGTCGGGGACAGACAGAGAAAGAGAAGGAGACCCAGAATCCGAAGCAGGCTCCAGCACAGAGCCAGACGCAGGGCTTGGGGCTTGAACTCAGGAACCTTGAGATCGTGACCTGAGCTGAAGTCGGAGGCTTAACCGACTGAGCTACCCAGGAGCCCCTAACTTGTGAAATCTTAACGTGTCAATTATAATGACAGACAAAATCATACACCACAAAATCAAGAAACAAAATTAAGTAATCGTTTTCTGGCCAACATGTGCTTCCTGTACATCCTTCCCATGTCCCTTTCCCGCTGTTCTTATAATCTGCTGCCACCCTATGTGTTCAAATAACACAAGTTGTTCCCAAATCTAAGAGTGAGAGTCACACAATTACTTCTAATACACATCTCATTTTGGTATTAAAATGATAATGCAGAGGAATACTGCACAAGAATCAAAAATAGATCTACTATTTGTTTTATAAAAATTAGTTTTATTTGACTCCAAGATGTGTGTTTTCTTTTATAACACATTCTTTGATCCACAAATCTACCAGTCTTTAAAATTTGGAAGAAGGAAGAAAAAGGCTGTTGTGGTATTGTTCTTGCCAATTCTGATATGGACTAGACAAACAGTGCCACAATACTTTTTTGTTCCTAGATCATAAATCATCCCGTTCATGTAAGTACGAGGTAACTAGTCCTTCCCTCTGCATATATACAATGTCTTTGAAAGGATGTCATATGAAATTAAATGAAAGACGTAGGCTCTGTGCTCTGAAAAAAAGTTCTAGAAAAAAGATGTCAGAAATGGGTAAGAAAGATGATTTTGTTACTTGAATTATCCAATATATTTGCTAAAATTTCTCTGAAGATTTATTCATAAAATAATATGACAAATGCCAAGTGGCGAGAGAGGATCATTTGTCCAGGCATTGAGGATGTGGAATCAAACGAATTGATTTGCTTAAGTTATTAGCACATTTTATTAGCCCGTGTGAAAAAACGCATAGAATATTTAACTAAAAAGGGAGAGTAAAAGAGTACTAAGTTAAATAATTTATCAAATGTTCAGTGATAAGACATTTCTACAAATTATGATTACAAAGTTAAATATTCTATCTTCAAAGTTAAAAAGAAATTCCACGGTTATGCGTGGAGGAGTCATTTTCCTTTGTCTGAAATCTTAAAGGTAACTAGCTCATATGAGGAAAAAGCTATAAGTACAGCTAAAGATAGAAGAGTGGCTTTTATTTTTATATTTTTATTCATTTATTCTTTCTTTCTTTTCCTGATGGCTTGTGGTCCAGAGGATATTATTGTATATGAAGAGCTTTATTTGTTTGTTTTTTGTTTTTAACTTTAGGAGGAAGGCCTCTTGCAATGAATTTCCTACAAAGTATAGTTTCCATAGAAACTGTAACTGTCTTTTATTTTCACATGTACCATTTAGAATTAGTTGACAATAATAATTATAGACTACTTTGAGATAAAACACTGGCTGTACAGCAAAGACATGTATAAAGACATGGTTTCAGGAAAATTTGTCCTGGTTTACAGAAACCGAAATTATTTTTTAAGGAGGATTTGGTTTTCCTACTTAGAAAGATGATTGAAATTCTATCTATGCACCCAGTGTGAAGTATTGAGGTGATTATTGTTACATGTCAAGGAACGTCTACTTCCCATAATTTCAAAATCTCATTTGTTATCCTAAAGTTTTGTTTCTCTCTCTTCCTTTTCCTCTCTGTGTCTCTGTCTCTGTTTCTTTGTCTCTGTGTGTGCTTCCATGCATGCATGTCTGTAGCACGCAGCAAACTTTTCAAAACTTCTTCTGTTCAATTATTATTTCTTTGGAAATAATTTGAATATTGAACAATAGAATAATGTAGAAAATCATATATCACCATTATCTTCTTTTACTTATAAAACTTCTTAGACTATAGACCTTCTAAAGAAGGCATATAATTGGAAGAAATGTCACTCGACTTAGAATATGAAAAGGAATTCCAAATGTTAACTTATCTTCCATTACTTCGGATTTAGTTGCATCATGTTGTTGAAAGCTAAATGTGTTTATCTACCTCAGTGGTTTTACATTAGCTAATCTAGACACATGAAAGTATTTTTCAGAGTCATTGGATTTTTACTAGTGCCCTATTAAAATAGTATCATCCTGAGTGTGATGGTACCAACTCAGAAATGAATGGGACAGGATTTAAGTTATTTTGAAATTTCCCCTGAAATAGCATTTTGTTAATGCTATTTTTTTTGTTTGTTCAAGAATAAAAGTAAGTAGCATGGCAATAACAATTTTATGCAGCATCATTAACTATGGGTGCACCTCGGTACACAGCAATGAAAAAGTGTTTTCTAAGATACCAAATTTCCTTTGAGGTAGAGAAAAGCATAAGCAGATGAGACTTTTCTCTATAAATAACTCTTTTAGGACGCGAGGGTCCAGTGCGGGTAAATAATGTGCTGCGATGAGGAGCTGTGGCTAGTACAAGAGGTGGATGGTGGCTACCGGCTGTCATTTTGAGACCAACTGCAATAAAGAATGCTCTTTTCTAAATTTTCATTTTCTAAATTTCCCTCAGAAAGGGGGCCCATGGGATTCACGGGGGGCTACTTCTGAACCTGTGTGGAGAAGCAGACCTGGGTGTTTCCAGGGCTTGACATTGGTGGCCATAAAAACCCATCGTTCAGATCTCCTCCTGAGCAGAGCACAGTTGACTGACAGCCTGAGCTGTTATCCTCTGACTACAGTGCCATTTCTGAAAGAGATGGGCTACTTCTCCATTGACTTGGTTGACGTTTTCTCAGAAATGGGCTATTATCAGAGATTGTTTTTACTCAATCCTTTTCTCTATTTTTTCTTTACAGATGTCAGATTTGCATCATGGTCTGAAGGTTCTTCCCACCTTCTCTAGACTTCTCCCGTTTATCCGTCAAGGCCTTCCCCCTCCACCTCCCCAGGTAAATGTCTTACATGTAATTGGTATTACAATAATCACTCGTCTTGGCATCTGTTTCTCAGAGGATTTGAATTAACACAGAGTTTGGAGAAACTATAAATAATTTGCAGTTAGATGTGGTAATAATGAGATATTTATTGGATATTCAGGTGTAGATATTGAACAAGCAGTTGCATACAAAAATCTGAAGATGCAGGAAGTGGGGGGGAGGGCTAGTCTGGAGACAAATTTGGAAGTTGACTATCAATGATACTTAAGCCATGAAACAGGATGGGTTTATGAACGGGGCAATGTAAATAGAGAGGAGAATAGATCTGAGGATTAAATCCTGATTAAACATCTCAACCAGAAAAGATGAATGAGCAGTGGGGTAGAGGGAAATCAGGAGAGTGCAGTGGACTGAAAGTCAAGAGAAGAAGGTGTGTCTAGCAAGTCAATAACCTTATAAAATGCTGCTGATGGATCAAGCAATATGAATTCTAAGAATTAATGACTGAATTTATCAGTGATTGGGATAATTGCTGACCTCGAGAAGAACAGTTTTAGGATATGTAGAGTTGGGAGGCTGATTTGAGTGGATTTTCAAGAAAGAATAGGGAAAACAGTGAATATAGAAATGGAGTAAGTGAATATAGAAAATGCTATCAAGGAGTTTTGCCATAAAGGAGACCAGGGAATGGGGTGTGTCCTAGAGGGTGATATAGGTTCTTTAAAGGGTGATATAGGAGCTTTAAAAATTCATTTGTTTGCTTTTGTTTTTATTTTTAAGATGGGAACAATTAATCATGTTTTTGTGTTAATAGAAATGATCCCCTAGCAAGGGGGAAAAGTGATGGTGTAATAGGGAGAGTGGGAAGGCTTCCTGAAGCAATGTCCTAGAGTTGGAGAGGAGGGGTAGGATGGACAGTTCAATTCACATAATAGGAGGAAAGGCAGAGTGAATAGGCACAGGTGGAGGGAGGTGGATAAATGTGGGTGTCGGCCCTTGTGGAAAATGTGATTCTATTTTCTCAGTGAAAGTGGAATGAAAAGGAGGTGTTAGAGGTCTATATTTATCTAGAGAGAGTGAATACATTCAGGAATTGCAGTATGATTGCCTAGCAGCATTAAGAACCCATTTGGGGTTGTAGGAAAGAATGTAAAATGAGAGCAGTCTGCATACATTGGTTTTTTCTGTACTCATGATCAGCTCTGCGGAGGCAGGCACAAGTAGGCACTGGACTGGATTTCATTAGGCTTTGGGTCTTACTGATTGAATACCAAAAAGGAAGAGGGGGGCAATGGAGTTGAGGGGGGTAGGCAAGGGAGTGATTCTAATACAAGGCAAGTGAGGACATGGAGATGGTGAGTATTCAGGTTTCCCATTAACCCTAAAGACATCATGTAAGCAATTACCTGCAGAGTTTATGAGTAAAACTTTCCTTATGTGACGTTTTTTTTAAAGTTTATTTATTTTGAGAGAAAGAGAGAAAGAGTGTGCGCCAGCAGGGTAGGGGCAGAGAGAGGGAGAGAGAGAATCCCAAGCAAGTTCCATGCTGTCAGCACAGAGCCCAATGCGAGGCTCAATCTCAGGAACCATGAGACCATGACCTGAGCCAAAATCAAGAGTCAGATGCTTAACTGACTGAGCCACCCAGGCACCCTTACATTTTTATTTCATGTATCAGCATGGCTTGGAGCAATGTCGGGAGTGGTGGTGCTTTGCGAAGGAAAATCACCAAGGGAAGCACTAACACATGTCATTTGCCAAACGGTATCTTGGGCCAGAATTGAAGGACTGATAAGACAGAGATATTAATGGCTAATATTTCAAAAGAGCAAGCTTTTCATGTTAACAAAATGTTTCAGTGGAAATGTTTGTCGAAGCATTAATCTTACCCTATGATAATATTTTGCTCGGATAACTTGGGCCAGCATATATATTCTCTGCAAGGGCTTAGTCAAAAGATTTTAATAGGAGTAGGAATTCCACAATGAAACACAGTACTAAGATTTCTACCTCAGTTAACTTCTTTGTGCATCTAATTCATTATACTTAATACTACTTTGTATTAAAATGACAAATGCAACAATTCCTTGTACATACAGGAAAAAAAACCCGGTAAAACACGAACATCACGCCAGTTCTACTAGAGATACCACAGTGATTTCTTAAAATTGCTCTTTTAGGTACTCAAGCATTACCTCTGTGCACACAAATGTTTTTAATTAGTGTTGTCTAAATAGCTTAAAGAAAGCCAATAATTCCATTATTGATATTTCCAAACAAATTAAATATATTGTTTTATAGCAATAAGTCTTACATTTCTGAAAAATATCAAATGTTTTTTAAACGATGGGATATAAAATTAACAGATACTTCATATGTTACTTAAATTAAATTTGGTTTGCTTACATGTACATTGCTGAATAAGTACACTGATATTTTATATAACAGCAAAGGTGACTAAGCAATGGTATTTAAAATTTCTTTTGAAATGTCCACATCTTGACAAAATATATACTACTAACATACCAGATTTGTGAAGAACATGCTTAGAGTCTTTGGTGGTAGAAAAAAAAATCTATATAGAATACATATGGTTTTTTCATTTTTCTTATTTTTTGTTTTATAGCTACTAATTATTCTAAAGATAGTATTTTTCTTGTTTTATAATGACTGTAAGGCATGACAATGACCTTTCCTTATAATCAACATTCTACCTCTGAGAATAAGCTGAAATTTTTCTTAAGGCATAGTAAACCTCTCCATACACAAGAAATTGACTTGCCTGCCTACAAAGTGAATCCCTATCCACAACTGTGTGGGAATAATGAAATCTATAATATGACTTTTGGGAGTATCATTTTCAGGGTTCAGCAAATTAGGATTCATTCCTGGCTCTGTTACCTGTGTATGGGGTGTGTGAATTTAGCCAGGTTACTTCACCCTCCTATGACTCCATTTCATCATCTGTGTTCCCCTCACACTGTTGAATAGAATATTAAATACAAGAGAGTAGGACTTGGTCTGCTTTAAGAATCCCTAGTGCCCAGCGCACAAATGGGTCCTAAATAAGTATTTGTTGAATAAATAAATGTAATACTGAAAGCAGGATAACAGTAATTGTTTAATAGGGATATTTTGGGATTAATGACATAATACATCTTGGGCATAGAGCACAGTCCTAGATCAGAGCAACTATTCTTAATGGGGAGAGTTTTAGAGAAGCCACAGTAAGTTTGGCTTCTGTGTCTTATCTCCCCTTCAGATTATGGGTGGGATTTATACTAGAATTAGTGACCCTATGCTATCTTCCAGCACCTGTGCATTGTGTAAGAGGGAAAATATTTACTTTATTACCATTCATATCTCCTACATCTTTCACGATATTTGGGAGAAGTGAAAACAGGCCAAGTGGATTAAAATATTTTAACATACAACCTAAAGCTCATGACACCACTGAAAATGTTTTCAGAGCTTAAACACCAAACACCAGAGGTAATATATATGATATTTTATTGATTTAAGATGTGTATTTAAAACCTTACTTATCCAAAATCTGGACGGATTTTATAATCAATGGCATCTTATAATTGACTGGGTTCTCTCTTCTTTCCTTCCTTTCTTCCTCCCTCTTCTTCCTCTTTCCCTCCCTCCTTTCCTCCCTTCCTTCCTTCCTTCCTTCCTTATTTCCTCCTTCCTTTCTCTGTCCTTCCTCCCTTCTTTCCCTACCCCTCTCCTTCACTCCATCCCTTTTGTTTTCGTGGTTCATAATATAATAAAGTGTTTTAACTAGAATTGATGAAATATGGTATAGCCATATATTAAAGCAGTATTTCTCAATATGTATTTCTTATCACCACCCAACCCAGGCAAGGAGCCTTTTAGGCATTTTTTTTCTCTAATTTTCCACTCCATGAAATTTTAACACCATAGGTATACTCTATATCTGTTTATGTATTGCATGTATGTATGTGTTTTCTGAATAAAAGGACTGATTTTTTTCCCCCCTAAGAACCAATTTCATCCCTTTGGGACACTATTACACCCACTGAGAAGGCAGGTATTAAAGTGACACTCCATATCACTCTTAGTTTTTAAAAACTCATTTACTAGAATATTGGGAATCATCAACTAATTCTTAGGTTTAGAACTTTTGGTTTTAATCATATAACAGAATGTCTAGGAATTTTATCATTATCACGAATGACCGTCAAATGCTGTCAAATGCGTGCAAAGTTGGAACATTTGCTATTTACCCCAAAAGCCAGAAAGCTATCTATAATATTTTTGTTAACAAATAAAAGATTTTCAAGTTCATCCAGTGATATCAGTCAACATATCATTCTCATGTTATGAAATAAGACTATTTAATACTTTTAGTGTATATTTTTAGGATGTTCACTACTTCACCTTTACACATTCGTGATTTTAAAGACATAATTTGAACACCACATCAATAAAGAGATTTTTAAAGACCATCTAATTTCCAAGGGGTACAAGAGAAACCTGCTTTAGGCTACACTACTGCACTCCGTGGAGACAATGAGAATGTACAGTTCTTGAAGCCCCTGTTCTGTCAGTGGTTAAGCAGCCTGGGGATTCCCACCTCCAACAGTAATGACTGAAATCAGAAGTTAGTCCCTCTGTGATGAGTGGTTTGCACCAGAGGGAAGACACCATCTATGGCTATCAAATCAGGATTTGCGCTTGCAAAGCTAATTGTTGTATGTAACAACTTTAACCGATGGAGGAAGGAGTGATTTATTTACTTGAAGAATATCCAGTATGTTCTTAAATGTTCACTTACCTTTTCTCTGGGCCGTGTAGCTTAACTCACATTCTTTTTACATTAGTGGTGCAAAAAACCTTAAAATTAGTGATGCATAAAACTTTTAACTTTGTTGGATGTATCGCACTATTATATTTGACAATTCAGACGTTTGGCCTACTTGTATTGGGTTATGTTAAATGACTATTTTTTGCGGCTCAACTGTGTCGAAACAATGTGCACTCGATTTGGGGGACGTGAACTATTCTAGCAGACCAAGCAAAATATCAGCAAAAACTAACACAGGTGGTATACTCAAAAGAGACTCTTCAACAGTACATAGACATCCATATCAAGGCTTTATCAGTTGAGTTAGTTGTACACAAGCTTTTGTAAATAAACTGAAAGTGGCTTCAAAACCAGAAATCATCTCCTCCACTGCTCCTAGTACTTGCCCTTTCTCTGCCTTTTAACCGAAGCATCTCCATGATACTCCGGGCATAGACATCTCTCAAGTTCACACTGATGTATGAGTCAGTGGCTATATTCTTGGTAAGCTTCTTCAGAGCTTCGCGCTGTCTAACAGCTGCTTCTTTGAGCTTTAAGGTGAAATAGCAAGCGGAGAAGCGGTCGTTAATAATAGCAATAGGCAAGGCCAAGACAAGGATTCCTGATAATATGCACATGAAGGCCACGATTTTGCCTGTGGTGGTGTCTGGTCTAATGTCCCCGTATCCCACAGTAGTCATGGATGTTGTGGCCCACCACCATGCACAAGGGACACTTGTGAAGGTTGTGTCAGGAATACTCTGCTCAGCAAAATATTCCACAGTTGAAAATATAGAAATTCCCACAGACAAAAAGAGGAGCAGTAGGCCGACTTCTTCATAACACTGGGTGATTGTCATCCCGAGTGAGCGTAATCCTGTAAGAGAACAACTGCTGTCAGTCCCTGGGCACCTCTTCCCTCCCCCACCCCTCCGCTTTCCTCCCTTCCCTCTCCTTTCTGACTATCCACCCACAAATGTGCATTTCACATCTAATATGTCTGCAGCATTGGGCAGTGGTTCTGGGGATAGAGATGAGAAATCATTATCTTTTTCTTCAGGGAGCTCATAGTCTAGTTGGTGGGGCCAGATTGAAAAAGACAGAAAGAAATATTTACTAAACACCTACTATTTATACCAAAAAAAGTGACAGATGAGACTAAAAAGCAGGCAGTGGATGTATGATGGAAATTATATGTTAATCCACAAAATGGGAGGCCTTTGCAGCATCGCAAGTGGAGGGCTCACTTGGCAGACGTGCATTTCAATGTATCGCTTTGGCACACTTTTCTGATTTTATGCCGTCTCTTTACATTTGATGTGTCTGCTTTACTCACCCTCCCAATGAAGTTGAACATAATCAGGGTATTGTTATCTGAAAGCCAGAAGGGGTAAAGGATGTCCTCCATGAGACTAAAGTGAGTGAGGCATCAGTGACCAAGCTGACGTGAGAACATCATATGCAATCATGGGACATTCTTAACGGTTTACCATGTCCTGAACTCCCATGACACCCACTGAAATGTGCACCCTTAATACCAAAGCCATGGGGAAACATTTCCTTTGAGTACATAGAATTTCTGCTTTCCTGTAAGGAGATAGACTAGAACACAGATTATTCCTTTCACTGCAGAAAGGTATGGGGGACTGAAGCTACTAGAAAATTCATTCACTGTGAGGCAGTGGTGTGTTCCCTATTACTATTCTGAGGACATATGGAACCCCTGGGAGACACACCCAAGAGAATCCAATCCCATCTCTAGAGAAACTCAGCCCCTAAGGAGAGTCAGTTGAGCCCATAATGGGATTACAATTTGAATAAGGTATCTCCCCTGACAACTAGAGTTCCTGAACACTGCTAAAAGCGTATCCACGTTTTGAAGTCATATCAGTCTGAAGCCAAAATGATACTGTCTCTGAAGGTCGAAGTAATATCTCCTAGAATTATTTTAATTTTATTCACTAGAGACTATTTAAAATTCATTAAAATACCATTTGTGCTCTCATTATTTTAAAATTTTGTTCTTAAAACTTTGAGATATTCTTAAATTATGTACCAAGTATTTTTAAAGATTGAGGAATATTAATTTTGACGTTTAACTTCAAAAGAAGATTTTTTAAAGAATATCTTTAGAATACCTTTTAGAAAACTGGCCTTGATGTGTCTGCATTAAATTTTATTTCTGAAATAAATTGACCACATTTGAGAAAAACCACAGTGAGGAGACTGTTTTCATTTCAAGATGAAATGTTCTAAATAATTTTGTAAAGAAAAACAAAGTTGTCTGAATTTCTGCACATTACATCTATTAACTCAGATAATCCTCAAAAACAATAGGAGATTGATGTAATTATTAGGCAATTTTACAGATGAGAAGATTGAGGCACAGAGAAGCAGCATAAATAGTACAAAGTTACTGAGCCAGGATTTAAACTTAGGCTCTCTGGCCCTCCTGTTATTCTATAATACCTCTCAACTTATATTTATAGTTTAATACATGGGGAAATATGTCACCTACATCTACATTTTGCTAAATGTAATGTTTAAGATAAAATTGTCAAATATTTATGGAAGCATTCATATCCTTTCAATAAATTAAGTCTTTATTAATACTTTGTACTGCTTTGGAACTGAAAAAAACCTTTGAAGACGTGACATTGTGGAAATTACTATTATTTTCTTTTTCTTTTCTTTTAGGAGCAAATGTAGTCTTTACTGGGTGTTTTTAAATTGAATCCTGTGAAGAGTTTATAAATACTAGAAGAAAGCATCCTATTATGTGTGTCAGAAAACAAAGAGTGGTACTTCTAAAAGTTGTTGGAAACCCCATTATCACATCGCTGGTATGGGAGACTAGCTAGGAAAACACACTACCAAAATTATGTTCGAATAAGTCCTAATTACCTCAGAGATGTGGGGGAAAAACATATTTGAGGTTAATTTCTCCCTATATTAATAGGAAGTGACAACCACCACAACCTTCTTTGAGGTGACCAACCAGGCACATATCTGGGGGAATAAGGTGGAAATAGCTAAATTATTTGTAATTCATGTGTATTGTATTAATATGTATCATATTAACATGGCATCCTACTGGAGTGTTTCTTAACGTATGGTCCATCAAAATCACTTGTAAGCTTGTTAAAATGTATGCTCCTCGATCCGACCCCAAATACTAAAATCTGACTCCTCATGGATTGGAGATCAGAATTTGCCTTCTAACAAGCTTTTCAAGGGATTCTTATTCTTATTTTCATTAAAATCTAACATCAGTTAACACATATATACTCCAGAACACCCAACAGCCATAGGACCAGCTACTGAAAATTGCCACCCTCAGGGAAATAGGGATCATCTCTAACGGATTTGTGTGACTTCCCCTGACATTGTCTGTAGCTTTCATGCACAATTGTTGTTGTGTGGGAACTTTTCTAGGGGGAATGTTCATTAGATTTTCAAGCCTTCATATGATACAAGCTAAGGAATTTCTGTTACCATCTCTCTCATTCATCGCACTTTAGGGACAAGAAAATTCTTAGATACTAGACAAAGCATTTAGTAATTAGTATGTTCTGCTTTCTTCCAAAGCAAATATTTCCATTGCCTTGTCAAAAATTATGGGGCGGCCAACAGTGCCTGGTCATCTCACTTTCTGCATGGCCAGAGAAAGCATTGCAAGACTGACTTTTTTTTTTTTTTTTTTTTTTTTTTTTTTTTTTTTTGCCAAGGAATGTGTGTCGTAAGCCCTTCCTTGGACACAGAAGAGAAACTGGCTTATGTCCCTATGTATCATGAATAATTTCTGCATCTCTTTTAACGTGCTGTTTATACATATATTATCTAGAACTTTCTTGAGGCCGAGTGTCTTTAATTTTTGTACATCTTCTGAGCAGCCAGTTGAAATAAATTGAGGTTAACAAGTGGTCAAATTGTTTCTTACATGTCATATGGAGAGAAGGAGTGTGGGCGGCATCTTCTTTATACTTGTGATAACAACTTCCCAGCACCATTTTGGTTGGGTAAAGTATGGGAGTTGGTAATTTTGAGTATCAATTCAGAGTCACTTCCCTGGGACTACAGTCAAGCACTAATGTTTACAAACAATGGCAAATTAAAAAGCATCACTGAAATTTGAATACCTGTGGAATGTCTGCCCAGCTTTAGCATGCGTAGAGCCCTGAGCAGCCTCAAGACCTGCACAATGCGCCCCACATTTTCCAGCTCCTGTGTAGTCTGGCTCCCACTCAGGCTCTCTACCAGAAGAGTGATGTAGAAGGGCAAGATGGCAAGGAGGTCTATGATGTTCGGCACCTTCCTCAGGAAGCGGCACCTGGCCCGCACGCACAGGAGGCGCAGGATGAACTCGCCAGTGAACCAGCTGATACACACGTACTCCAGGATTTCCAGCAGCTGCAGGTCCAGCCAGCTTAATTCAGCTGACATCAGGGCCATGTTGACGATGGACACCACCACAAAGATGATGGAGATGACCCCAAAGATTCGAGCAGCTGTGGAAGATCCAGGTTTCTCCAGGATGTTCCAGAGCTTCTGGCGGACAGTGGGACAAGGTCCTTGTGAGAAGTCCTGTTCGCTCTCATGTTGACTCTCCTGGTCTTCTGTGTCCTTCTTAAAGTCTAACGTTTCACTCAACTCCTTCCTTCTGAAGTATCTTTTAGAAAAAACAACTTGGTGATTAGTCTAACTTTTTAAAAGTACAGAAGTAAAAAAAAAAAACAAAACCAAAAAATAAAAGATTAAACTTAGCAGAGAGGTCATGCTTTTTTATTTCAGTAAAATGCAGAAAATGTCCATTCATATTTTACCCGGGCTGTCTCCTGCCCACAGTACCCCAAAGTTCTCATTTAAGATTATTATTTTTAAAATGGTACTTTCTTGTTAGAAGTTTATACAAAAGGATTTATACATAGCAAGTCTACTTTAATGCATTTTATTACCCATTTTTCTTGTAACAAGAACAGAAGTTTGTCCTATGGAACCTTTTTGTGTGTGTGATGTAGAGGTATTCATGAAGAAATGGTACCAATAGCAAGATAAAAGGAAAGTCGTCATCAAAGTCCCAGAAACATTCACAGTCAAGGAACCAACTTTCTATCTTCTGTATTTAAAGCAGTTCTCCACCCAAGTCTCAAGTTAAGGGTTCTCAGTGATAAATGATAATGCTCCCTACTGAAACCTACATCCCTATACATGCATCTTCTGGATCATAGCTTTTCTAACTCATTCAATCATCAAGTATTTATTGCAGGCCTGACCTCCTTTGTCTTAAAAACGGATTGGCACGCACTTATCCAAAAAAGGAGGAGGTTTAAAAAGTTCCAATCGAAAGCTGGCTTTGACACTTTCCGGACCCACCGCCACCCCACCTTTCAGCTCAGAAGTGGCCTCAGGTGTTTTTTAGGCCTGTGTTCCACGAGGATTCCGAAGCCTCACATCTTATCTCTGCCGCCCTCTCTCCACTGCGCCCGCCTCCCAGCCCGGCCACCGCACGCCTCCCGGGTACCTGTCCCTGCAGCAGGAGTCGATGCTGAGCTCGTCGATGCCCCAGTATTGGATCTCCTGAAGGAAGGAGAGCGCGCACAGCTGCTCCATGACGTGCAGGCGGCCGGTGCGGTAGTAGTGCAAGACGTAGCGGAATGCCTGCGAACTGCGGTCGAAGAAGTACTCGTTGTCCACGGGGTTAGCATCGTCGCAGAGCTCCAGGGGGCTGGGCACGGCGGCCAGGGCCCCGCGGCGGCGGCACGAGGCCACCACCACGGCCAGCTTGCCCAGGCGCGTGTGCGGGAAGCAGGACAGTGCCTGCTGCGAGAGCACGAAGCGGCTGCCGCCCACGTTGACCGTGAAGCAGTCCCCGAGCGCCAGGGGCTCCCCTTCGCCCTCGCTGCAGAAAACGCTGGACTCCAACGAGGTCAGGGAGCAGCTGTCCAGAGACGAGTCCAGCGGCGCCCGCCCTCGGGAAGGCAGCTCCATCCCCGCCGCCGCTGCCTGAGGGCGCCACAAAGTTGGGGGCGCGCCGGAAGCCTCGGTCGGGCGAGGGTGGTGGCACGGCCCCTGGCGGAGGCCGGGATTTCCCTGGTTCCCGAGGGGGGTGCCTCCCACCCGCGCACCCCTGCGCTCGTTCCCCCTCTGGCCGCTAGGGCGCGGCGAGTGCGCGACAACAGCGCACGAGCCCGGCGCGCCCAGGCTGCGGGGAGGGGAGGGGGTCGCGCCCAGGCGAGTGCTCAGGAGCGGTCCCAGCCAGGGACAGCCCCAGGGCACACCTTCCGGGACTTACGCCCTCAGCCCCCGCTAAATCTGCAAGGGAGATTCCTAGCCCGGGAGGTGTACGTATTCAAAGCCTCGTTACTTAGGGGGTGGAGCGGGCGTGCAGGGGGAGGTGGCGGGTCTAGAGTGGAGGAGGAGGACAGGATGCCTCTTAGGGGAACGAACGCACGCGAGGGGGATGGCAAGACTCACTCCAGCCCAGGAGACCGAGAGGAAAAGTTCAGAAAGCCGAGGAAGTGGTAACCGGGTCAGAGTCCTTTCCAACTTGAGGATATATATTCCTCCGTCTCCTTTTACTGCGGCGGCTTCACAGGCCTCCCCGGGAGTAGTCGCTGGGGGTATGAGCACGTGGGGGAGGGGGCGCCGGGCGAGGGGGCCGCATCATCTGCTCCCATTCATTCTCATCCTAGTCTGATTGTCACTCGCGCTCCATTTTCTTCTCCCTCCGTCTGTTTCTGACCTGCTGGTTGAGAAATTGATGATGACTTTTAACTGAAGTCCCAGTGAGTCGCTAAGAACTAGGGGTCACCATTGCCTCGTATCGAGGCACTTTGCGCCCTTCGGTTTAGCCATTTCTGCCCGAAGAAGTTTCCCGGAGAGCAGGCGTTCTGGGCGCGTTCCCCGGCGCACAGCGGAGCTCTCATTTTAGGAGAAAGGGGAGGCAGAAAGACAAGGAATAGAACAGGCGTGGGCTGGGGCAGGAGTTTAAATAGTACCGACGGCTGGGTGAAGGGAGCAGCCGAGCGCCTTGCCCAGGTGAGACCAGAGGTGTACCCACTGGGCCCCTTGGAGTCGAGCCCCAGCCCACCTGTTGGACACGGGGTGGAGGCGGGGAGGAGGACAGGGTGACTCACCTTCCGCTCCCGGCACATCAGCGCAGCGCTCAGAGGCCGCGGCTGGTTAGGTAGCCTTTGGTAGATTCTCCCGGTGTACACGTGAGGTCTGACTTGACAGGTCCAGGAGGAAAACTGTGTTCGAGGCTGAGCTCTGCACTGGCGCTTGCTGCCTAGCCTCGCCTCATCTCCGCCGCCTCCGGCTCTGGCCCCTGGGCCGCCCCCGCCCGCGCTAGCGAGCCATTCGCGGTTTCCAGCACCAGCTGTGGGGAAAGCATGGAACCGAGGGAGGTGAGACCGGAGGAGGAAGTGAAGCACTCCGTGACTCTGAATATCATATTCATCCTGAAGACACCTCAGGATTGCTGTTTGGATTCCCGTTTCCCTGATCTGTGTGCTCACAAATGCTCAAGAACAAAATTTTCCATGTCTGCTAAACTCAGGGTTAGGGAACTTATAGTAACTGCTTTGTGTAGCACGGTTCAAGGTTTTCTCATTTCCAGCCAGCAGATGAGAATCCTGCATTTTCCAAAAGCCTTTGCAAGTGAACCGCACATCTTTTTCTTCTTGTAAGTAGTTTTAGAAAGTATGTATAAAGAGATGAGCAGGCAGCTTGGCACAGTGGGGAGAACTTTCTCATAAGTGGACTTAATGGGCGCCTGGGTGGCTCAGTCTGTTAAGCATCTGACTCTTGATTTCAGCTCAGGTCACGATCTCCAGGTTCTTGGGTTTGAGCCCCACCTCAGTCTCTGCGCTGATGGCAGGGAGCCTACTTGGGATTCTGTCTCTCCTCTCTGCCCCTTACCTGCTTGTGCTCTCTCTATCTCAAAATAAATAAATAAACTAAAAAAAAAAAAAAAAGATAAATGGACTTGAAACGTGGTTGTTTGGTTCTGGCTTTACCAAATGACTGCGGAACATCCAGCTGTCATTTAGTTCCTGGACCTCCATGCCTTCCTCAGCAAACTTTCATGTTTCAATAAAAACACTAAGCATTTCCTGTGGGCTTTATGTCAGGAAATTTTGTAGGCTCTTTACTCATTCAGTACCTTATTTAGTCATAATAACAATACCCCTTTTACAGAAGGAGGAAACAGAGAAATTAAGTGATTTACTTAGGGTCACACATCCAAACTCAAACTCAGGACTAGTTATAAGAGGCTGCCCTCATGGGGCGCCTGGGTGGCGCAGTCGGTTAAGCGTCCGACTTCAGCCAGGTCACGATCTCACGGCCCGTGAGTTCGAGCCCCGCGTCGGGCTCTGGGCTGATGGCTCAGAGCCTGGAGCCTGTTTCCGATTCTGTGTCTCCCTCTCTCTCTGCCCCTCCCCCGTTCATGCTTTGTCTCTCTCTGTCCCAAAAATAAATAAACGTGGAAAAAAAAAAATTTTTTTAAAAAAAAAGAGGCTGCCCTCATAAACACAATGCTTGGGACATCTCCTTTCTGTGTGGCTTTCAAATAAATCAAAGTTGTGGTTGCTTTTATTTACTTTTTAATTTATTTTTGCAAATTTCTAATGTTAAATGATGTATTTTTACTGATCTTTCAAAAAATGTTTATTGGGCATCCACTATACACCAGGCACTAACAAACAAGGTCCTTTTTCTTGTGGAACTAAAGTTTTTCCTGTGAGAATAAACAGCAACTTAAGTGAAAATTAAAAAAAAATAGTATAGTATTTATAGGTTATGGTTCTCTGACAGCTATTCATTTGGTTAACTTTTGCCTCTATAAGGAGCTCTTCCATTTAGAAAATATGGAGGAGGTAAAACCGGTCAATACTTCATCAATATGTTTAGGTACTGTGTCAATTTGTCTAAGGTAGCAGAACTTCTCTTACACAGGAAGAAAAACTCCCTCAGCATCTCTATTACAGATTATTTGGGCATTGAAAAAATTCCACACTTCTGTTAAGCTTCATTCATACCTTAGTGTAAATAGCTTTCATCAGAGGATTAGTATTAAAGGTCTAACCTAATTTTACAGAGTGTGGTAGGGAAGGAGGCAAGCTTTCAGAGGAGAATGACAGCTTTAGGTGAGAGGGGAGATCTTGGACAGGTAACAGAGGTTAACAAACTGTTACTGAGGCTTGCACTGCCACCAGAACCCTAGATTTCCGTTGTAGTTAGTGGTATCCTGTAGAAGGAATTAGAACAATAACCACCTTTTAAGTGTAAGGCCCACGCTAAGTATCTGAATTCTCAGAAATGGTCCTATGAAGTAAATACTGTCTTCCTTAGTTACAGATATCAGCTTAAAGACTCACGTGTGCCAAGGAGCTTTCCCAGTTATATAGTGAATATATATATGAAGGGATCAAAATTGGGGTCTTTCTCACTCCAGATTTCATCTCAAGTGCCAAGATGAGACGCTAAAATTTTCAACTGGGCTTCAATTGTGGTTAATACAATTTCCACTATATAAAATAATCATAACTAGAGAGATGATGACTAGTTAACCAGTAGCATATAAACACAAATGACCCATTTTAAAGTATAGAGTTCTCTTGGGTAATAAAATTTTCTGCCCTCTTCCCTGTCCTGTTCCCTGTAATCTGTTGTCTCTCCTCCATTGATTTCCAGGTTTGAGTCTGAGAGTCCAATGAAAATGCAATGATAAATAAGGACAGAAATAAGTCCATTCAAAAGATGTCCTTCCTGGTCCCTGATCTTGACCTGAGGTATACCCTAAAATATGTCAAGAAGTGAAAGGAGAATTGCTGATGAGTACTTGGGGGTGGTGAGGTCTTGCTTTCAATTTCCTTCCTACAAAGCCTGGGAGGAATGTGACTGTCACGTAGGAGGCAGCTCAGTACTGAGATGTGAAAACTCAACATTGTAATGACTTTGGGTATATTTTCTCTAGTTATCAGATGTTATATTCAGGTGATTTTCCATTGACAGTCTTGTTAGAAAATGCTCTACTGGTGTTTGGCTTTATCTATCAAGTCTTCTAAATATTGATTTGAATATTAAATCTCCAGGTACAACTAACTGCTTTTAGTTCTTCCAATTTTTGTGAATATTTCTAAATATATCAATGAACAGCATGCATTCTTAACAGTCCTATTTTTATTTTATTTTATTTTATTTTATTTTATTTTATTTTATTTTATTTTATTTTATTTTATTTTTAATGATTATTTGCGGGGAGACAGAGCATGAGCAGGAGAGGGGCAGAGAGAGAGGGAGACAGAGAATCCCAAGCAGACTCCAGGCTCTGAGCTGTCAGCACAGAGCCCAACTCAGGGCTCAAACTCAGGAACTTTGAGATCATGACCTGAGCCGAAGTCAGCTCCTTAACTGACTGAGCCATCCAGGCGCCTCAACAGTCATGTCTTTAAATTGGATTAAAAGAAAAAAAAAAAAAATAGAAGGGTGCCTGGGTGGCTCAGTTGGTTAAGTGTCCAACTTCGGCTCAGGTCATGATCTCCCGGTTTTTGAGTTCGAGCCCCATGTCAGGCTCTGTGCTGACAGCTGGCTCAGAGCCTGGAGCCTGCCCTGGATTCTGTCTCCCTTTCTCTCTGCCTCTGCCCCGCTCACACTCTGTCTCTCTCAAAAATAAATAAACATTAAAAAAATTTTTGGTTTTAATTTAAAAAAAAAAGGGAAAAAAACGGCCGACTTTAAATGTCTGATTATCGATAACAATAGGGGCCCCTGGCTGGCTCAATTGGAAAAGCATGTGACTCTTGATCTTGGGGTTGTGAATTCAAGCCCCATGTTAGAGGTAGAGATTACGAAAAAAAAAAAAAAAAGAACTTTCAAAAACAGAAGAATTGATTATTGATAGCAATTAAGAAAAGTTAAAAGTCATTTGAACCACATTAAGAATTCCTATTATTAAAACTCTGGAACATTTCATTTAGGTTTTTGAAAAAATGAGAATGTATTTATATTAATATTATATTTGATTTCTGTAATCTACTTAAATAATGTACTGTGTTCTGTGAAATCATTAAGTCTCATCTTTTATAAGAATGTTTTAAAATGATTATATATATATGATAGTAAGTCATTGACAAAAATTTTAGAAAAATGTACATTCAATTCATTACTAATTTAAAACAAAAATACAATTTTACACTTATTCTTAATAACTAAATAGGGGAGATATAACAAGTGAATACTTTTGATAAAGAGTTTTTTAGAATTCAACTTGAGTAAATTCCATCTTTTCATTTTCAACTGCTTTAGTGTAGACTCATACCTTTACACTAAAATCCCTTTAATTTTTATCATTCATTAACAATGCAGACCATATTTCATGTGAGGCGTGTGTATCTATCTTTGACTCAGTACTTAATTCCTCAGGGACTGACAACGAGATAAGTCACTGGTAATGATGTTTCAAAATGCCTTTGTATATGGACAAAATGACATTGTCCTCTTCATTGCACTGGGACATGTTTAAAGGTAAAGGAAAATCTGACAAATTCTAGCTATTCATCTTCCATGAGTCTTCTAGGTGCTTGGAATAAATCCTCCCAACTGTATAACAGCCCACTCTAATGCAGAATTTAGCTTAATGTGGGCTTGTTCTGGATTCCTTCCAAAGGGAGGCAATTATCTTTGGAAGTACCCAAGAACTCATTTTTATAGCCTAGTCTGCTGCAGAGATCACTGAATGGGTTGATGATGGTGATGATGAGGATAACAATATGGTAATAATAGCTGCCACGTTTACTTATTCAATTTCCGCTCTTTTATTAGCTGTGTGACATTAAGAGGGTTTCTTAATCCCTCTATATCTCCTTTTCCTCATCTGTGAAATAGGGGGTCACAAAAGTACTTATCTTATGTTACTGTTTTAAAATTAAATGAGATAATCCATGTAAATGTTTAGTGCAGTGTTATTATTTCTGTTGTCACTATTATTATTATTATGTTTCAGAAAATTTTTCTGATCCCCCTTACTGAGCACTTACTATGTGACTGTATCACATAGGATGTCACTTATTGCCATGTTAAAAACTTACCTCATTTCATTTATGATGCTTATAACCCAACAAAGAGAGTAATATTATCATTACATCTTTGCAGATAGAAACGAAGATAACAGATTTTTCAAGTGTCATAATGATAGTAGAAATAGACTTGAACACCTTTGTTGGACTGAAAGGCTTTGAAGGGCATTAACATGAAAATAATGCAGTGAGGAGAGATTACTGTTAGAAATGCTCTTCTCTTTAAAAACAGTTTTATACAGAAAATTTCTACTCTACACTTAAAATAATTGAGATGACTATATATTTTATAGGCCATGACCAACAACAATTGCATGTGATTTTCATTTTAAAAAATTGGTTCTTACTTCTATCCATTGTAAAGAAGGTAGTTGATTGGATTGGTCATTAAATGATTCTCACTAGTCCACTGTGATATGCAAAAGACATAGTGGCATTTTACCTGAGTTACTAAGAAGCTGTGTAGAACTAGGCACTTATTGTTCACTGGATTAACTTCTATGATTACACTGAAATTAAATTTTTACAAACAAGATTTAGAAGCAGTGAAGCAAACTCAGGGTAAGTGCTTTGTTCATCCTGTCCTGTAAGTTGTTAAGTGAACCCTATATTGAATTTGAAAATTCCAATTAAATCCTATCAAATGCCCTTATGTTGACAGAGATTGAGTCATACGGAACCATTAAAAATGCTTTTTGTCCAGTATATGTGATTTATTAATATTAGAAGTAAAATTGCATTTAGACTTACCCTTATTCTATTTAGTGCTTTCTTCCATTATGAAGGAACTCAGTAAACTTGAATTCCATTCTGTAATTGGAAGAGAGGTAATCTTTACATTTCATACGTGTTATAAGGTTTTTTACGTTGCATTTCCTTGGTTTTCCTGGAATCAACTCAAAACTGAAAAGTTTTTTGGGGTGCCTGGGTCATTCAGTTGATTGAGCATTGGGTTCTTGGTTTTGGCTCAGGTCATGATCTTACGGTTTGTGAGTTCAAGCCCCACATTGGGCTCCGTGCTGACAGTGCTCAGCCTGCTTGGGATTCTCTCTCTCCCTCTCTCTCTGCCCCTCCCCCCCCCCCTGACTCTTGCTTAAAAATACATAAATAAACTTAAAAGAAAAGTTTTTCAATCAGTAAATATTTATAGAAATGTATTTTGCAAGTTCCAGGGGGGTGGTTGTATATACAGATAGAATATGCATTATATATCATATACATAAGTTATACCATATATGTGAATAGACACACAACATACACACACATAAGAAACTAACAGTACAGTAAAGTTTACCCTGATTACTATGTCAGTGGGTCACATTGTTATTACTCCATGCTAGAAAAGTAGTGAAAAATCAGAAGCAATACAAGGAAAATAGTAGAGATAAGTAAGGAGAAAGGCAATTTTTCTTTGCAAAATGGTTCTTAGTTACATAGTATAGTTCCTTTAAATAGCCTCCTCCTGTGTTTTAAACATGGTCTAATTAAAGAAAAATATGAAGTAACTTTTTAGGACACATATGCTGAACTCTGCCAACATAGTTTTATTAACTACATTGTAAACTTGATAGAATACCTATTATTCTCATCTCAGTCGGAGCACATAGAACATTAATTTAAATATTTTATATATTAAATCACTACACATAAATGGGAAACATCTAATTCTGTTTGAGTTCAAAATAACTGCTTTTTACATTTAACTGTATGTTTAACTTATACTTTTATCACTGGTTCAAAAGAATAGAAATTTGGGTTTACAGTCAGCACACATTAATTTGGTTAATTTGAAAAAAGAGCCTTGGATCAGTGCATGTGTTACAGAGAATATTTTCTCCATACAGTGTAATTAAATTGGTGGGAACTGAATATAAAAATTTGTCATTTTTTCAACATGAAAAACAGCAGTGAGCCATCTGGCTTCTCCTTCACACCATTGCATCTGATTGACAGCTCAGTTATAGACCTGGCCTCCCCATTCTCCCACAAACAGATTTCCCGGAAAACTAAACCAAATGGGAATCCAGAGGAAGTTAAAACATAGCAAATTCCCCCTGGCCTGATTTTTTAAAAAAATTCTAGAAGGTCAAATTAATCCATTTAGTAACTGGGAATGTTTCATTTTCATGGCAGCAGCGAGAAATATCCTATTCCATACCGCTTATGCTATTTGAAATGGAAAAAAATAATCTCAATTACATTGTAAAAGAAGAGAAATAAAACAAATTGGGATTTTAAAACGACTTTATGAAATATCAACTTCGTAATAGATTCAAAACTGACACTGACTCTAGGCCACATATATTTTACTTAATTAAGAACAGATAATTAAGGTAATTAAGAACAGATAATTACCGACGATACAGAAGTTTTGAGAATAGTAAGTAGTTTTATGGATGCATATGTGTTTATATGTGTGTATAGAACAGGAATTTTAATTTGTTTTTTTAATGAAAGCCAAAAATATGGAACTGTTTCCTCATTTAATATTGCTCAATAAGTAAGAAACTATCACAACTATTTTTCAGCAAAAATTTCAAAAAGACTCCATTCACAGTAAAGTTTTGTCTTGCTTCACTTTTATTCTGGTAATAGTATTACCAACTGGCAATAAAGGTCTTTGTAAAATATTTAGTGAATGACTAATTGTAAAATAAAAAGCAAGTTTGGATGTATTTGAACAGGTAGGAATAAGGCCACGGTAGAGGAGCGTGTGGCCTCTTTCAGTGTTAAGAATGTGGGCAAACCTTGCTGGCATTTGGAGCCATGTTCACGGGGGAAGTGGTGACCTACTTTCAACTCCTCTTTGAATGAGAATCTGTCCCTAGGGCAATGAGAGTAACAAAGTGAGTGAGCCTCTCTCCAGTGGAGAACACTTTCTTATATAAGTACTGGATAAGGGATGCTGTTAAAATATTTGTTCTCAAGGTTGAGGGTTTTCCAATATGGCTATGATAGAAGGTGGCTGGCCCATGCCTCAAGGTAGTTTCAGGACACTTTTACACTCTTAAAAATTATTGAAGACCTCAAACTTTTGCTGATGGGGGTTAAATTTATCGATATTTATCACATTAAAAGTTAAAACAAAAAATTTAGAAGTATTTATTAAATCATTAAAAAAAAGTAACAAGCACAACACTTGTTAACGAAATAAATACTCTTAAAGAAAAATGTTTTCCAAAACAATATACTTAGTGAGAATAACGACATTGTTTTACAATTTTTCATATCTCCTTGATAGCTGGCTTAATAGAAGACAGCTGTGTTTTCATATCTGCTTTTGCATTCAAACTGTTGAAGTTTGATATATTTCTTGAAGTTTATAAAGAAAATTCAGTGTCAGGTAGTTGGAGAAAAGAGGTGCATTTTAGCAGCTTTTGGATATACTGTTATATATGCTTCTGTGCTATACTAGAACATGACAGGCTAGTTCCAAAAGAGAATCTGAACTGTATCAGTGAGTTTTCATATTCAGTTATATTAAAATCCATTGGCCTGTCTTCCCTTGGAAATTGTTTTTTAATCCATGCATGATTTTGTTACGTCATTGCGTTATTCTTTTGGAAAATGTTGGTTTCTCCAAAAAGTGACACATTTAATTAAACAACACCAAAAATCCCTTTTGTTAATATCACCACCAATTTCATCAGAGAAGTTTTTAAGCATTGGGAAGCTATCAAACTCATGGCAGTAGAAAAAAGCTTTGCAAAATTCTAACTTTCACTTGGAAGCTCAAAATTTGTTACCGGCAACAAATACAGTCTGCTTCCTTGACAGTAACAGGATCCACTCATTCATTTTAAAGAAATTACTCATAAATATCTGAATAGTTTGTCTCTCAGTCCATGTTTTCAAGTGAAAATGGTGCTCTGTGGGAAAAAAAGCTAGTTCAGCTTGTAATTCAGAATAATTACACAAGAGCTTTTCCTTGAGACAACCACGGATGTCACAGAGAGCTCCAGTACACTTCCCATTTAGTTAAATAAAACATTTAAAAAGGACATGTACGCAGGTGATAAAATTTGACAAAATTTGTATTTTAGTCAAATAAGTAACTTTTATTATTATCCATCAAGGATATTGTTAGCTGGCTTTTTTTTTTTTACCCCTTTAAACATGTGAAGAATATGATGACAGCTGTACAGATTGGTGTCACTGCTTTGAGGTATGCTAACACCCAAGCACTTTTACCCACCATTGCTCTGACACTATTAGTGCAAATCTAGATGCAGTGGAAAACACAAATAACTCCTTGGTATTATGGAAATAATATTTAAAAAAATTTTTTTTCAACGTTTATTTATTTTTGAGACAGAGAGAGACAGAGCATGAACAGGGGAGGGACAGAGAGAGAGGGAGACACAGGATCCGAAACAGACTCTAGGCTCTGAGCGGTCAGCACAGAGCTCGACGCGTGGCTCGAACTCACGGGCTGTGAGACCATGACCTGAGCCGAAGTCGAACGCTTAAACGACCAAGCCACCCAGGCGCCCCTGGAAATAATATTTTAAATCAAGGACTCCTAAAAGGTCTCATAAAACCTCAGGGGTTTATAGACCACATTTTGAAAACTATTGTTGTAAGAAATATATGTATTTTGACAACTTAAACGCAGAATTTATGTGTTTAATTTGGAATTACACAAAGATGTATAGGACTTTTATATTTTGTTTTGCAAGGTTTCATCAAAAAAAATTCCTGTACCTAATGTATGCTGTGAAGGTAAGCACACACATACCCTAAACATAAATTTTACACATGCACACACACACACACACACACACACACACACAGAAATGTGATCATATGAATGTATGCATATTTTCAGATATGCAGAAAAAAATGTAATTAATCTCAGCTCCAATTGTAGGATATAATATAAAGTTAAGCTTTTCTTTTTAGTTTAATCACATAAATTTCATATAATGCCATAATTTAAAAAAACTTTAAGGTAATAGATAGTCTTTTTGTGTAAAAGTGCCCAGTCTCAGATTTTTGACCTCCTTTATGCCTCACTCTAGAGGGGCAAGGTATGGCCCAGAAAGATGAGATTCTCCTGTATAGTTTAAGTGAAACCAATTGGATCATCACTGGGTAGGAGGAGGGCTTCCTGGACTATTGTTATAGATGAGTGCAAACTGCCAGAAGCCAGCGTTGGGCCATTTGCTTCTTCTGGTCTGTAAGTTCCTCTCCTTTGTCCCTTTTCCCCTTTGCTCAGGTTATAAATGGTTAATCAGTTCCCTCCAGTATCTCATCTCTATCTCTCCCCAGCAGTGCATGGAGCCACTTCTGGTTTCTGTCTATAATCTTCTACTATTACTTCCAAATAATCACATCTGCCCCAAGTTAGAAGTGATTGGGTTTGGGGCACCTCCTAGAACTTGCAGCTTCTCAGGACACCTGGGTGGTTCAGTCAGTTAAGCGTTAGACTTCAGCTCAGGTCATGATCTTGCAGTTTGTGAGTTTGAGCCCCGTCGGGCTCTGTGCTGACAGCTCAGAGCCTGCAACCTGCTTCAGAATCTGTGTCTCCCTCTCTCTGTCCCTCCCCTGCTCACTCTCTGTCTCTCAATAATAAATAAACATTAAAAAATTTTTAAAAAAGAGGACTTGCAGCTTCTCACTAAAATGGAAAGCACATGTTCCTGGGCTTTCTCATACCTCCTAGAAGCTTCTAAATTCCTTTCCTGGACCTGCAGGGGTTTGTCATCAATATGTGTTTGTGTTCATGAGGGATACAGGAACCCTAAAGCTGATCTTCTTCATGCCCTATCTTTCCCTCTCCCCTTTTTCTTTATAATTCATGTTTTCCCCCTCATATCTCAGTCATTGGTTCTCAGTGTTCGTATGTTCTCCTTAAAGAGACACTTGGAAATGTGGTCATGGTGGTGTGGATGGGGTGGCTTGTTTTTACCTGTCACAAAAGTTGGAGAATACGATTGACAATTAACTACGTAGGAGCCAGACATGCTAAATATACTTTAATGTATGAGCAATAAAGAACTGTTATTCCAGAAATGCTAGTAATGCTGTCATGAGAAACAATGCTCTAGATACAACTTTCTCAGAACCTGGGGAAGGAGGTTTCACAGCCTAACAGTGGTCTTTAATAACAGATGCAACAAAACTTATCTAAGTCTTCCCACGATCCTCCAGATGGATGCCTTGAGCTGACTGCACAAAGTGTCATGGACCAGAAATACAAAAAAAAAAAAATACTATTATCATCAAATGAAATATGTACATATATTTGAATTTGTGATCATTTTTTTGCTACCATGGCATAGGGATGACACATTAAACAGAATAACTAAATATATAAATATATGTGCATTTATTTAAAATGTACAGCAAAATAACATTGCTTTCTTGTCATAACTGTAAAGATGGTAGGTCCTTATGGATAGATGTTGGCACACATCACAAAAACAGCCTGTCATGTATGCTCCACAACTGAACTGGCAAGGTTTCCAGAAGAATCCATAAAAAAGCTGAAATTACTTTGTTTAATACTTTGGTTAGCCTTCTCAGGGACAGAATGCCCAAAATGATTTCCTTGCTAGCTTCCAGAGAATCATTTTACTTCCAAAGTTGCAAACGAGAGTTGCTGTTTCCAGAATGTCTTTGTAGTGCTTTGCTATTCACTTCTCTACACTTCAATCTGTTTTTCCCTTTAATAACTCAGTTTATTAACTGACTCCCTCACATGAGAGAGAAAAACAGTTTTCATGTAGAAATAAAGAAATGGACTACAAATAATTAACTAAATATCCTGTAGGTATTTTTCATACAATAATTAACTAAATATCCTTTAGATATTTTTGATACTGTTCACTCAGAATATTCTAAACCTTGGTCTTTGTTTAATAAAGTACATAGTATATGTATAATAATCATACAAAATTCCTAGAGATCCACCGGCCAAACATTGAATTTGGGCATCAGAATTCTCAACCACTTACGTAATTATGTTTCTTTAAGTCAATGCACGAAATTAACATATTCAGATTGAATATTTTTTGTTTGGATGTGATATATTTGCAAAAGTAGTCCTTAACACTGTCTTACAGTTTCCATTTATTTAATTTTGCCATTTTTTTCCTCCAAATACATTCATTAATGGGCATATGTTATGCCTGATGAGAGCAACACATTTGAATTGATTTTTTTTTCAAAGAGAACATTAAAGGACTTGCACGACAGATATTTCTTGAGTTGTGAATTAATTTGGAGTGATTCAGAGTCAGTGGAAGTTTTGGAGATGTTTTAATTTAGAAAGATGACAATATGTGAGTTAGCACACACGTTACAAAATCCATATCCATATCCAATATGTTGTGTATCTTCTCTTTTATAGAGTGTCAGATTGAAAATAAAATAATCTTTGACAGAGATTGACTTATTTTCGAATATTTTAAGAGATAGAAATATTTTTTTGAGGTAACTGTATATATTTAATTTTCATTATTCACAATTTTGGTGACTACTGGTGTTCATTTGCCTTCACTTAAGAAAAATTTTTTTCATGTTTATTTATTTTTGAGAGAAAAACAAGAGTATGAGCCAGGGAGGGCCGGAGAGAGAGGGAGACCCAGAATCTGAAGCAGGCTCCACACTCTGAGCTGAGCTGTCAGCACAGAGACCAATGCTGGGCTTGAACTCATGAGCGGTGAGATCAGGACCTGAGCTGAAGATGGATGTTTAACCGACCTAGCCACCCAGGTGCCCTGTTTGCCTTCACTTTAATAGTGATTTAGGAAAGATTGAATGGAGGTGCATATTTGTGGTTCAAAGACAACCATTTAGAGTTGTTGGTTTTAGTGTAGTCTGAAATTAGAACATGCAGTTAAAAGTTTTCATTGGGGAGACAGAACTGGAAACTCATGTTTTTGTTGTTCTTAGTGATTTTGTTCTCTAGCATTTGTTCAGAAATCTGCACCGAGACACAGCTTAGATAGTTGAATCAGAAAAGTCTTTAAAAACTCACCAAAAGGAGGGCGATGATTATCTAGAAAAGCTTTTGTGTATTCACTAGAGGACCACATGCAAACCAAATGGGCAGCTGAAATGGTTAAAAGGTGGAATCTTTAATGGGATGGCATGATTAGGTGACCAAGAAAGTGCATTTGCAGAGAGTTCATCTGAGTATCTGTGTATGAAACAGATGGAATAGGAGCATTTTCCCTAAGAAAAGTAAAGACAAAGAGGCAGAACAATGAGCTCTGGCAGTTGGGACTTTTACCTTTGGTGGTGAATGCTTGATGGGTCTATGGGCATTGGAATATTTGAAGATTAAGTGGGATCACATGTAAAATATTTTGAAAGTCATAGAGTTTATTATTATTTTTTCTTTTCTAGGCATAAAACACAAAGGTATTACTAATATTTAGTGGCTGCGATTTATAAGTTTAACTAAAAAAATACATAAAGTAGTAAATTCTCAATAGTTATTTCTCCCTGAGGCACATTATACATACAAAAGGCAGTTGTTTTTCTCACGATTTCAGTCACTATTACAGAATCTGTCTTCCTTTAAAAATCAATTCTTAGACACAAGAAGAGCCAGTTGGTTTCTGATTACTGCACACCTGGCATACTCAACTGCTTGTTACATCTGAGTATCCAGGGGATCTTATTTATTGCTTGAAACTGTGCCTCAGCACACCCTGAACAGTATTTGTTCTTTTTTTCTTGCTTTGCCCTTTGATGGCTTTGCTCAGCTCACCATGGGTCTTAAGTGTCTGGGTATCCCTACCTCACCCATCCTTCCTGCATTTTTATTTTTTATTTACTCATGTTTTAAATGCTTATTTATTTTTGAGAAAGAGAGAGAGGTGCAGAGAGAGAGGGAGACAGAGGATCCGAAGTGGGCTCTACCCTGACAGCAGAGAGTTCAATGTGGGGCTCCAACTCATGAACTTCAAGATCATGACCTGAGCTGAAGTCAGACGCTTAACCGAATGAGCCACCCAGGCGCCCCATCCTTCCTATATTTTTAACCTAGTGGAGTTTGAAGTTAAAACAGGGCCACCTAGCATCTAATTTTAGAAACAGGCCATTTAATATTGATGAGTCTGTGGAGTGTGTTTGCAAGGACCATCCTTCCTACTTGTTTTTGATGGTCACAGGTATAAATGGATATAGTTATGGATGAGCCATTCCTCTTAACATTTCTTCTGGAAAACTTTTAGATATACACACACACACACAAAATATATGAATACATTATATATATTATATATACAAACTATAAATATATACAAAATATTTAAATTTTTGTATATAAATTTTGTATATAAATATATACAAAATATTTATATATTATATATATTTATATTTTGTATATATTTGTGTATATTTTATATATACATATATATACTCTTTTATCAAATGTGTTGTCATTGAAAAAAATTAAAGAGCTTTGTTTCCTCTCCAAAATGTTTTTCAAATCCATACACTCCTCCACTCCCTCACTATTATTCTAATCGGAGCTATCAACTTTGGTATCCATTAAATAATTTCTTCCTTCCACTCTTGACTTTTACCAAATTCCAATAGGTTGCATCATGGCATTAAAAAAATTCAAATCATATAATGCTGGTTCCCTGATTAAAAGCCTTCAGTCCCTTTTCATCATACATAGAATGAAGTTTAAATTCCTTTCCATGGCCTTTAAGGCTTCTGGCCTCTCCAACTACTCATTTGTAACTACATAGACTGGACATTTTGATCTTTTGCTGATGGTCTCCTATTTCTTATATAACATTAGCTACAAAATGGGGGAAGAAACAGAGTATTTTTAAAGTTTATTTATTTTGAGAAAGAGAGAGAGAACGCACACATGCATGAATGGGGGAGGGGCAGAGCAAGAGAGGGAAAGAAAGAATCCCAATTCACAACAAGGGGCTCAATCCCACAACTGCGGGATCACCACCTAAGCTGAAAACAAGAGTCAAGAGCCCAACCAGTTGAGCCACCTAGGCGCCAGAAGAAAAGGATATTTTTAATACCTGATACCTTCTCTTCTCTCTCCAGTACAGCTATATAAGCTTCGGAAGTGTGGTAGTCTTGTCTGTACTGCTCACCACTGTATTCTCAGGCCCAATATAGGCCCTGTCACATAACTGGCACTAATAAATACAGATTTTGCAGACAATGATTTACTGGAAACTGGAATATGCTACTGTGCAATGTGGCAGTTGTCAAAACTCAGGTTTAGAAACATTTGTCCATATACACAAATATGCCATTTCTGGAGCCAGAGCTAAGGACATTGCCTCTTTATAGACAGACTGGCTTGAGGACTTGTTTATTGGTCTCTTCTAGAACATTGCAAAGATACGTCACCTCTTCTTAGCAGGGCTTCTTTTCTCCTGGTTTAAATAATCTCCAGGAGGCTTTATTTTTTAAAGTTTATTATTTTGAGAGAGAGATAGAGAGAGTGCAAGCAGGGGAGGGGCAGAGAAAGAGATTCAGAGAGAGAGAGAGAGACAGAGAGACAGAGAGACAGAGAGAGAATACCAAGCATGCTCCACATTGTCAGTGTAGAGTCCAAGTTGGGGCTCAAACTCACGAACTGCCAGATCATAATGTGACCTGAATTCAAAAGCCAGGCACTTAACCTACTGAGCCATCCAGGACCCCCTGGGAACCTTTAAATATAGGATTGCTCATCAATTATAACAGTGTATGCTCCAGCTCAGTGCTCTTGAATGAATTTAAATGCTGAGAAATTATTTATGCTGAGAAAAATATTTATGGACATTTACCTGAAAAATACCCCGTCCATTATTCTAGATAGTCTACATTTTATAGATTGATTTTGTCAGACCATTATCAAGATATTCATTGGGATCATGCCAAATTGGTCTAGTGTAGAATTTTTTTTTTTAACTGAGTTATATCATGGTGTATATTCTCTGGTCTATACTGATGGACCTTATAAGAAAGAGCTTTAAAACAGCTCATGTCTGATTTTTCTGTAAATATGTTATTGAGGATGATATCTATTCCATTACATGGTATACTCTCTAGAACGATCTCTACTATGAAATTATTTTATTTCTCAGATAGAAGAATAATTATTTTCAATAGATTCGTGTTGCTTATGGACATTGAAATTTAGAGGATTTATTCACATATATATTTTAAAAGCATTACAATTAACGTTTATCACATGTTTACTATAAGCTAGGTATCATATAAAAATACTTTATGTGGGTTATCCCATTTCATTCTCATAATAACCCTACTACATAGGTATTGTTATTACTCTTATTTTACAGATAAAGAAACTGAGGTGCAGAGAGGGTAAATAATTGTCCAAAGTTATTAGAACTGGGACATATTAGAACTGGGAAATATTAGAACCAAATTGTGAACATAGCCTAAGTTATGTAGGCTGTCTCTCACATAGCTCTAGCTTATATTTCTGAAGTTTATTTTTCTTTTGTTTCATTTTTTTATCTGCTTAAACGATCTTAAATTATTGTGGGAAAATGTGGAGTATAATAAAGTGAAAAATATACCAAGCTGCTTTTCCTTATGAGCATTATCTCTTATCACAAATCTCAAATAAATGAATAGGTAGGAAATCAAGTAGACAATGTTAAAAACTGCATCTTTGTTACAGGAAGCTGTTTATTAACTATTATTCTTTTCTAAGTGCATATTTCAACCTTGACTGTGTTGTAAATTAACCTCTCTTTTTCTTGGGTCATTTTCTCAAATTACACCCATGGGAGATTAAATTCCCTTTTTCTTGGGTTATTTTCTCAAACTACAGTAACTTGTTATGTTACTGAAGATTAGCTGTGCCTATAGTATTATGTTCAGTCAATTATGATGAATTCTCTGCCTAAAGTTTCATCCTTTGACAGTTTCCCACACATTCTCCACTTAGCAGTCAGAGAGGTCTTTCTAAATGTTGGTACATTTGCTTATGTCATTCTCCTGCTTAAAACCCATCAAGGCTCTTGATTCCTCTCAGGACACTTTCTCAGTTCCTTATCATGGCTCACAGAGTGTTTAAGGATCCAGGGTTCACTTTAGTTTTGTCCCTCCCACGTTTTCTGTAGCCATCCTAACTTAGTTCTACTTTTGAGAGGGAGTCCTTCTCTCTCTACATCTAGGCCTTCACACTCTATATAGAACAACTTCCTGCTTCTATTTCCATGTGCCTGGCTGTAAAGTGTCTGTTAGTTTTCAGCCTAGGTATTTCCTCTGTTCAATGTAGGCTCCTCCTTTACTGCTCCATGGCCCTCGGGTTTATCCTACCAGAGCTGTGCTGATTTATCCATTTGTCCTTTTCAACGGGAAACCAAATTCCATTAAAAAAAATTTTTTTTTAATGTTTATCTATTTTGAGAGAGAGACAGAGACAGAGACAGAGAGAGAGGGAAACAGAACCCTAAGCAGGCTCCAGCTCTGAGCTGTCAGCATAGAGCCTGCAAAATCCTCTTTAAAAGAGGAGTGTTTCTGGGCGCCTGGGTGGCTCAGTCGGTTAAGTGACCTTCAGCTCAGGTCACGATCTCATGGTTCCTGAGTTGGAGCCCTGCCTTGGGCTCTGTGCTGACAGCTCAGAGCCTGGAGCCTGCTTCAGATTCTGTGTCTCCCTCTCTCTCTGCCCCTCCCCCGCTCACATTCTGTCTCTCCTTCAAAAGTAAATAAACATTTAAAAAAGTTTAAAAAAAAAAAGAGGAGTGTTTCTAGTTCACTATCTTGTTCTTTGCCTCTACTGTAGAGATTAGCATTTAATAAGCCCACAGTATTTTCCTTTTCAAAAATTGAATGTCTTTTATAGGTATTGTATATGTATTTATTTATATTCTCCTTAAATTTATCACATTATTGATATAGGTCCCACCCAACTGTTCTGTCTCAACCTGAGTTTGAATTCCAATTTCCCTACTTACCAGTTGTGTGGCTTTGGGTACATTAAACAAAGCTTTAGTGTCTTCATTTTAAAATCTAGTGGCATGGAGTGCCTGGGTAGTTCAGTCAGCTAAGTGTTAGACTCTTGATCTCAGCTCAGGTCATGATCTGGCAGTTTGTGGGATTGAGCCCCATGTTGGGCTCTATGCTGACAGTGTGGGGCCTGCTTGGGATTCTATCTCTCCCTCTCTCTCTGCCCCTTCCTTGCTTTTATACGCACATGTTCTCTCTCTCTCTCTCAAAATAAATAAATAAACTTTAAAAAAATAAAATAGGGGAGCCTGTGTGGCTCCCAGTCAAGTGTCCAACACTTGATTTAGGCTTAGGTCATTATCATTCAGTTTGTGAGCTTGAGCCCCATATCGGACTCTGTGCTGACAGTTCAGAGCCTGCTTGGGATTCTCTCTCTCCCTACCTTTGCCCCACCCCCCTACTCTCTCTCTCTGTCTCTCAAAATAAATAAATAAAACTTAAACAAATTTTAAAAAATAAAATAAAATCTAGTGGTGCTTAGCTAATAGAGTTGTGATGAGTAGTACCTGTGATAAGACATAAAACAATTAGTACTTGGAACATAGTAAGTTTTTCTTCTAATATCAGGTGTTTTGTTTTGTTTGTATTATGAAGATTAGTAACTGGCTGTGGGGACAAGCATAGGTTCTGTGGATTCAAATCCTGGTGTGGTTTCTTATTGGATATGTAAGTTTGTTCCCAGAGAGTCTCTTTTCTTACACATAAAATGTGAATAATAGTAATATTCACTTGAACAGGTTACTGTGAGGTTTAGGAAAGATAACATAAATAAAATCCTTAGGATATTATCTGGTACACAGCAGAGGCTTAATAAGTGTTAGATATTGTTATTACCAAATTTATCCCTGTCACCAGTTCATCAGTTCACTGAAGTCACAGATTTCTGTTTTGTTCATCTTTGAAGTCCTAGCATCAGTGTTTTGCATTAGTTCCTTGCATATATTAATGTGTCTACATGTAAAATAATAATGACCTTGAGAATAGTAAAGGACTGAACTATTGTTGTCCACTTACAACTTTGTGTGACTTAGTGCATCAGCCATTTGAAATTGGGGTATCTAGGGACAGAAGTTAGTTTTGGGGGGAATCATTGGATGTGGAGACATTTTGCAGTAAAGATAAGGCTATATGATGACACTATCTTTAGAGAAAGGTATGTCAGCAGTTGAGAAGGAAATGCAACAAGGTTAATTGGGAGAGCTTCAAGAAAAAATTTAACCTAATTCTCAGTTTTAGCTATGATTAGCTTTAGGGGATAGTTTCAGTGCTAATCCAAGGAAACAGAAGAAAGGAATTTTGTAAGTGGGCCAGCTTTGCATGGTATTGTTTTCCAACAGGAATCAAATCCATATGATAAGATAATTTGGTAAATAGGCCTCGTATGTTTTTTTTAGAGCTGAGGTTTATTTGAATAGACTAGACAATATGCCCAGGAGGATGTGCATTAATTAGTAAGCTATTAGTGTTAAATTGCTGCTAATTTGGAGTTGGTAATTGAAAGGACCTAGAAGACTACAGAATGGTGCTGACAGCACTTTGGGACAGAAGGAAATTTGAAACAGCTCTTGTGTATCTCATCTTTCAGTGATAAAAGACAAGGTTTGTTTCACTTGAATAAATTAACTGTTATCTGAACTTCCGGTCTTCTTTTAAAAATTACAATTAAATATGGTATAGTGGTAAGTGTGAGTTCCCTTCAAAGTTCAGTTTGGAATACACCACACGTGGGCGTGCAAGATTACTAAATATTTTCTAAAATTGTAGTCAGTTAAAAATGGGAAACTTGGTTGGGTTAACATAACTTAAAATGCTTCTTAAATGTAATTCTGTGTTTATAGAGGGGGAAAAAACAATAATTTAATATGAATATACAATTTAAAAAATCACCCATGTAGTTATAATTCTTGATATATAATAAAATTGAAGTTCCACTTCCAGAATGATAGTGTAAGGCGCTATGTGGATTGCTTCCAAGGAAATAATCATAACTGGTGAGATTATTTTAAAAACCTAACAATGTAAAGTCTCTGGAAATTGTCCTAAATGCATAAAGAAAAAGGAGAAATATGTATTTAAGAAAATCTACTAAGTCGCTGCAAGGTTAGTGAGAATCTAGGGTCCTTGAGCCTCCTTGTCGCACCCCAGCTGGATGTGATGGAGACTTCACTCTGGGCAGTATGGTCAAGGACAGGAGCTACTTCTTCTTCCAATTTCTAGTCAAGGACTATGCTATCCCTCAGGAAGAGGAGACCACTCTTGTTTCTTATCAGCCTCAGTTCCATGTTGCAGAGGCCAAATTCCAGGCAAGTGTAGCCATGAGTTTAGAAGCTCCCTTCATCCAGCCAATTCCCACTCTTCCCCATCCTTCTGTGCAGCAGGGTGGGGATGCTGGGGCCTCAATCCCCCTTGCCATAGCTCATCATGGTTGGAAGGTCCATGCTGGGAGATACAAGCCTAAAAGGACAGGCTATCACCCTGCCCAGCGTCCTGCTCCTAAAGCAGAAGTGTCCCTCTGACAGAAGCAGGCCAGTGTCTCTGCTCTCCAGGTCCAGAGTAGTGTCTCAGAGAGGTAGTGCATAAGAGAGCACCAAAAAGGATTTATTTGAAACAGAGAGTGGGTAAATTCAAGCCTGAGGCTTCCCTTAAAAAAAAAAAAAATGGAGATTTTGGTACGAAGTAATTAAGAGGGTGTGGTAGCATCATTAGAGCAACAAACTAAACCTTCTGCTAGCTAGTTTCCCAGAGGGAACCAGGGAAAGAGAAATCGGAGCTCGTATACCTCCTGGGGAGAATGTAAAATGATGAAGTTGCTTTGGAAACAGGCTGGCTGTTCTGCAAAAGGTTAAACATAGAAGTTACCCTATGACTCAGCAATTTTACTCTTAGTCTATGAAAAGAAAGGAAAACATATGTCCACACAAAATTTTTACATGAATCTTCATAGCATTATTCAATTATTCATAATATACATAAAGTGGAAACAACACAAGTGTTCATCAGCTGATGAACAGATAAATGAAATGTAGTATATCCAAACAATGGAATATTATTCGGTAAGACTAAGAAATGGAATATCAACATATGCTATCACATGGATAAACCTTGAAAAGCTATTGAGTGAAGTAAGTTAGTCACAAGAGGTCACATATTGTATGATTCTATTTGCATGAAATGTCCAGAATAGGCAAGCCTATAGAGATTAGCAATAGAAAATGGGTTAGTTTCCTAGGGTGGGAAGGGGTTGGGAGAAATGAAGAGTGACTTTAATAAGTAAGGGATTTCTTTTGGGATGATGAAAATGTTCTAAAATTGACTGAGGTCATAGTTGAACAACTCTGTGAGTATCTTAAAAACCACTGAAGTGTGTACCTTAAATGGGTAAATGGTAAATTATGTAAATTATCTCTCAAAAAGATGATAAGAAAAACAAATTGAAACTTGTTCTTACAAATGGCTGTTTGCTTTTTCCTCACCTGGTCCATAATTGACTGAGTGGCCACACTCTTGTGCCTTGTATTAGATCACACTGCTCATTGAGGACATTATTTTTTTCTTCGCTTAGGGTGAGTCTACAATGTGGTATGTGGTATATGTGCACATGTGTGTGCATATCAACAATTTTGTTGAAGTACAATTGACATTCAATAAGCTGCACATGTTTAAAGTATACAGTTTGATAATTTTTGACAGGTATATATATATATATATATATATATATATATATATCTGTGAAACTTTGACCAATATCAAGATAATGAACATATTCATCATTCTAAAAAGTGTCCCTTCGTAATCCCTCTCTTCTGGTCTTCCCTATTCTTTCTCCTTCCCCAGGCAACTACTTATCTACTGTCTATTACTATAGATTTGCTTGTGTTTCCTAGAATTTTATATAGATGGAATCCTACAGTGCATATTTTTTATTTGTTTGGCTTCTTTCTATAAACATAATGATTTGAAAATGGTCCATTGTATACTGCATATCCATAGTTCATTTCATTTTATTGCTGAACTGTATGGCATTTTATGGATATATCATTTTTTATCCACTCATTTTTTGATGGACATTTATATTTTTCCAGTGTTGAGCTATTATAAGTAAAGCATCAATGGACAATAGTGTACAAATCTTTGTGTGAATATATATTGTATTTCTCTTGGGTAAATACTTAGGAGTGAAATGATTAGGTCATGTGGTAAGCATATGATAGGCTTTAAAAAATTGCCACATTGTTTTCTAAAGTGATTGTACCATTTTATACTCTATCACCAGTGTTATGAAAGTAACAGTTCCTCTACATCCTCACCAACAGGTGGTATGATCAGTCTTGGAATTTTTAACAGTCTAATGGGTGCATAGTCATAACACATTGCAGTTTTAATTTGTATTTCCCTAATCATGTTGAGCACCTGTCCATGTGCTTGCCATCTGTATATCTTTGGAGAAGTGTCCAAATCTTTCTCTCTCTCTCTCTCTCTCTCTCTCTCTCTGTCTCTGTCTCTGTCTCTCTCTCTCTCTCTCTCTCTCTCTCTCTTTGTGTGTGTGTGTGTGTGTGTGTGTGTGTG